>NC_043000.1:124532068-124567068 GCF_006345805.1 Octopus sinensis | reverse complement strand
ACACACACGCATTGATATATATGTATGAATATATTTGAGGGGCTTTTTTCAGTTTCCATCTACCAAATCCACTCACAAGGCTTTGATTGGCCCAAGGCTATAGTACTAGACACTTGCCCAAGTGAACCCGGAACCATATGATTGGGAAGCAAGCATCTTACCACACAGCCATGCCCATACCTATGAGCAATAAATTGGTCATACTTCTGAAATACACAAAATATTTCAAGAATTTTTTAATACAATCTTTAATAATATTTAATCCTAAAAATACACTCTTTACTCTTTTACTTGTTTCAGTCATTTGACTGTGGCCATGCTGGAGCACCACCTTTAGTCAAGCAAATCGACCCCAGGACTATTCTTTGTAAGCCTTGTACTTATACTATCGGTCTCTTTTTCCGAACTGCTAAGTTACGGGGACGTAAACACACCATCATCGGTTGTCAAGCAATGTTGGAGGGACAAACACACACACACATATATATATATATATATATATACATACATATATGCAACGGGCTTCTTTCAGTTTCTGTCTACCAAATCCACTCACAAGGCCTGGTTGGCCCGCGGCTATAGTAGAAGACACTTGCCCAAGGTGCCACGCAGTGGGACTGAACCCAGAACCATGTGGTTGGTAAGCAAGCTACTTACAATACAGCCACTCCTGCACCTATGACAGGATTTTTTAAACTTCAAATGGTTATTTGGGTTCATCTGAATAAAATAGGAATCATAAGGGTCCATAGGTAAAAAATAGTTGAGTACCACTGGTTTAACCCTTTCGTTACTGTATTTTATTTTGAGATGCTCTGTGTTTCTTTCAATTACTTTAAATATAACAAAGAATTTAGTAAGATAACTTAGTTATCATTAAGCTAGTGTTAGGAACATAAATTGTGACTAAGGTTTGGTGGAAGATTTTAATTAAAAAATTATGAAAACACATACCGCACACATACCACACACATACCCCTCTTCATAAATAAATGCGTGTGTGTGTGAGTAAATGCTATCACATGATTTACAGCTACCCCATTCAACAGCAGCTCTGTTACTCATAAGAACATAGAACAAATTTTGGATATAGTAAAAAGTGCCACCACTATGCAGCATGACAGAAAATAATGAAGAAGCAACAAATACCTGACTACAAATTTGAGAAAATTCTAATGCTCTGAGGAGAAAGCCAGAGATTAAAAAAAAAATATGTGTACCCATGACTACAAGAATGGTTGGAGTTTGAAAGAATGGCTAGAGGATGACTACAAGGAAATCTTTCAAGCGAGTAATGGAGAGTTCAGTCATTTCAATATTGTACAATCTACAAATTAAAGAAAGGATAAGGTAAAATATATTGATAGCTGCAAGTAATAATGTATAAAGAATATGAAAAAATGTTATACAAAATGGAGAACATAATAGCAATGATTCATTGCCAATGAATATAAAATGTTGTTCCCCTTCAGATAAAATGAAAAAAGGGCTTAATACATACAGGGGAATATATATATAAGACTTCAAGTTAACATCTATATCAATTTATGACATGTTGATCTGAATCAAAGCCAGTTGCAAGTCATGAAGTATCTGTATACATACATAATTGTTTATTGTTTATGACGGCCCATCAAAAGTGATGACAGCCAAGACAGTCGTCCCCCTCTGCCTCCGGCATATTGTGTCCCATAAGAGCAGGCATGGCTCACAAGACTGATATGAGATTGGCAGATTCTTTGGTACTGACAGCACTGAAAGTGACCCCAAACAACAGCCACAGTGGGAATGGCACACACACACATAGATACAGTAAATAACATATCCTTCAAACACTTCCCCAGTACCTATGCCCAATTGCCATATTGATTCCTTCTCCCATTCATCTCCTAATCTCCTTTCACAATCACTCAAATTTACCCACCCACTCACCCTGTCCAGTCTCTGGCCCACTTCACTATATACACCTCTGAATAACTTGGATGTAAACCCTATCACATTTTTACCATCATATTCTTTCTCTTTTTCTTCTCTTCTCTCTCTCCCCATCTCTCTCTCTCTCTCTTTCTCTCCCCATCTCTCTCTCTCTCTCTCTTTCCATTCTTTCTCCAACTGAGGTAGCCATGTATCTCCTCTACTACAAGATACCTATTTCTGTCCCTCTATTAATGCTCTAATTTCTCGTCACCTGGTACAAATCCACCTCCTTCAATATTCTTTTCTACTCTAGGCACAAGGCCTGTACACAACAGGTACTTAATTTATCAACCCTGAAAGGACAATATCAAAGGGAGATAATCTCCTTTAAAATGAGGCTTTTCCCCCTCCGTATTTTAAAGAGGTCTCAGGCCAGCAGTGTTTGGGGTTTGAAGATATGCCGTACAGCTAAACTCCTTATGAGTGAGAAACCCAGGGTAACCCCATAAACCAGCCTACTCCACTATAATATTTACTGCTCTACATCTTATGCACTGCTTCTCCTCCGGATATATGTATTTCTACAAATGATTCTATATATATATAACAGGCTTCTTGCAGTTTCCACTCACAAGGCCTTGCTTACCCAGAGGTTATAGTAGAAGACTATGGTTCCATACAGTGGGACTGAACCTGAAACCAAGTGGTTGGGATGCAAGCTTGTTAACCATATAGTCAAGGTGGTGCCTCATCATAGCCACAACTTCATGACTGAAACAAGTAAAAAAAAAAGTAAAAGATATAAACATATATATATTATTTTATTTTATTTATGCGCCCTTTTCAAGCCTAACCAGGCTCATGGGCCCGGTTTCCAGGTTTCTATGATGTATGTGTTCCCCCCAGCTGGATGGGATGCCAGTCCATTGCAGCGTTACTCAAGAAACAAGAAGAAAGAGTGAAAAAAAGTTGGGGCGAAAGAGTACAACAGGGGTCGCCACCACCCCCTGCTAGAGCCTCGTGGAGCTTTTAGGTGTTTTTGCTCGATAAACACACACAACATCCAGTCTGGGAATCGAAACTGCAATCCTCCGACCGCAAGTCTGCTGCCCTAACCACTGGGCCATTGTGCCTCCACATATATATATATATATATATGTATGTAGTGAGAGAGGGAGAGAGGTGGGTCTTAAGCAATGTACATATGTAGGATATGTAAATATACAGAGTTGCCATGCTGTGAATAAGAAAAGAAATAAGAGAAGAGTTTTCTATAGACATGGAAATATATATTCATTATTATTACAAAGATTTAATCATGAATCACTCCTGATTGAAGTAATACTAATATATTAAGTAATACGAATGAGAATAAACATGGATGCATGTGTACGACAAGTAGCAGTGACAGTTTAAAGTGCTTGGTCAATAATAGCAAACTGTCGACATAGGCTGGTTGGCTGGATGGTCAGTTTAATAGAAACCATGACCGCAGCTGGCTTCCTGTCACTGTGTTATAGCTATGATTATTGAAGTAGTCATTCTCTAATGTGGAAGTGGTAGAGACTGTTATTCTGGGTCAGCTGCGTTAACCCTTTAGCATTCAGATAACTCTGTCGAACGTAATCCCTATTTATTCACATTGTTTTGAATTAATCATGAGTTATCATGTAGCTTCAAAATTTCACTGATGTAACTGTTTTATTTTTAGAATGACATTGTAGGGTAGATTGGAAAGACTGGATCTGGTTTGTTTGAACATAAAACAGAGAATCATCACCATCATTGTTCGACCTTGGTCGAGACAATGGAATTTACTATATTACGCCAGACTTCATGGTCCATCATAGCATTACGAAGGTCCTGTTGCTGGATGCCTGTATCCCTGGAGATTACATCAGGGTAGGAGAGTGTGCTCCCTCTGGTATCGTGAGCAGATGGCTTCCAGAGGAGAAGACTAGTAATTACCTCATTTTCAGCTCTACAACAATGTCCAGCAAACTGGACTCTTCTACCTTTCACAAGAGATGATACAGGTGGTAATTTCCCAGAGAATATTTTGGGCCTGGTATGGCCAATGTAAATGCTAAAGGTTTAAGGGAGAAAACTGCTTTATTGGTATGTTGATCAGAAGTTGGTCACCAATTGCTCCAAATCAATTCTTTGTCCCGGTTTGTATCATGAAGTTAAGCTGGCAATATAAGAAAGAAGAGCCAGAATGGCCACATAGAACCAGGTCTTCTGTCTCCAGCATTGATGCAGTTGTGACAAGTATCAGAACAACGGGGAGACAACAAGGAGAACAAAGGGGAAATGAGTTGAGATTCCCCATTAGTGAAGAGAAAAATTAGTGGTTCAAAGCACAGCAAGATTTCCCATTCCATCATCATCATCGTCCTTGTAATCATCTTCATCGTCGTCGTCGTCGTTATCATCATCATCATCATCATTTGACAGCTGTTTTTCATGTTGACATATGTTACATGGTTTGACAAGAGCAGATATACCAGATGACGGTACTATGCTCCACTCTCTCATACACTTTCACTTGTTTCAGTCATTTGACTGCGGCCATGCTGGAGCACCACCTTTAGTCGAGCAAATCAACCCTAAGACTTATTCTCTGTAAGCCTAGTACTTCTTCTATCAGTCTATTTTGCCGAACCGCTAAGTTACAGGGATGTAAACACACCAGCATCAATTGTCAAGCAATGTTGAGGAGACAAACACAGACACACAAACACATACACACACATACATATATATATATATACGACGGGCTTCTTTCAGTTTCCGTCTACCAAATCCACTCACAAGGCTTTGGTCGGGCCGAGGCTATAGTAGAAGACACTTGCCCAAGGTGCCACGCAGTGGGACTGAACCCAGAACCATGTAGTTGGTAAGCAAACTACTCACCACACAGCAACCCCTGTCTACTTTGGCATGCTACCTATGGCTGGATGCCCATCCTAATGCCAGGTACTTCAAAGAATGTTCTGGGTGCTCTATTTATGTAACACCAGCACTAGTGAAGTCACCAAGAAACACACAAATCAAAACCCCTCGACTGAGATGGAGTGCCGTATTGAGGGAGGTGGCTTTATTCCAGGTGGTGAGAGGTTAAAGTATGATAGGACAGGAACAGGTGTTTTGCTGTAGGGAAGATACATGGCTACCTCAGTTGGAAAAGAAAGAGGGAAAGAGGGAGAGAGGAGAGAGAGAATATAGTGATGAAAATGTGTGTGGGCATATATATATATATATATATATGTTTATATGTGAATTCGTGTGTTGAAACAGGGTATTGTTGTATTTGGGGATGGTCATGCTGCCAGTTTAGCCAATAAAAACAGGGGGTACTGATAATGCAGGCACATTCCCACACACACACACTTACTAAGCATAGACACACACAGGGATATACGCATGCACAAATAAAGACATATACAACAGGAATACAAAATAGCAGGTTATTAGGAAGGAGAGACACACAAAAAAGAAAGAAGAAAGCAAAGGACCACTGATGAGGTCACAGAAGTGTGACGAAAGGACTCTGGCTGAAATACAATTAATATGAAATAAAGCAAGCGAACACCAAATTAGACAATTCACTGTTACACGCACATACACACACACACACACTCATGCACACACACACACATTCATGCACACACACTCACACACACACACACACACTCATGCACACACACACACACACACTCATGCACACACACACACACACTCATGCACACACATACACACACACACACACAAACTCATGTACACACACAGAGGGCACACCTACAAGGGGTACAATCATATATATAACTGTACCTACCGCTTATAATATACACAGATATGAAGGAAGTAAATAGACACCTTTAGTCTTTGAAATTTCTGATCTAAGCCTCTTAATGTTTTCAGCGGTGTAGAATTTATAATGTAATTATTCTTTTTCATTCCAGGTGCCATTATATTGAACATTTGTGAAGAGTAACCATGCCACACACAAAAATTCAGCAGAACTGTCAGATTTTCAAAGACATCATATTGTTGGACAATCTGAAGTTGGTCATAGCCAGCGAAAAATTGACAAAAATCTTCAAATTCCTCTTGCTACTGTTAACAGAGTTATAGTGCAATTCAAAAGCCAAGGAAAAGAATCAACAGATTCTCGTCCCAGCCAACCTGTGCCTTCGTAAAGGAAGCTTTGCTGTTTGAAGAGAATTGTGGAAAACAAACCCCATTCAAAGGCTTCTGACATTGCAAAACAACTAGAAGTTAATCCAAGAGCATGTGTTACATATCTGCATAAGCTTGGGTATTATGGACAAGCAGCTAGAAGAAAACCTCTCCTTCAACCAATTAATATCATGAAAAGAAAGAAATGGGCTAAAGAGATATCAGAAAAATCCAGTTCATTTTGGAATATAGTGATTTTCTCAGATGAATCCAGATTTGCATTATTTTCAGACAGTGGACGTGTTTGGGTCTAGAGGTTTCTCAACCAAGAATTTGATTTGAAACGACCCCAACCAACTGTGAAACATGGCAGTATCTCTATAATGGTATGGGGAGCTGTGACCAGCAATGGTCGTTCTGAGCTGATCAAACGTGTTGGAACCATAAACTCTGAAAAATACATTGAAATACTTAAGCAATGACTACTTCCAATGTATTTACATGATAACATAATGAAAAATGAGCTTTTATTCATGGAAGATGGGGCTCCATGCCACATAGCAAAAAGGAATCAACAATGGTTGACTGAAAATGGGATCAAAAAGCTTCCTTGGCCAAGCCAATCTCCTGTCACGAACCCCATTGAAAATCTTTGTAGCATACTACATAGAGCTATATGAAAAACTCAACAGAAACCTAGATCTAAAGAAGAATTGTTTCGATTGCTGCGGGAAAAGTAGGCAGAAATTCCACAAGAGATAATCACAAAGCTCATCAGTTCAATGCCAAAAAGAGTTGCCAGCGATATTGATGGAGATGGTGATGATGATGATGATGATGACGACAATGACAAAGAAAATGATGAAGATGATGAAGATGATGATGATTATGATGATGATTATGATGATGATGTCAACAACAATGACGACGACAATGATGATGATGATGACGATGGTGATGATGATGATAACAACGATGCCGACGATGACAATGATGATGATGATGACGATGACAATGACAAAGAAAATGATGCCGATGATGAAGATGATGATGATTATGATGATGATGTCAACAACAATGACGACGACGACAATGATGATGATGATGATGATGATGGTGATGATGATGATAACAACGATGCCGACGATGACAACAATGATGATGATGATGACAATGTACCTACCAGAATCAGTGATGAACCTTAGTGTAACGTCAACATCTAGGACAGTGCTGCTGCTGCTTCTGCTGCTACTTCTGCTTCTGCTGCTACTTCTGCTTCTGCTTCTGCTGACTCTGCTGCTGCTGCTGCTTCTGCAAATTCAAATGCAAAAGCAAAAGTCCTAGACTTTGTCTCCTAAAAATCTGATTGACAAAGTTTCCTCTTACACTCCTACAGAAGAGTCTCTTTAAACAGTTGTAAATTCATGTATCCCCCATGTTTGCTTTTCCACCAATTCCAGTTATTGACACTGCAAAGTGGAAAATCTGCTGTTTTGATATTTGAATGCTCTGTCTGTGCAACAAATTTCAGCACCTTATATTCTATACCATCATCACCACCACCACCACCACCACCACCACCACCACCATCATCATCGACATCATTGCCGCTGCCGCCTCCGCCACCACCATCACCATCATCTTGATCATCATCCTGATCATCATCAACATTATCACTGCCACAACCACCATCACCGTCAACATTATCATCATCATCATCACCATCATCATCATCATCATCATCATCAACACCATCATCATCATCAACATCATCACCACTGCAACCACCACCTTCATCACCATCACCACTTTCATCACCATCCCCACCACCACCATCACCGGCACCACCGGCACCACCACCACTACTTTCATCACCACCACCATCACCACCACCTCCATCTCTATCATCTTCACCACCACCACCACCACTATCACCATCACCATCACCATCATCATCAGTATCATCACCACTCCCAACACCAGTATCATCATCATCATAATCATCAGCAGCAACAGTAGCTTTGTCGTCATCACCACTATCAGCAGCAGCATCGACATTATCATCATCATCATCACCACTACCATGACCACCACCACAACCACCACCACCAGTATCAGCATCATCATCATCATCATCATCATCATATTCACCACCACCATCGTTTTTTAATGTCTATTTCCACTATGATAGTACATAAAGTTTACGGATGCATATGTCTGCGTGTATATGCGTGCATGCACGTTTATACGTGTACGTGTGTGTGTGTGCACGCAAACGTATTTATACATGTGTGTGTCTGTGTGTCTGTGTGTGTGTGTGTGTGTGTGTGTGTGTGTGTCTGTGTATGTACATGTGTGTGTGTGAAAGAGGGAGAGAGAGAGAAAGAGAGGCGGGGTGAAGATGTGCATGTCAGTGTGTTTAACTGTTAGATTATTAATACAAGAGAATTAAAAATATGCTTTTACCGAAAACTCATGAAATCTAAGTTTGTTCCCCACATCAAATATCTTGCAATGCTTTTCGGTACTGCAGTGACATGACTCAGTAATAAGTCCTTTGATGTTGGCAGAAATCAAGATCTCTATAGCAACCTTCGTGGATACATGGAATCAATTTAAAGTTTAATTTAATTACAATCACACTGTACAGTAACATATTTGTACAGTACACATCTAAAGACTAACATATTTTCACAAGTCTTTAATCAACCAGTATAAAATCAGCTATAAGTCCCAACATCTCTCTGTCTCTCTCTATTTCTCTCTTTTCCCTTCTCTCTCCTCTCTCTCTTTCTCTTCTCTCTCTCTTCCCCTCTCTCCCTCTTTATCTATCTGTCTTTTTCTCTCTCTCTATTTCTCTTTTTCTCTCTCTCTCTCTCTTTCCCTCTCTCACCTGCTCTCTCTTTCTCTGTTTCTCTCTTTTTCCCCCACTCTCTCTCTCTTCCCTCTATATATTTCTCTCTTCTCCCTTTCTATGTCTCTCTTTTCCCCTCTCTCCCCCTCTCTCCCCTCTCTGTCTCTTCCCTTCTCTCTCCCTTCCCCTCTTTTTCCTTCTCTCTGTATCTCTCTCTCTTCACCCTCTCTCTCCCCCTCTCTCTGTCTCTTCCCTTCTCCCTCTCTCTCCCTCTCTCTCCCTCTCTCTCCCTCTCTCTTCCCCCTCTCTCTGTCTGTCTATCTCTTCCCCCTCTCTCTGTCTCTCTCTCTTCCCCCTCTCTGTCTCTCTCCTTCCCCTCTCTCTCTCTCGTCTGATAACTAAACTGGAACCCCATCGGTTACGATGACGAGGGTTCCAGTTGATCCGATCAACAGAACAGCCTGCTCCTGAAATTTAATGGGCAAGTGGCTGAGCACTCCACAGACACATCTACCATTAATGTAGTTATCAGGGAGACTAAGAATATGTCAAAGCTGGCCCTTTGAATTACAGCTGAGTGGACTGGAGCAAGGTGGAATGAAGTGTCTTGCTCAAGGGCTCAATGTGTCACCAGGAACTGAACTCAAGACCTTATGATTGTGAACTGAATGCTCTAAACACTAAGCTACATACGTTCACCAACTGATAACTATTTTCGTGGGAGCTCAAGCTAATGAGGGAGCTTCAAGGTGGTTGCCCGAATAGCAGTCAAATCCACTCCTAACCCCACCCTACCTTCATGACAAAAGAATTCTTTTATTCTTCTTATTCTTTAACGTCCGCTTTCCATGCTAGCATGGGTTGGACGGTTCAACTGGGGTCTGGGGAGCCCGAAGGCTGCACCAGGCCAGTCAGATCTGTAGAAACACTGCCAGATCTGACTGGCCTGGTGCAGCCTTCGGGCTCCCCAGACCCCAGTTGAACCGTCCAACCCATGCTAGCATGGAAAGCGGACGTTAAATGATGATGATGATGATTCTTTATTTATATTATTTACAATTGATGGATATTTGTCCTCATCTTGTTTGTTGTTAACACGTTTTGGCTGATATACCCTCCAGCCTTCATCAGATGTCTTGATGAAATTTCGAACCTGGGTTCTCATTCCTAAGATATTTTTCAATGTTGTTGTTATTATTATTATTATTATTATTATTCAGGTCACTGCCTGAAATCGAATTCAGAATCTTGGGGATGATGATGATGATGATGATAATGATAATGATAATAATAATAATAATAATAATAATAATAATAATAATAATAATAATAATAATAATAATAATAATAATAATAAAAATACCTTAGGAATGAGAACCCAGGTCCAAAATTTCCCCCCAGACACCTGATAAAAGCTGGAGGGTATATCAGCCACAAAGTTGTGTTAACAACAAACAAGATAAGGACAAATATCTGTCAAATGTAAACAATGTAAATAATGTACATAATTTCTCATCTCTTAAATATAGAACTGTATTACTTATTCTTTTACTTATTTCAGTCATTTGACTGTGGCCATGCTACAGCGCCACCTTTAGTCGAACAAACTGAGCCCAGAACTCATTCTTTGTAAGCCTAATACTTATTCTATCGGTGTCTTTTGCCAAACTACTAAGTTATGGGGACGTAAACACACCAACAACAGTTGTCAAGCAATGGTAGGGGGACAAATACGGACACACAAATACATATATATATATATATATATATATATATATATATATATACAACGGGCTTCTTTCAGTTTCCATCTACCAAATCTATTCACAAGGCTTTGGTCATCCCAAGGCTATATAGTAGAAGACACTTGCCCAATGTGCCACACAGTAGGACTGAACCTGGAACCATGTGGTTGAGAAGCAAGCTTCTTAGCACACAGCCATGCCTGCACCTAAAAATAATTGGTAAAAATATGGTACATGTTACTAGGCCATACTCAATCATGAATGACTGTTGATTGTACAACACTCTAAGCTGACTGAATTAACAAAAGGCTCCTTAATGAGACTTGATTTAACTAATTAAAACTAATATTAACCCTTTAGCATTTAAACCGGCTATATCTGGCCAAAATATTATTCCTTTTTTTTATGTTTAAACTGACCAGATCTGGCCACCTAAACCAAATATTATTCTAAAAATTAACAAGGCGGTGAGCTGGCAGAATCGTTAGCATACCGGGTGAAATGCTTAGCAGTATTTCATCTGCCGTTATGTTCTGAGTTCAGATTCCGCCAGGATCAACTTTACCTTTCATCCTTTCAGGGTTGAAGAAATAAGTACCAGTTACACACTGGGGTCAATGTAATCAACTTGTCCCACAAAAAAAATCTTCAAGGCCTTGTGCCTAGAGTAGAAATATTTATTCTAAAAATTAACAGTTACGTCATCAAAATCTCGTGGTTACAAGATCATGCATGACTAATTTAAAACAATGAGAATAAATAAGCATTATTTTTCACAGAATAATCTGATTGCTAAAGGGTTAATCACAACTGTCATCAAACTCTAATTGTAATTGCCTGCTATTTTATTTATTATTTATGCGCCCTTTTCAAGCCTAGCAGGTTCATGGGCCCAGTTTCCCGGTTTCTATGATGCATGTGTTTCCCCCCAGCTGGATGGGATGCTAGTCCATCGCAACATTACTCAAGAAATAGAAAGAAAGAGTGAGAGAAAGCTGGGACGAAAGAGTACAACAGGGGTCGCCACCACCCCCTGCCAGAGCCTCGTGGAGCTTTAGGTGTTTTCGCTCCATAAACACACACAATACCTGGTCTAGGAATTGAAACCGTGATCCTCCAACTGTGAGTCCACTGCTCTAACCACTGGGCCAATGCACCTCCACAATTGCATGCTAGTGGTATGAATTTTTTGCAGAATATTTTAAAATTAAAAAGTAATATTTTTTTATGCAAAAAAATTGTGGCTGTTTAACCAGGCATTGCTGCAGGCTGGACCTGGCCCATGAGAAGTATGTTTGGTACCCCTGTTATATATACTCTTCACTCTTTTATTTGTTTCAGTCATTTGACTGTGGCCATGCTGGAGCACCACCTTTAGTCAAGCAAATCAACCCCAGGACTTATTCTTTGTAAGCCTAGTACTTATACTATCGGTCTCTCTTGCTGAACTGCTAAGTTACAGGGACATAAACACACCATCATCGGTTGTCAAGCAATGTTGGGGGACAAACACACACACACAAACATATACACACACATACATACATACATATATATATATATATATATATATATACATACATATATGCAACGGGCTTCTTTCAGTTTCCGTCTACCAAATCCACTCACAAGGCTTTGGTTGGCCCACAGCTAAAGTAGAAGACACTTGCCCAAGGTGCCATGCAGTGGGACTGAACCCAGAACCATGTAGTTGGTAAGCAAGCTACTTACCATACAGCCACTCCTATATATATTAAAATAAAAAGAACTAAATAATTTTTTAAATGTTAATTTTAATAAACATATCCCAGTACTCTAATTTGAATGTGTTAATTAATAATCATACTTAACACCAACGTTAATACATTAATTAATAATGAATAATTATTTATTAACATGTACAACAGCTCAATTAAATGCTAAACGATGATTGGTTAATAACAAAGGAAATGTTTCTATATTGACTTCATCTTATAAAATCATTCATTGTTAAAATAACTTGAGTTCATGATTCAGAACATGTGAACCCCAGAGAAATTCTATGTCTGACACTGAGGCATGGCTGTATGGTTAAGAAGCTCACTTTGTGACCATGTGGTTATAGGTTCAGTCCCACTATGCAGCACCTCAGGCAGGTGTCTTCTACTGTTGCACCAGGCCAACCAATGGTGAAACTCATGACTATAAGGGTAACTGAAATTTTTATTCACTCAAATGTCTTGCTCATGTACAAACAACATGCTTTAATGTAAGAATGTTTTCTCGTGATTTTGGGGGCTTTGACTGCCATTTTTAGCATGTAAGAAATTCACATGGTGGTTTTCTCTCCATGTATATTTATACACTATTATGTCTAAAAATATTTGTGTCTTCTGACTCTTATTATGCATGCTAACCACAGGTATAAATTGTTTAATAGTTCTTACCCTTGTATTTATAAAGTTGTATATATATATATACATACACACACACACACACATATATATATATACACATACACACACACACACATACACACACACACACACACATGCGACAGGCTTCTTTCAGTTTCTGTCTATCAAATCTACTCACAAGGCTTTGATCGGCCCGAAGCTATAGTGGAAGACACTTACCCAAGGTGCCACACAGTGGGACTGAACCCGGAACCATGTGGTTGGTAAGCAAGCTACTTACCACATAGCCATACAAATACATACATATATATATATATATATATATATATAATATATATATATATATGTGTGTGTGTGTGTGTGTGTGTGTGTGTGTGTATATATATATATGTGTGTATATATATGTGTGTGTGTGTGTGGGTGTGTGTGTGTGTGTATATTTCAATATGTGACTGCATGTGTATCGTTGGCGATTTTCTTCCTCCGTCTTCCCTTTTTGGGACTTTTTCTATATTTCTGATGAAGAGCTCCACTTGAAACATGAAATCCTCTTCCTTTTCTTTCCTTACTTAAGCATCCAATAACACTGTACTTGTTCCACGTCCTCACATTGTTGTTTTTTCTTGTTTGTTCATGTTTGGATTAACTATAAATATATATATATATATATATATATATGTATAAGGATATATATATGTATATATATTTAACTTTATAAATACAAATCTGCTTTCCATGCTTGCATGGATTGGACAGTTTGACTGAGGACTGGTAAGCCAGAAGGCTGCACCAGGTTCAATCTGATCTTGCAAAGTTTCTACAGCTTAATGCCCTTCCTAACGCCAACCACTCTGAGAGTGTAGTGGGCGCTTTTATGTGCCACCGGCACGAGGGTCGGTCAGGCAGTTCTGGCAACGACCATGCTCAAAAGGTGTTTTTTACGTGCTACCTGCATGGGAGCCAATCCGGCAGCAGACCATGGTTGAATGTTGTTTTACACATGCCACCAGCACATGTGCTGATAAAGCAACGCTGGCTGCAATCAAGCTCGAATGGTGCTTTTTACATGCCACCAGCACGGGAGCCAGTCCGTGGCCTTTGTATTGATCACATTCGGATGTGTTTTTAACATTCCACTGACACAAGTGCCAATCAGGTGGTACTGTCATCGGCCATGTCAGCAATTTTGATTTCACTTGCTTCAATAGGTCTTCACAAGCAAAGTTTATTGTCTAATGAATGAGTGGTGTTCATAAGTAGGCTGGTTACACCCACTAGGATAGGCCACGGGCTATGGACTCACTTGGCTTGTCGGGTCTTCTCAAGCACAGCATATCTCCAAAGGTCTCGGTGTGCATGTGACTTAATATTTATGTTGTGTTTGTTTCTCCACCACTACAACTGGTGTTGGTTTGTTTACATCTCTATAACTCAGTGGTTCAGCAAAAGAGACCAATAGAATATGTACCAGACTTTGAAAAAAAAAACACATACTGAAGTTGATTTCTTCAACTAAACTCTTCAAGGTTGTGCCCCAGTGTGGCCACATTCCATTGACTGGAACAAATAAAATGGTAGATATGCAAGAACCTCGATGGATTGCTTTTTTGTTTGTTTTACGGGGGGGGGGGTTGATTTTTATTTTTTATTTCTTTTTTTTATTTTTTTGTTTTTGTGTTTGTTTTGTTTTTGTTTTTGCTTTTTTGTTGTTGTTGTTTTCATAAATCTCCACAGAATAAAAGCATTCTCAAAAATTACATTCAGAGATTTTGTTCAAACAAATGTTTCTCTAGCGCTGTCCCATTATGGTTGTAGCTTCAGTGGCTGGAAGCAATAAAAGATTTAAGACAAAGAATAATAAAACGACATATGTATCTTATTTTGATATCTAGTTATATTACCGCTGTATATTTAGACTGTGTTTATAACTTTAAATTATTTGTATATGTTAACATAATCTCCTTGTGTAGATAAAATAAGCTTAAATGGAGACAACAGCTGGAACTGTCTGCATTCAATAGTTGAGTCATGCTAAAGAGATATGCAAAAAAAAAACAACACAATCAGCTTTTTTTATCTAAATAACATTAAATAGATCTTTTCAAAGTTGTCGTTCATCTTCACTTACATACGCAATACTTGCCCATTCATTGAACTTCTTATATAACATTGATTTCTAGTTTTGGCTCGAGGCCACATATTTTCCAGGAAGGGATATAGTCAATCAGATCAGACCAGTACTAAATTAGGATATAAGCTACATGGGTTTCATTTTAGGGCCTTACAATCTATAGGAGCCCTCAAAATAATTAAAAGATGTGTGTATTTTGTTTTGGGGGAGAGGGTTGAGATTTTCTTGGTTTCTTTTTCCGAACACGGGACCTCCAAGCTTGCAGTTTCAAGTAGTTCAGGCCATCATCAATTCTAAATCTGGCTCTGAATCAAAACCACTGTTTCACTGCTACTAATATATCTGATTTGCTTAGTTATTTTACATCACAACTGGAGACCAATAATGTCATCTGTTTTCAGTTTTTAACGGTTTAGTTACTAATTCACACCATTTCTTATTTCTTATTTCTTTATTGCTCACAAGGGGCTAAACATAGAGGGGACAAACAAGGACAGACAAAGGAATTAAGTCGATTACATCGACCCCGGTGCGTAACTGGTACTTAATTTATCGACCCCGAAAGGATGAAATGCAAAGTTGACCTTGGTGGAATTTGAACTCATAACGTAACGGCAGACGAAATACCAGTAAGCATTTTGTCTGGTGTGCTAAGGATTCTGCTGGAAGCAAGAATCACAAGAGAGTATCTTGTAATTCAGTACAGAACAAAGATTGCAAGAGATTTTGTTTGGATTATTTTAAAGAGTACAACAGTAATGTTTACATCCTGTACTGATATACAGCAGCAAAGGCTGAACACACACACACACACATAAATACATATGTAAAAGCACACACATACATCATCATTCATCATCGTCATCATCATCGTTTAACGTCCGCTTTCCATGCTAGCATGGGTTGGATGATTTGACTGAGGGCTGGTGAACCAGATGGCTGCACCAGGCTCCAATCTTGATCTGGTAGAGTTTCTACAGCTGGATGCCCTTCCTAACGCCAACCACTCCGAGAGTGTAGTGGGTGCCACCGACACGGGGCCTGTCAGGCAGTACTGGCAACAACCTCGCTCGAATCTTTTTACACATGCCATTGGCACAGGTGCCAGTAAGGCGACACTGGTAATGATCACACTCAAATGATGCGTTTTACATGCCACCGACATGGAAGCCAGTTAGCCACTCTGGCAACGATCACGACATATGCATGAGAATATATACATAAAACAAAAATCTGCACATACATACATACATACATACATACATACATACATACATACATACATATATACATACAAAAATACCGTTGTTGATGATGAAATTCCAATGAAGGAACCTTGAATCTAGGTTAGAAACCAGTTCTTTCTCTATTGGCAAGAAATCTTGAAATAAACTGAATAATGACATACATGCATACATACATACATACATACATACATACATACAAACATACACACACACAGACGTACATACACACACACACACACACACACATACATACATACATACATACATACATACATACATACATACATACATACATACATACATACATACAAAATGGGGGGCTCCAAGATAGCCTTGGCTATGCTGGGTAATATAAACTAAAGAACAGTATATGACTGGCTTCCACAAAGTTTTCATCAACCAAATTCTAATCCCAAATTATTGTAAACAGACTCAGTAGACAGCTTTTCATTTGTTGCCTGTACATACAATCTTCCATAGGCACCCAGTCCTGAATTCTTCTCTATATAATGCATTCAAAACCCACCTATATAATTGGCATAAAGTTGCTCTCCAGCATAACCCAAACTCTGAACCCTTAACAAGCAATCTCCTTGGTAGACAGCAATGGCTGAAGTTTGATGTCACCCTGTGCTCTGCAGTAGGATCAGAAAGTAACATGTTTAGAAGTGGAATTAAAATCCAACCATCTGGAATGTAAAAGTACACAAGTACAGACCATGAATCCTCATATCTGACTTTGCCCTCTTTCTACCATCCCCCCACCTTCTTGTAATAATACTGAATCCATTTTGTTGAAGCAGTTAGTTTTAGAACTGGACATATGCTCTCCACTCCCTCCCACTACTAGCCCTAACCCACCTATGGTTGGAGTTTGTTATTTGTTCAGTTAGGCAAACTCTAGCAGGCAATTATGTGCTTTGTTCAAAGGCCCAACACAGCAGCTCTAGTACTACAGTGCAAAGGTTTGAAATTATATTCTATTGGGTTGTCTGGAAAGTTTGTGCCGATTTTTAAAGGAAAGAAAAAGGTCAATAAATACTTGCCATTACATTTTTAATCAACCAAATATGAACCATTTTGTTGCCCAATGCATCTCCATCTTTCCTTTAACTTGAAAATACCCCCTTCCCAAAAATGAGGTGGTTTCATAGCAAAGAATTCATCAAGGTATCTTTTTACATCATCCAAGGAATTGGAATTTTTACCATGAAAACTATTCTGCAGAGACCTGAATAAGTGGAAATCGGAAGGAGCAATATCTGGTGAATATGGAGGGTGGGGTAACACATCCCAGCCGAGCTGCAGCAATTTTTGTCTGGTTCCCAAAGCATCAGGTGCTGAAAATGAACTTTCTTATCTTCCATTTTAAAGGGTTCACAGAATCAACACAGGTTATAGGAACATAAACCTTCTTCCACGAAAAGATAGCTTAAACTATGCTCTAAATGGAGGTATAATCAAATCCTATTTTATGGACTCAACCATTTTTCTAAAATAAGTCAAAAGGTAAGCTGCTATAAATCGGCACAAACTTTCCGGACAACCCAATAGATCTGTGGCTCTGAACTAGAATCCATATGACCCCTGAGGATCCATATAAGGTTTTGAGTAGTCCATGCAAGCAAAATAGCAAATTGGGGATGCACAGTAGTATATTAAGGGTTTGTAAAAAAATTTTGATCTAGATGTATTTATTGTAAGAAACAGATAAATTTCTTTCTCTGATGTTTTACATAGTTCAACCTATACAAGTTAATGTGTGAAAAATAAAAAAATGGAATTTTGAAAGAGGTATCTATAAAACTAACTTTTAAACATTTAATGTTATGAGGGTCCACCAGAATGAAGTGGTAATCAAAGGGGTCCATGGATAAGAAATTGTTGAGAGCCATCCTTCAAGATGAGTGATAGTCTAGCTTCTTAATCTAACAGCTGTTGTACATAATAAAAATATATTTGATCAAAGTTGACCTTGGGCTAAACAGCAATAATGAATCTGCAGATAAGAATCAAATCAGATATTTATTGCTTACTACATCAACATTCAATGGAGGCACATGGCCTAATGGTTAGAGCAGCGGACTCACGGTTGAGGGATCGCGGGTTCAAATCTTAGACTGGATGATATGTGTGTTTATGAGCGAAACACCTAAATTCCATGCAGCTCCGGCAGAAGGTAATGGTGAACTTCTGCTGACTCTTTCACCACAACTTTCTCTCACTCTTTCCTCCTGCATCTTGCAACTCAACTACGACAGGCCGGCGACCTGTCTAGGTGGAGAACCTATACACCAAGGAAACCGGGAAACCGGCCCTATGAGCCAGGCATGGCTCGTAAAGGAACAAACATATAACAAACAAAACATCAACATGCTACCACTTACACCACAGAAGGGGTTACTCTACATCCTGCATAATATTCAGTTTCCACATCCTCCCTAGATACTGAGTTTAATTTTAGATAATCCTTTTGAGTCTCAGGAGAGCTAACTACAAGTTAGTCTTCAACTTTTATACTTTCAAATATTTTCAATCAAGCTCTTCTCTCCTAGTTCCAAACCTTTCCCGCAGCTATTTGCTAGTCATCTAAATACAATTTTTCCATAAGCACTAGGTCCTGAATTCTTATCTAGGTAAGACCTTTAAAGCCTACCCATAAAGCCCACCCATGAAATTATTTACGAATATGCCCCAACCTCTGGACCTCAGATAAGCTCCCCACTTCATATTTTCTACTGCTACTATAGTGGCCTCTGTTCATCAGAAGTGGCCAATCCCTGCATCCTGGTCCTCTTGATACATTCATCCCCTCTTCCTGGATCACCTATATTGTGTCCATACACTCTACCAGGCTTCTGAGGGTGTGATTTGAGAGAATTTGGCTGCTTTTCCTAGCTGGGCTAACGATCATATAGAGGCTTGCTTGTAATGTTAAAGAATAGCAAATAACTCATGTGTTGTTCTTTCAAATTGATCTTCCCAATATCTTTGTTAGAAGCTTTACTGGATCAACTAATTTGAAACGAAGCTATTTATTGTTCTTATGCAATTCTTATTGAATATTTCTCTCTAAGCATATATTATCTACATGACTGGCTCTTTTCTTTTAAAAATAGAATTTTTATCTTATCTTAACTTCAGTTCAACCACTAAGACGTTGTTTATAGTTGTGTAACATCATGTTAGCTTTTAGCTATCAGACCTATGGTGAAAGATGCTCCAATCATTTGGATGTTTGGTACTACATTTTTCCAATATATCCTTCTTTATTGAAGATGGTGGGATGTCATGAGAAAATAGTGAGATGTCATGGGTTCCATTGCTTACAGAAGCGAACAACTAGGAGGCTTCCTCCTTAATTCTCATACAATGAGGTTCACTTTCTCTTTTGTATTATCTACATGCATTAGTCAGAAGCCCCTTTTAATTACTTTCAGCACCAGTAATATACTGGTTTCAAATTTTGGCCCAAGGCCAGCAATTTTAGGGAAGGGGTAAGTCAATTAAATCGACCCTGGTGTTCAACTAGGAATCTTTTTTATCGACCATGAAAAGATGAAGAGCAAAAATGCCCTCAGCGGAATTTGAACTCAGGACATAAAGACAGACGAAATACTGCTAAGAACTTTTCCCCGAGTGCTAACGGTTCTGCCATATGTCCGCTTTATACCAGTAATATAGAGTAGTTGATCGGATGAAGTATGTCATCACTCTTTATTAAAAAAAAAAAATGTAGGTTTGCCGATGAAAGAAAGTCTTGGCATGATTTAAAGACGATACGCCTCACCAAAGTCGTTAGTGTTAAAAGGTAAGCAATTTAGTACTGTATTACCGGAGTAACCTCCCTTGAAAGTTTCATATTATATACCATTTTAAGACGACACGTGAATTAAATTGTTCTGATGCTTCCGAAACGAATCTTCAGTATATTCTCCAACGTCAAGAAAAAAAAAATATGAAGATGGATATTGTTGTAAGATACAGAAAGATATTTATTTAATGCTGTCTGAGAAAGAAACATTTCACAGTCAGTGCTTAAGAAGTTTTCATCAAAGATTTAAGAAAACCGAAAAAAATATCTGATTTTCGATTTCCACTGATAAGTGAGAATGTCTCAGTTATCAGAGAAAAATCAATATTCCACTAACAATGATATTCACAAAATCCATTCTGTCTTTCTTACACGTTTCACTTCTTATCTTAATCCTCTTGTGACACATTTAAAACCTTCTTTATTCACCTTATAACATTAAAATATCCTACAAGTTCTATCGGAAGCTTCTCAAAGAAATCTGAATTAAACATAAAAATATTCTTTTTTGTTGGATATGTAGTATCATATTTATTTTAATGTTATTATTTTTTTAATGAAATTCATTAAAAGGTCACTATACATTTTCATTTGTTACATTAATATATCTAATTACGTTTTCACAATAACTATATTTATATTTTCCATACATTTAATAAAATTTTCTTTAATACAGCTTTATAGATTTCATTTAATATTGTGTTTCTTTCAAAGCTGAAAAGGTTTCTTTTCCCAGGATTCTGGAATCATCATTGAAGCTTCTGACTTCAAGGGGTCTCAGCCCATTCTGCTACAAGTTATTGGCTGTGTTTAGAAATTACAGGATCAAGAAATAAATAGATGGAACTGGTTCAATCAAAAATAAAACTGTTATTGACACAGTTTGTTGGTGGTTTATACCAAGCTACATCACTTTATACAAAGCATTAAAGGAGCCAAAAGGGGACAGTATATGTGATTGGTCAACTTGTAAGAAATAGTAGCCAAATTTCCCTCAAATTATACATTAGCAAATTAGAGGAAGATAGTCACTTTAGATAATATAGACTGGGATATACTGTCTTAATGAGGGATTGGATGATCATAACTGGAATTAAAGATTTGGAGCTGAATGATAGCAAAAGTATTTGAAAATACCATTACCAACCACATGGTCCCAGGTGGCACCTTGAGCAAGTGTCTTCTACTATAACCACAGGCCAACCAAAGCCTTGTGAGTGTTTGTGTACCCCCACTACAATTGCTTGACAACCAATGTTGGTATGTTTACATCCCTGTAACTTAGCAGTTTGGTAAATACAACAAATAAACAGCAGGGCTAAACATAGCAGTTAACTAATAAAAAAACTAATAATAAATATAATAGGTAATAAAATATAAACAATTTACCTGAATTATTCATTTATTCTTTTATTGGTTTCAGTCATTTTACTGCAGCCATGCTGGAGCACCGCCTTTAATCAAACAAATTGACCCCAGGACTTAGTTTTTGTAAGCCTAGTACTTATTCTATCAGTCACTTTTGCCGAACCGCTAAGTTACAGGTACATAAACACACCAATATCGGTTATCAAGCGATGGATGGTGGGAACAAAAATATACACACAAATACATTATGTATATATGTCTACCAAATCCACTCACAAGGCTTTGGTCGGCCTGAGGTTATAGAAGAAGACAATTGCCCAAGGTGCCATGCAGTGGGACTGAACCTGGAACCATGTGGTTGGTAAGCAAGCTACTTACCACACAGCCACTCCTGTGCCTATGAGAAGAATTTTGAATCAAAGCCTATTACAAACCATTGTCTTATTACCTTCTTACTTGCTGATCTACATATCTATCTATTTACCAATCTAACTACCTTTTTATGGATGGTTACCTATCTGTCTATTCCCCCTTCTCTCTCCTCTCTCTCTCTCTATCTCTATCTATCTCTCTCTGTATATATATATATATATATATATATATATATATATATATATATATATATATATATATATATATATAAGTATTGAGGGTAAAAATTATTATTGAAAAATAACAATTTATACCAGTGGCCAACATGCATAAAAAAAAGTCCAAGGACTGCAAATTATATTCAAATATAAGAGGAAAACCACCAAGTGGTTTCCTTACGTGCTGAAAGTAGATACCAAATCATCTAAACACGAAAAGTGCATTCTCATTTAATGGCGTGTTCGATATATTTGTGCAAGACACTATCAAAATATATAAAAGGGCCAGTCAGTTCCATACTTCGAAGTTTCACCATTAATTAATTACACAATTATCCATGGATCTTCAGTGAAATCATTGGACACTAAACTCTGCTTGCGAAGACCTGCTGAGGCAAGTGAAATCAAAATCAAATTCGATGACTGGCGTCTGTGCTAGTGGAGCAGTATGAGCACCATCTGAGCATGATTGTTGCCAGAGCAACAAACTGGCTTCCATGCTGGTGGTATGTAAAAAGCACCATCCAAATGCAATCATTACCAGCATTGCCTTACTGGCACTTGTGCCGGTGGCATGTGACAAAACATTCGAGCAAGGTCATTGCCAATGCTGCTGGACTGGCTCCTGTACAGGTGGAATGTAAAAAACACCATTTGAGCGTGGCCATTGCCAGTACCACCTGACTACACCCACTACACTTTTGGAGTGGCTGGCGTTAGGAAAGGCATCCAGCTGTAGAAACTCTGCCATATCAGATTGGAGCCTGGTGCAGCCATCTGGTTCACCAGACCTCAGTCAAATCGTCTAACCCATGCTAGCATGGAAAGCAGATGTTAAACGA
The DNA here is from genome assembly GCF_006345805.1 of Octopus sinensis. Lineage (NCBI taxonomy): Eukaryota > Metazoa > Mollusca > Cephalopoda > Octopoda > Octopodidae > Octopus > Octopus sinensis. The sequence continues at coordinate 124,543,982 of NC_043000.1, read as the reverse complement.
TCATGATGATGATGATGATGATGATGATGATGATGATGATGATATATATATATATTCTCTTTTACTCTCTTTTACTTGTTTCAGTCATTCGACTGCGGCCATGCTGGAGCACCGCCTTTAGTCGAGCAACTCAACTCCAGGACTTACTCTTTGTAAGCCCAGTACTTATTCTATCGGTCTCTTTTGCCGAACCACTAAGTGACGGGGACGTAAACACACCAGCATCGGTTGTCAAGCAATGCTAGGGGGACAAACACAGACACACAAACACACACACACATACATATATATATATATATACATATATACGACAGGCTTCTTTCAGTTTCCGTCTACCAAATCCACTCACAAGGCATTGGTCGGCCCGGGGCTATAGCAGAAGACACTTGCCCAAGGTGCCACGCAGTGGGACTGAACCCAGAACCATGTGGTTGGTTAGCAAGCTACTTACCACACAGCCACTCCTGCCCCTATATGTATATATATATATATATATACCTATCTGTCTGTTCATCTACTACCTACCTGCCTGCTTTATGTCTATCTATCTGTCGGTCTATCTGGCTGACTTCCTGTCTGTTTGCCTGTCTCTTTATCCATCTATCTATCTTTCTGTCTCTCTGACTATCTTTCTATCTGTCTATCTGTATCTGTCTACCTATCTTTCAACCAGTGTGTGTATATGCATGCGTGTGCGTGTGTGTGTATCTACCTATCTATTTATGTATCTGTCTATCTATTTGCCCCCTACCTGCCTTCCTACATGCCTGTCTGCCTGCCTATCTATTTACCTCCCTACCCACCTATCTAAACCTGTCTAACTATCCAAACCAACAACAAGCAGTGCAGTACATGGCTATTCAACCTGCTAGTAATAGTAACCAAATCTCTTTCATGTCACATTCACAAATCTTAAATATGGAATGTTACTTTGGGCATTTTAGTCTCTGATAAACAAGCAGATGAGATGGCTATGGCTGGGACACCTTCGATCATAGACCTGCTCAGTTAGTGTTGATCTGAGACAAAACAAACCACAATTTACCTACCTATCTGCATGTTTTTACATCTTATTTCTTTATTGCCCACAAGGGGCTAAACATAGAGAGGGCAAACAAGGACAGACAAAGGAATTAAGTCGATTATATCGACTCCAGTGTGCAACTGGTACTTAATTTATCGACCCCGAAAGGATGAAAGGCAAAGTCGACCTCAGCGGAATTTGAACTCAGAACGTAATGGCAGACGAAATACCTCTAAGCATTTTGTCCAGCTCGCTAACGTTTCTGCCAGCTCGCCATTTGTTTTTACATCTACCAAATCCAACCATGTGAACCCTAAGTGTCAGTCACATTTCCCTTCTATAGTACATTGTTATATAACTCTCCCCTCTCCCTCCCCGCCTCTCTGTCTCTCTTCTTTCTTCTCTGTGTAAAACTCAGCTTGAATACCACCACATCATCAAAAACTATTAGCATAAACAAAAGTAAAAGCTGATAAATGCATTGAATCAAGCTTGGTAGACTCAAATAAAGCCTTATGAGTGAAATTTGTCAGGGACAAACTCTTAGGATGTTGTTGGATGTGTGGGGTGGGGGTGTATCAGAGGGGCTGAACAAAAATAGGTTCGGTATAGATTTTCATAACAGTTATGTCCCTTGACACCATGATTAGTTTGTCTTTTGGGATCTCTTCAGTTTAGCTCACAGATTTTTAATTATTTTTTTTTTAACTAAATAGTTTGAAACTTTATATACTGGTGTAATTTCTCACACTGAACACGGTTTACTTTCAACATTTTTGACAAAATTTCATATCTTCGAAGTTATTTCATGTTAAAGTTGTGGTATTTGGGTAATTTTAACCAATCAGTGATGTGTATTCAGCTGAAGAGACCTACTGCTGTTTGCGATAGTAATTGAAGAGCAACAACTTCCGGGTCATCTTTACTAAATGTATTTTTCAAACACACCAAATAATCCACGTGTAGTTGAAAAATACATTTATTAGACATGACCCAGAAGATGTTGCTCTTTGATTACTATCACAAACAGCAGTAGGTTTGTTCAGCTGAATACATGTTATTGATTGGTTAAAATTACCCAAATACAACAACTTTAACTCGAAATAACTTCTAAAATACAAAATTTTGTCAAAAATATTGAAAGTAAACTATGTTCAGCATGAGAAATTACACCAGTATATGAAGTTTCAAACTGTTTAGTTAAAAAATAATAATTTTAAAAATCTGTGAGATCCATCTTTTGTCTTTTATGAAAAACAACACAAGACAAAACACTGATTCAACATAATCAACTTAAACCTTTGAAGGTGGTGGCCCAGTGTGATTGCAGTCCAATGGCTAAAATCGGTAAAAGAAGTGAAAGGAGGAGGCAACAGCAAAAAGTGTGCTGCAGTCATAAATAGTGAAATATGAGGTTTGAGAGTGATAGGAGACTCAGAGTTACCCTGCTTTATATGTGTGTGGGTGAAGTGGTGGGTGAAAGAGGGGGAGGTAGATGGTGAGTAAAGCCTCAAGGTAACTTTCAAGAAGGTGAACTGTAAAGATTCTTTGGCGTCGGAGTGGCTGTGTGGTAAGTAGCTTGCTTACGAACCACATGGTTCTGGGTTCAGACCCACTGCGTGGCACCTTGGGCAAGTGTCTTCTACTATTGCATCAGGCCAACCAAAACCTTGTAAGAGGATTTGGTAGACGGAAACTGAAAAAGAAGCCTATTGTATATATGTGTATATATATATGTATATATATATATATATATATAATATATATATATATATATTATATATATATATATATGTATGTATGTATGTATGTATGTGTGTGTATATGCTTGTGTGTCTGTGTTTGTCGCCCCAACATCACTTGACAACCGATGCTGGTGTGTTTACATCCCCATAACTTAGCGGTTCGGCAAAAGAGACCGATAGAATAAGTACTAGGCTTACAAAGAATAAGTCCTGGGGTTGATTTGCTCGACTAAAGGCGGTGCTCAAACATGACCGCAGTCAAATGACTGAAACAAGTAAAAGAGTAAAAGAGAGAGAGAGAATATAAAAGTATCAGAAAAGGAGGGTAAAGGTTGCAAGGGTGTGTGTTGAGTGGGGAGTGATGAATGGAAACAGGGATGGAAGTGATCAGAGGTAAATAGGAGAAAAATGTAATCTACATAAGTTAGGGTGATGGATGGTAAATAAGAGTCAATGGTAAGAATGAGAGATGGGTGTCAAGAGAAAGTGGTTCAAGCAGTAGCATGGTTAGAGTGTGTGCCACTTGGGGTGGCCCTTCTGTTTGCCACCCCAGGACCCCACAAAAAACACATATTGCCTACAGCAATAGCCTACAACAGGATGAAAAGTTCCACCCCTTTAAAAGTGCCACCCGGGACGGACCACCCCTACTCTACCACCCAGCTGCACTAGTGGTTCAAGGAAGAGTACCTAACAACTGACAGTACAGAAAGGGTAATGATTATGCAGTAATCGGGTTTTGCTTTCATTAATTACTGTGACAGATTACAGTACTCTCTTTACTCTTTACTCTTTTACTTGTTTTAGTCATTTGACTGTAGCCATGCTCGAGCACTGCCTTTAGTCAAGCAAATCGGCCCCAGGACTTATTCTTTGTAAACCTAGTACTTATTCTATTGGTCTCTTTTGCTGAACTGCCAAGTTACAGGGACGTAAACACACCAGCATCGGTTGTCAAGCAATGTTGGGGGGACAAACACAGACACACAAACATATACATGCACACATACATATATATATATATACATATATACGATGGGATTCTTTCAGTTTCTGACTACCAACTCCACTCACAAGGCTTTGGTTGGCCCAATGCTATAGTACAAGATACTTGCCCAAGGTGCCATGCAGTGGGACTGAACCCGGGACCATATGGTTTGTAAGCAAGCTACTTACCACACAGCCACTCCTATGCCTGTATAGAAGAGTGATGAAGGGATGATGGATAGAAGAGTCATGAAGGGATGATGGATAGAGATATAAGAGAGGAAGATGTAGACTTGATAGGAACATATTGGGTGATGGATCTAGTTGAGTGCATACATTTGTGTCTAGCCTCCATCACAACCACCATTTTTAACATCGGTTCCATCATGCTTGCACAGGTTGGTAGTTCTTTTCCAGCACAGCAAATCACCAATTGTCATGTTCTTTTGACATTCCCTCTGTGAGGTTCTCTTTTGTCATACCCTCTGTGAGGTTCATCATCCTTAGATCAGACTTCACCATTTCATCTCACATCATCTTGGATTTCCCTCTTTCACACGTTCCAGCCACTGGAAGCATTCAGTACTTCTTTATACAGATATCCTCATTCATACACATCACATACCCATACCAACTCAGTCTTATCTCTTGCACATTACATCTGATTACTTTCATGCTGCCTTTCTCTCAATATGCCTGTATTCCTTAGGGTGGTGAGATGGCAGAATTGTAAGTACTAGCTACAGTGGTACATATTCTAAAATTGGAACGATGCAGAGAAGATTAGCATGGCCTCTGCGCAAGGATGACACACAAATTCATGAAGCGTTCCATATATTTTAAGGCGGCAAGCTGGCACAAATGTTAGCACACCGGGCAAAATACTTAGCGGTATTTCGTCTGCCATTACATTCTGAGTTCAAATTCCAATGAGGTCAACTTTGCCTTTCATCCTTTTGGGGTCAATAAATTAAGTACCAGTTATGCACTGGGGTCAATGTAATCGACTTAATCCCTTTCATCTGTCCTTGTTTGTCCCCTCTAAGTTTAGCCCCTTGTGGGCAGTAAAGAAATAAGAATTGTTAGCATGCTGGGTAAAATACCTAGTGGCATTTCATCTGTCTTTAATTTTGGAATTCAAACGCCACCAAGGTTGACTTTGCCTTTCATCCTTTTGAGGTTGATAAAATAAGTACCAGTTGAATACTGGGGTCAATGTAATTGACTTAGCCCCCTCCCTCAAAGTTGCTGGACTTGTGCCACAATTTGAAACCAAAATGTCTGTATTCCTTTTTTCAGGCACATCTGGTGAAGCACACTCACTTCATTTCTTTCTAATCTTCACTGGTTATCTGCATTCAGGGACCCTGTATCATTAGCATATAGCATTACAGTTCATACACAAGCACACATATGCACACATACATACACACATGTACACATACATACACACATACATATAAGGCGACTTTCCCTACTCACTCCCACCCATCATCGCCCACTCCACCATAAAAGAAAGCAGACTGAAATTATGTGGACACTGCTTTTGTAGCAAGGGCAAAGTAGTTCAAATGCTGATGTGAAAACCAACACATGGAAAGCGACCTGGGTTGTTCAGTCAGGACATTTATAGACCAATTGGTTGAATGAAGACTTTGGTCTATTGAAGAGCAACCAGCCAAGAGCAATGCAGGGGGAAGGAATTCTGGAGACAAGTGGTGAATGGTGTTCATCTATGCACAGCACAGTAGAGAGGTAGGGTGTATGTGTTTGTATGTGGCTCCTGTGCAGGTGGCACGTAAAAAGCACTATCTGAACAAGGTCGATGCTAGTGCCTCTTGACTGGCTCCCATGTTGGTGGCACATAAAAAGCATCATCCAAACATGGCCAATGCCAGTGTCCCCTAACTGGCTCTTGTACTGATGGCATGTAAAAAGCACTATTTGAACGTGATTGATGCCAGGTCTGCCTGACTGGCTCATGTACCAGTGGAACGTAAAAAGCACCCACTACACTCTCGGAGTGGTTGATGTTAGGAAGGGCAGACTGAAGCCTTGGTGCAGCCGCTGGCTCTCCAAACCTCAGTCAAACCATCCAACCTATGCCAGCATGGAAAACAGGTGTTAAACGATAATGATGACGACAATGACAATGATGATGATGACACACCCACATACATATATACATACATATACATACATGTGTGTATTCATATACATTCATACATACATGCACACATACATACATACAATAAAAAGGAGTACTGGCGGAATGTCCCAGTGAAGACCTCAATAAAATGTAAGCCCAAAAGACCTAATATAATAATTTAGGATTGAGAAGAGAAACTGTGCACAGTTGTGGAAATAAGCTGCCCAGTGGATGTTAACATAAAACTGAAGATAAGTGAAAAAGGGAACACCTATGATGAACTATTGAGAAATCTGCAGTTACTCTATCCAGATTATAAGTTCAGGTTTATACCTGTAATTATTGAGGCCCTGGGATATGTAACATACTACCTATATACCAATCTTGAGAAATTAGGCTTCTCAAAACTAGAAAGGTGAAAGCTAATTTGAAGACTACAGATCCAATCCATCACTGGAACTGTAAAAATCTGTAAAACTTTCCAGAAGTTTTGCATCTAAATGTATATGAGCATATCTAGACATGCAACTATATGCATGAGAATATATACATAAAGCAAAAGAATACAAATCTGCACACATACATACATGCATACATGCATACATACATACATGCATGCATACATACATACATACATACATACATACATACATACATACATACATACAAAAATACCCTATTGTTGATGTTGTAATTTCAATGAAGGATCCTTGAATCTAGGTTAGAAACTAGCTCTTTCTCTATCGGTAAGAAATCTTGAAATAAAACTGAACAATGACATATACACACATACACACACACACATACATACATACATACATAAATGCATGCATGCATGCATACATGCATACATACATACATATATACATACATACATACATACAAACATACATACATACATACATACATACATATGAATGTATGTATGTCGCTTCTATTTTATAATAACTAAAAAAATAGAAAGGACATACTTACATATACACTTGTGTTTTAGTAACTATATTGTGTATATGACTATATATGTGTGTGTGTGTGTGTATATATATATATATATACATATATATATATATATATAATATATATATATATATATATATATATATATATATATATATATATATATAATATATCAGCATATACAAATGAATGATCATATTTATTTGAAAAACAAGACCAGACCTGTAAGAAGTGACATCATGTTATTAATTAATTGTTTGTCTTAATAATTAATTGTTTATATGAATGTCATTCAGTGCAACATACATAACAATAAGTTATCTCCTCCACCTCTGAAAAGAACCTCCTTTCTTTTCATCCCGGCAGTTTTAACTCTCTACATCCATTCCTTCATTTTTGCTGTCTTCTTTACTCTTTTACTTGTTTCAGTCATATGACTGTGGCCATGCTGGGGCACCGCCTTTAGTCGAACAAATCAAACCCCAGCACTTATTCTTTGTAAGCCTAGAACTTATTCTATCGGTCTCTTTTGCCGAACTGCTAAGTTACAGGGATGTAAACACACCAGCATCGGTTGCCAAGCGATGTTGGGGGAACAAACACACACACACACACACACACACATATATATATACATATATACAATGGGCTTCTTTCAGTTTCTGTCTACCAAATCCACTCACAAGGCTTTGGTCGGCCCGAGGCTATAGTCGAAGACAATTACCCAAGGTGCCACACAGTGAGACTGAACCCGGAACCATGCGGTTCATAAGCAAGCTACTTACCACACAGCCACTCCTACTCCTATTCATATTCATATTTTTATTTGTTTGCTTATGTATTTATTTATGTACATATGCATATCAAAGAAGCTTGAGAGGCGGTTGGATGGAACCTACACTCGCCTCCTTATGAGAGCTCAAAATCTCTTGTGGAAGAGTCATCCAACCAAAATGCAAATATATGGGGAAACTACCACCTGTGTCATCTCTTGTGAAAGGTAGGAGAGTCCAGTTTGCTGGACATTGTTGTAGAGCTGAAAAAGAGGTAATTTCTACTCTTCTCCTCTGGAAGCCATCTGCTCACAATACCAGATGTAATCTCCAGGGATACAGGCATCCAGCAACAGGACCTCCATAATGCCATGATGGACCGTGAAGTCTGGCGTAGCATGGTAAATTCCATTGTCTCGACAACGGTCAAACAATGATGATGATGATGCATATGAAGAAAGTGTTCATGTATATGTATTATATATATATATATATATATATATATATATATATTATATATATATATATATAATATATATATATATATATATATATTATTAGTGAATTGAAGAAATGGAGTTGAACGAAGATTGAACAGAAATCGTTTTATTTCATTCTACACGTGTTTCGAAAGGCACAATTTACCAAATTCCGATTGAATAATGAGACCATATTGTGTCTTTCTCTTCAGGAAGAAATAGGAAATCCGTTGGAAAAAACAAAAACAGAACAGAGGCGGAGCAAAACAAATCGAACGAGGCTCCTAAGTTTGGCCATGGGCTCTTAGGAGCCTCGTTCGATTTGTTTTGCTCCGCCTCTGTTCTGTTTTTGTTTTTTCCAACAGATTTCCTATTTCTTCCTGAAGAGAAAGACACAATATGGTCTCATTATTCAATCGGAATTTGGTAAATTGTGCCTTTCGAAACACGTGTAGAATGAAATAAAACTATTTCTGTTCAATCTTCGTTCAACTCCATTTCTTCAATTCACTAATAATATTAAAATTCAATTATCCGCACCAACGCACGGTTGCAACACCATATGGTTGTACCTCCAACCGTGCTGTCTTCTGCTGTGATTTTTGCTACCAAGGTATCGGTTAAACTTTTGATTAATCTGCAACAAGATTATTCATCTTTCTATTTCACATAATATATATATATATATATATATATATATATAATATATATATATATAATATATATATATTATATATATATATATATATATATAGGTATATTTACATGTGTAATTGTACATTTATTATAAAGTATAAATATATTTGTATTTAAATCATCATCATCGTTTAGCGTCCGTTTTCCATGCTAGCATGGGTTGGACCATGTCATTTGTATTTTTATAAGTGGGGTGCTGAAAAGTTCCTAGATTAATTAAGGTGGTGGTGGTGGTGTTGGTGATGATGATGATGATGAAGGACCGCTGTAATAAATGTGTGAAGCTGAGAGGGGAATATGTTGAATAAAATCATAATTAACTGATCTTCTTGTATTTTCTTCGACCATATTTACCTGGACACCTGAGTTTTTTTTTTTTTATATATTTGTATGTTTGCATCTGTTTGTTTCTATGTATTTATCTGAATTTTTTTTTAAAGCATGATAAATTTGTATGTAATAATATTTTGATACTGAGATTAATTTGACAATGATGAATGAATCTAATGAAAAATAAAAGTAGCTTGTTGTCTAAGTTCATCACCTGTTTCATTGTTAATGGTCAAAAATGGGACACATCCGTTCCAAGAAAAGAAAGTGACAAAATGCAGTTGGAAAAATAAGATTAACACTGTGACCTAATTCTGAAAAGGAATGTAGTGCATGACTTGACCATTTAACTAGACAGATTGTGTAATGGAAGTAAGACATAGAGAGGTGAAGAGAGGGAGGGGGTATGTAAGTGAAAATGAGTATCCTCTTCCATGGTTGGTTTTGGAGAAAGCAGCTGTCTGGTCATTGAGTGTTGCAGAATATTCATATTGACCAATCTAGTTTTCAAAAGACTTCTAATATTGAACTTAGCTTAATTCATTGCATGAATGCATCTCTCTTCTGTCCATGACTATGCTTGAACGACCATCTGCCTGTTGTTCGCTACTATTTTTACGAGCTTGATCAAAGCTTAATTGATTTTCAATCAACAATTTTGGATTCACTAGAATTTTTGCTGACACCAGTCAAAGAATTTAATGTGTAGTTGTTGGACATCATTGATTAGATATTTTCATGATGTCATCACACAAGAAGTGGTTGTGTGGTAAGTAGCTTGCTTATGAATTACATGGTCCTGGGTTCAGTCCCACTGTGTGGCACCATGGGCAAGTGTCTTCTACTATAGCCTCGGGCCAACCAAAGCCTTGTGAGTTTTATTAAATAGTGCAACGGGTTACTCTTTACTCTTTTACGCTTTTACTTCCTTCAGTCATTTGACTGTGGCCATGCTGGAGCACCGCCTTTAGTTGAGCAAATAGACCCCAGGACTTATTCTTTTGTAAGCCTAGTACTTATTCTATTGGTCTCTTTTGCCAAACCGCTAAGTTACAGGGACGTAAACACACCAGCATCAATTGTCAAGCGATGTTGGGGGGACAAACACAAACACATAAACACACACGCACACACACATGTATATACATATATACGATGGGCTTCTTTCAGTTTCCATCTACCAAGTCCACTCACAAGGCTTTGGTCAGCCCGAGGCTATAGTAGAAGACACTTGCCCAAGGTGCCACACTGTGGCACTGAACCCGGAACCATGTGGTTGGTAAGCAAGCTACTTACCACACAGCCACTCCTGCACCTTTGTTTTATTTAAAATTAATTGACAGAAACAGAGCATCTCAAAAGAAATATGGTAACAAAAGAGTTAAGCAAAATCACATTCACAGTAAAATAGTAAACTTAGTCACAATTTATGTTCCTAACACTAGCTTAATGATAACTAAGTTATTTTACTAAATTCTTTGTTTTATTTAAAATAACTGAAAGAAACACAGAGCATCTCAACAGAAACATGGTAATGAAAGTTTTAAACAGGTTATAGCTGGCCAAAATATCAGCTTCTTTTATGTTTAAACTGCATCCTTCAAAACTTCCATGCTTCCTGAGATTCACCAACACTACACCTGATTTTCTCCCCTCCATACACACACAAGCATGTATCTGACTCATACATTGTTCACTTTCCAGACATTTCTACATTACTGCATGTACTTTATATGCACTTTCTGACAAGTTGTGGTTCACCTGAGCACTGTATACAATAATTTCATTATATATAAACCAGCTAGATTTGGCCTCTCATACCTATCTTACAATATCCTTCTAAAAATACAATCACATCATCAAAATCTTGAAGCTATCAGATAATGTATGATTAATTCAAAATAATGTAAATAAATAAGCATTACATTTGACAGATGAATCTGAATGTCTTTTACTCTTTTACTTATTTGTTTCGGTCATCTTGATTGCGACCATGCTGGAGCACTGCCTTTAGTCAAACAAATCGACCCCAAGACTTATTCTTTGTGAGCCTAGTACTTATTCTATTGGGCTCTTTCACCAAACCGCTAAGTTAATGGGGGACATAAACACACCAATATTGGTTGTCAAGTAATGGTGGGGGGAGAAACAAAGACACCCAAATACACACACACGTATCTATATACACGACAGGATTCTTTCAGTTTCTGTCTACCAAATCCACTCACAAGTCTTTGGTCAGCCTGAGGTTATAGTAGAAGACACTTGCCCAAGTGTGCCATGCAGTGGGACTGAACCTAGAATCATGTGGTTGGTAAGCAAGCTACTTTTATTCATATAATTTGCCATAAGAGCATTACACAGATGTAGCTGCAGGCTGGACATTACATTAATGAGATGAAATGATAAACGAAATTATGATATTAATGAGAGGAGCAAAAGATGCCCACCAATCTTCTGCCTCTCTAAAACATCATTATCATCATCATTGTTTAACGTCCGTTTTTTGTGCTAGCATGGGTTGGAGAGTTCGACTGGGGTTTGAGAAGCCAGGAGTCTGCACCAGACTCCAGTCTGATCTGGCAGTGTTTCTACAGCTGGATGCCCTTCCTAACGGCAACCACTCTGAGAGTGTAGTGAGTGCTTTTTATGTGCCACCGACACAGGTTCCAGGGGAGGCTGGCAGCAGCCACGATCAGTTGGTGCTGGCATCGGCCACATTCAGATGGTGCTTTTTACGTGCCACCGGCACTGGTATCACAACTACAATTTCC
>NC_043000.1:124512068-124529568 GCF_006345805.1 Octopus sinensis | reverse complement strand
TTCTAACTTTAAAATTCTTCAAGTTTAATATCATATTTCATGATAATGATCAAAAACTGCATTAACCTAAATATTAAAATGATAAAATTTATTTCAGTGGATCATTTTTCATGTGCAACATTTTCACTCAATAGTCAAGTGCTTATTTTGCATCATACATGAAACTTATCCAAACATTTTCAATTTATTGCCAACTCTTTTAAAAAGTATTTTTTTAGTCCGCTTAAATACGTACACTGTCAACAGAAGTCATAACAAAATATCTGAACCTGTTACATATTTACATATAACATATTAACATTTTTTTTTTTTTGAACGAAAAATAATTTAGTTTTTCAAGAAAAATATACAGACAAATAAAGAATAAATATGCAGTTTAAAAAGCTTCTTTGAAATTTCTCTTCTAAATAAAAGTTTCTTACTATTTTCATATCACTGATGAAAAAAGAACTATCATGGCTGCTAACTTTAAAAAAAATTTATAGTTATGTATAAAAAAATTGTTGATATGTAAAATACAGTTGCTGTTTTAAATATAGCATATGTTTGAAAAAGTGATAATTTCATTTGATGGATGAATAGATCCAAGACGAAGTACAATATCTCTTAGATCTTTACTATGAAGAGAGAGAAAAAATTTCTCTACAAAAGTAATTCAATACAATGATTTCTCTTATTTTCTTGTATTGATTTTGCATGAATACTTATCTTTTATTTTATTGGTTTTTATTGGCTTACTGTATGCAGACTACAAAGAAAAATAAGAAGGTAAAGGCCAAAGCTGTTTCATTTGGTATTTACAAGTTTTTGACTTAGTGCAGTAAACAAATTGCCTAACCAAACTTTCTTCTTGTGAAATATATTCAGAATTATTTGATGAAATCCAAAAACTTTCTCACTATTCTTCCAATACTGTTTTGTCAATTTCTTCATTCCATTCCAATAAATCTGATGTGCCTAAGGATACTTCCCCACTATAGTAATCATTCTCCTTTTAGTTAGTTAACTTTCATGTAACACAACTAAATCCATTGAACCCGTTGTAGAAGTCACAAGTTTATTTATAATTTGAACAAAAAGTTATATGTAGCCCTATTTTCAGTTTCTCCTCCAATATGGCATCCAAATTTTTCATGAAAAGAATTCCTCCAGATGTTTCAACAGAAATTTGGTCATGTTTAATAATATTAAGTAGCTATGGCCCTCGTGCCGGTGGCATGTAAAAGCACCCACTACACTCTTGGAATCGTTAGCATTAGGAAGAGCATCCAGTTGTAGAAATTCTGCCAGATCAGATTGAAGCCTGGTGCAGCCATCTGGTTCGCCAGTCCTCAGTCAAATCGTCCAACCATGCTAGCATAAATAGTGCACGTATCACTCCATTTTCTTAACATCAAATTTAAGTAATTTCCCACGCATACTACTGTTTACTCTTCCCATTGCTCTTACAATATCACAAAGATCTTATCAAAGAAATCTGGTCCCTTTTCTAAAATCAATTGATATTTCATCTCTTGTAAATCAGTAATAGGTACAGGTATGGCCGTGTAGTTAAGAATCTCAGTTCGCAATCGTGTGGTTTCAGGTTCTGTCCAACTGCATGACACCTTGAGCAAGTGTCTTCAACTATAGGCGCAGGATACCCAAAGCCTTGTGAGTGAATTTGGTGGATAGAAACATGCTACTGTTTACCCTTCCTATTGGGCTTACAATATCACTCTCTTTCTCTTTTCTCTCTGTTACTTGTTTCAGTCATTTGACTGCAGCCATGCTGGAGCACTGCCTTTAGTCGAGCAAATCAACCCTAGGACTTATCCTTTGTAGGCCTAGTACTTATTCTATCAGTCTCTTTTGCCGAACTGCTAAGTTACAGGGACGTAAACACACCAGCATCGGTTGTCAAGCAAGGGGACAAACACAGATACACAAACACACACACATATGTATACATATACATATATACGATGGGCTTCATTCAGTTTCCGTCTACCAAATCCACTCACAAGGCTTTGGTTGGCCCGAGGCTATAGTAGAAGACACTTGCCCAAGGTGCCATGCCATGGGACTGAACCCAGAACCATGTGGTTGGTAAGCAAGCTACTTGCCACACAGCCACTCCTGTACCTAAGATCACAAAGATCTTGTCAACGAAACATGGTCCCTTTTCTAAAACCAACTGATATTTCATCTCTTATAAATCAGTAATATGCACAGGCATGGCTGTGTAGTTAAGAATCAAAGTTTGCAATCGTGTAGTTTCAGGTTCTGTCCCACTGCATGGCACCTTGGGCAAGTGTCTTCAACTATAGGCCCAGGCCAACCGAAGCCTAGTGAGTGAATTTGTTAGATGGAAGCTGTATGGAAGCTTGCTGTGTGTGTGTGTGTGTGTGTGTGTGTACACGTGTATGTATATGTGTGTGTATTTGCACCCTCACTTCTTTACAACCAGTGTTGGTTTGTTTATGTCCTTGTAAATTAGAGGTTTGGCAAAAAAGATATTGATGGAATAAGTACCAAACTTTAAAAATATATCCTGGGGTTGATTATATTTTTCGACTAGACCCTTCAAGGTAGTGCCCCAGCATAGCTGCAATCCAATGACCAAAGCAAATAAAAAATAAAAGCAAAAAAAATTACACCATGGGTATTATTTCATATTTGTGGTGGTGTTTTGTCTCGAATCCCCATCATCCCCCATTCCATTGCAAAGAAATCTATCAATTCTATAAGGAAGCACTCTCTTACTAGACTTTTGTTCTCTATCCAACATTTTGCTTGTGCAAAGGCAGAGGTATTGTTTTCAGTCATATTTGTTTCTTTGTTTGTTTGTCTGTGGACAAGATATCTCAAGAACCGTTGGATGGATTCAGATGAAACTTTCAAGAATGTTTGGCCTCATGACTGGCATGAACTCTTAACCCTTTTACTCTTTTACTTGTTTCAGTCATTTAACTGCGGCTATGCTGGAGCACCGCATTTAGTCAAGCAAATCAACCCCAGGACTTATTCTTTGTAAGCCTAGTACTTATTCTATCGGTATCTTTTGCCAAACCACTAAGTTACGGGGATGTAAACACACCAGCATTGGTTGTCAAGCGATGTTGGGGGACAAACACAGACATACAAACATATACACACACACATACATATATATATATATACACTTTCTCCCCATTCATCACTCTTTTGTACCATCTTATATCTCTCCCCACCACTACACACTCAATAACACTATAAAAAGAGTCAAAATTCCTGCAAAAACTTAGTTCAATTTGAAGACTCCACTAGAATGGACGAAAGTGCTAATATTTGATATATGATATATGATGTATAAAAACATGTAACATACTAACAAATATCTGTAAATAGAAAACCATCCGAATTTCTGAATACCTCATTTCTTCTAATATAAAATACCTGTACATCATCTCAAAACCTTCTAATATATATATATATATATATATATATATATATATTAGAAGGTTTTGAGATGATGTACAGGTATTTTATATTAGAAGAAATGAGGTATTCAGAAATTCGGATGGTTTTCTATTTACAGATATTTGTTAGTATGTTACATGTTTTTATACATCATATATCATATATCAAATATTAGCACTTTCGTCCATTCTAGTGGAGTCTTCAAATTGAACTAAGTTTTTGCAGGAATTTTGACTCTTTTTATAGTGTTATTGAGTGTGTAGTGGTGGGGAGAGATATAAGATGGTACAAAAGAGTGATGAATGGGGAGAAAGTGTATATATATATATATGTATGTGTGTGTGTATATGTTTGTATGTCTGTGTTTGTCCCCCAACATCGCTTGACAACCAATGCTGGTGTGTTTACATCCCCGTAACTTAGTGGTTTGGCAAAAGATACCGATAGAATAAGTACTAGGCTTACAAAGAATAAGTCCTGGGGTTGATTTGCTTGACTAAATGCGGTGCTCCAGCATAGCCGCAGTTAAATGACTGAAACAAGTAAAAGAGTAAAAGGGTTATATATATATATATATATAACAAAAGGGACATTAGCCATTTGAATGTGGCTAGGGACAGGGCAGGGCGGTGGGGGGTGTTACTGTTGCATTTAGCCCCAGGCAAACATCAACGTCACCAGAAAGGCTTGACACCATCACGGCGTCCTCTATCCCGGACGCCGTGATGGTGTCAAGCCTTTCTGGTGACGTTGATGTTCGCCTGGGGCTAAATGCAACAGTAACACCCCCCACCGCCCTGCCCTGTCCCTAGCCACATTCAAATGGCTAATGTCCCTTTTGTTATGGAGCAGTTACTGTCTATATCTCGTTTAGAGAATTATTATTGCTATATATATATATATATATATATATATATATATATATATACATCCATACGACAGGCCTCCTTCGGCCTCTGTCCACTAAATCCACTCACAAGGCCTTGGTCGGCCATTCGGTACCAGACAAGGATTCTGGATTATTTTTCTTGTTTTTTTACTTAATTTTTGAGAATGGTCGGGTTTATATTTAGTATTCTCGTTTGTTAGAGCAGTTGAGTTTATTTCAGTTATTCTCATTCTAAAAATCATTTCTGGCTAATCGTTGTGAAGACATTGGTATTGCCTTGGTGGAGGTTTGCACTCTCTAAGTGATCTTGTTCATTCTGCTATCAGCATGATGTAATATGTTTGTTACCTTTTTAGAGCTAATATTTTTAACAAGAACAAGGTGGTGAGCTGGCAGAATCGTTAGCACACCGAGCAAAAAGCTTAGCAACATTTTGTCTGTCTTTATGTTCTGAGTTCAAAATCCACCATGGGTGACTATGCCTTACAACCAAGTTGGGGTCAATAAAATAACTGCCAGTTGAGCACTGCGATGATGTAATTGACTTACCCCTATCCTGCAAAATTTGCTAGCCTTATACCAAAATTTGAAGCTAATATTTTTAACAAGAATATATTCTCCTTTTGTAAATTAGTTTTCAAAATAATGAAGAATTATGAGAGGTTGAGTGAAATAAGTAACTTGAACTTTTCACACATTCAAATTCTATGTTACTTTTCATGTAATGCTGATATTTCAGTCCAAGACTTAAAATTTAAGTTCTAACCCTTTAAAAGAGCCTATTTTAAGTGGGCTGGTTTTGAGAGCATTAAAGCCATTTCCAATAAACTACAGATGTAGTTGTGTGAATAAGAAGCATGCTTCCCAACCATGAGATCTTGGGTTCAATCCCACTGCACAGCATCTTGAGCAAGTGCTTTCTACTATTATCCCAAGCTGACCAAAGCCTTGCAAGAGGATTTGGTAGACAGAAACTGAAAGAAACCCATTATCTATCTATCTATATATATATATATATATATATATATATATATATATATATTACAAGATAAGAAAATAGAGAGATAATTAATAAATCTATTTTCTTATCTTAATTATCTCTCTATTTTCATATCTTATTGTAATAAATAAATATATATAAACCACGGTTTATATAGTTACCTTACAGTTATATATTAATTGTAAAGTTCAACATTCTTTGTATAGGTAACTAACCAGCACTTTCATAGAACTTTGCTATCCCTTAATGAGGTTTGTAACCTTTATCTGAACTTCTTTATATATATATATATATATTAATTCTTTATATATATATTAATTAACTGATACTGTTTTTGTACATTGGGTAAATGTGGTTTCTTTGTTGTAGTTCAATTAATGTTAGTGTTTAATCCTTCCTAGAGTTAAGATTGAATGATTGTGGGGATATCTAAGGTATGTTTGTTCCCAAACAACACTTATTTTAGTGCTGTTGATACTACCAGATTGAATGGTACTGCCCAAGTGTTGAAATCATAGTGATATCTGTGGGGCAGCTGATGATGGAGGTGTGTTGGATTGTTGGTATGGCTGTTATTGTATGTACGGAATAGTTTTTAAGACAACCATTTGATATATACATATGTGTGTGCATATATATATATATATATATATATATATATATACAAGAATCCATCCGAACGTGGCCGTAGTCAGTACCGCTTGTGGTACCAGTGCCGGTGGCACACAAGAATCCATCCGAACGTGGCCGTAGTCAGTACCGCATCACTGGCCATCGTGCTGTGGGCACATAACAAACACCATCCGGTCGTGGCCGTTCGCCAGCCTCATCTAGCACCTGTGTCGGTGGCACATAAAAACACCTTCCGAAGACCCGGCAAGACTAGTCAGGCCATAAACCATGGCCCCTACCTGGGACGTAGTCAGTCCACCTGTGCATACCTTCCTCCTTGTGATACTTGTGAAGGCCTGTTGAGGCAAGTGAAAATCAAAGGCCTGTTGAGGCAAGTGAAAATCAAAATCAAAATCAAATCAAAACAAATCAAAATAGATGAACATCAATGGAATTTGTATCTTTGTGGTACCAGTGCCGGTGGCACACAAGAGAAAACCATCCGAAAGTGGCCGTAGCCAGTACCGCATCGACTGGCCTCCGTTCTGTGGGCACATGACAAACACCATCCGATCGTGGCCGTAAGAGAAAACCATCCGAAAGTGGCCGTAGCCAGTACCGCATCGACTGGCCTCCGTTCTGTGGGCACATGACAAACACCATCCGATCGTGGCCGTTCGCCAGCCTCATCTAGCACCTGTGTCGGTGGCACATAAAAACACCATCCGAAGACCCGGCAAGACTAGTCAGGCCATAACCCATGGCCCCTACCTGGGACGTAGTCAGTCCACCTGTGCATACCTTCCTTCTTGTGACACTTGTGAAGACCTGTTGAGGCAAGTGAAAATCAAATCAAAACAAATCAAAATAGATGAACATCAATGGAATCTGTATCTTTGTGGTACCAGTGCCGGTGGCACACACTTTGTGGTACCAGTGCCGGTGGCACACATGAGAACCATCCGAACGTGGCCGTAGCCAGTTCCGCATCGACCGGCCTCCGTGCTGTGGGCACGTAACAAACACCATCCGATCATGGCCGTTCGCCAGCCTCATCTGGCACCTGTGTCGGTGGCACATAAAAAACACCTTCCGAAGACCCGGCAAGACTAGTCAGTCCACCTGTGCATACCTTCCTTCCTTCTTGTGACACTTGTGAAGACTGGTTGAGGCAAGTGAAAATCAAATCAAATCAAATCAAATCAAAATAGACAAAATAGATGAACATCAATGGAATTTGTATCTTGTGGTACCAGTGCCTGTGGCACACAAGAAATCCATCAGTGCCGTAGTCAGTGCGGTGGGCACATGACAAACACCATCGATCGTGGCCGTTCGCCAGCCTCATCTAGCACCTGTGTCGGTGGCACATAAAAACACCATCCGAAGACCCGGCAAGACTAGTCAGGCCATAACCCATGGCCCCTACCTGGGACGTAGTCAGTCCACCTGTGCATACCTTCCTTCTTGTGACACTTGTGAAGACCTGTTGAGGCAAGTGAAAATCAAATCAAATCAAATCAAAACAAATCAAAATAGATGAACATCAATGGAATTTGTATCTTTGTGGTACCAGTGCCGGTGGCACGTGGCACATAAGAAAACCATCCGAACGTGGCCGTAGCCAGTACCGCATCGACTGGCCTCCGTGCTGTGGGCACGTAACAAGCACCATCCGATCGTGGTTGTTTGCCAGCCTCATCTGGCACCTGTGTCGGTGGCACATAAAAACACCATCCGAGCGTGGTCGTCTGCCAGCCTCGTCTGGCACCTGTGTCGGTGGCACATAAAAACACCATCCGAGCGTGGCCGTCTGCCAGCCTCGTCTGGCACCTGTGTCGGTGGCACATAAAAAACACCATCCGAGCGTGGCCGTCTGCCAGCCTCGTCTGGCACCTGTGTCGGTGGCACATAAAAAACACCATCCGAGCGTGGCCGTTTGTCAGCCTCGTCTGGCACCTGTGTCGGTGGCACATAAAATCACCCACTACACTCTCGGAGTGGTTGGCGTTAGGAAGGGCATCCAGCTGTAGAAACACTGCCAGATCTGACTGGACTGGTGCAGCTTTCGGGCTCCCCAGACCCCAGTTGAACCGTCCAACCCATGCTAGCACGGAAAGCGGACGTTAAATGATGATGATGATGATGATGATGATATATATACATATATATATTGTATAAAGGATCATGGGTAAGGCCAAAACAAGGCGAAGTAAATGCTAGGTAAATCACAAGAAAACGAATATGTGAATTAATGTAAACTTACCTTGTATTCAATATTCAACAATTTCTTGAAAATGGGGTCAAAACCCTGAAATATTGAATACAAGGTAAGTTTACATTAATTTACATATTTGTTTCGTTGTGATTTATCTTGCATTTACTTCACATTGTTTTGGCCTTACCCACGATTCTTTATACAATATATTCTACACAATGCTTCAAAGTAATTATACCATTATAATAAATATATATATATATATATATATATATATATATAGACACACACATACACACACACATTCGTTTTTGTATTCGGTTTGCAAGATTCTTGACGTAAATTTGTGAGTTGGAACAAATCTTCTTGTATCTAGGGAGAGTCATTATGCCAATAATAATTAAAATAAAAACACACTGGTTCAATACCACTTCCTTACTTTACCAACTAACTATCCAATGGTTTGTTTAATGTATTGACTGAACAATCAGTCTGTTGTTAGTTTTTTCTGTCAGAATCCTTTTATTCACTACTAGCAGTATCGCCCTGCATTTCTCGGGTTTGTTTCGACCCTTTAGAATTGGAATTTTTGAAGAGTAAAAATTTTGCATTATGTAGCTTGTTATTCTCTTTAAGTGAACATTTTTCTGGTTGAAATACGAGGAAAAATGGCGACACAGCAGTAAAAAAATCGTAAAAAATAAGGATTTTTATAGAAAAAAAGCACCTTTTTTATGTAAATAATTTTTGATGTTAATATGGTCCGATTTGAATTTTTTTCTTCTACAGAAGGAAGAGCAAGCCTTCTTCTATCATACTCTCAATTTTGGTCAACTTGCACCGCAGGGTCTCGGAGGAGATAGTGTTAGTTGAAGGCTACCAAACCTGCCATACACAGACAACTTCAGCTTTATGTATAGAGAGAGATTTGTAATCTCATCAGTGACATACCCTCACCCTTCATATATATGTATATGTATGTACGGTTGGGTGTACTTTTGTACCCTTGTCTAGACATCTTGTGATGGATGTAAACGCGTGTCATTATCATACAAGCAAGGATGTTCATCTGTTGTCTTCCATGGAAAACATGAAAAACATATTACTTGATTGGGAACAGGTGAGAGATGGCAACGCGGAATGAAAATCTGCCACAATAAAATTTGCCTGACCTGCGCAAACATGGAAAGCCAGATATTAAATGATGATGATGATCATCATCATCATGATCATCATCATCATCATGATGACGACGACGGTGGTGATGGTGGTGGTGAAGGTGGTGGTTGTGGTGGGGGTGGGGTGATGCTTCCATATTCCAAGCATTGGTGACGGCGCCATGTAAAAAGTACTGATTGTGGTACCACACAAAAAGCACCGGTACTAATGCCAAATAAAAAGCACTAGCGATGGCGCCGTGTAAAAAGCACCCAGTACATTCTGTAAAGTATTTGGCATTAAGAAGGGCATCCAGCTGCAGAGACCATACAAAAACACACCATGGAACCTGGTGCAACTCCTGACCCTGTCAGCTCCATCAAACTATCCAGCATGGAAAACAGACATTAAATTATGATGGTGATGATGATGAGATGATGATGATGATGATGATGATGATGATGATGATGATGATGATGATGATGATGATGGTGGTGGTGATGGTGATGGTGATGGTGGTGATGGTGACGATGGTGACGATGGTGACGATGGTGATGATGGTGATGATGGTGATGATGATGATGATGATGATGATGACGACGACGATGATGATGATGATGATGATGATGATGATGATGAAGGTGATGATGATGGTGACAATGATGATGATGATGATGATGATGACAATGAGAACGACAATGATGACAACGGATATATCAGCAAAAAATGTACACAACAGTAAGAAAATAGCTATACTGGTGAATTCAAATAAAAATACACAATGCTGTATTTAGTCTGACTGAGTTCCACAAACTCTCCTTTGTAGTGAACCTCATCATCTGTCCATTGGTTTCACAAAATATTGAATTTATTAGTTAAAGTATATAACAGAAGCAGTAGCTTTGTCTTTTAAGAAATATAAGGCCATATTCACAGGTGTAAAATATGTACTGAAATAAAAGCACACCTTGTTAAATTACCAAGCAGACAATGGCATTATTCAAATTCCCTTTAGAAATGATTATCAAATAGCTTTAATTACCACAAAATTTTAATATCCAGTAATAAAGTAACAACGGAATTTTCATAATGTTAGAGAAGTGTTACTCTTTTGCAACTTCTCTGTTCATCACCAGAACAGTATTAATAATTATTCAAAATATAATGACTCAATTTTACAGTGATTGGTTCAGTAACGATCAAACATGCTTATGATGAAAAGGTGTTTCAATCATGGCTGTCTTGTCTTTTGATCAAACAGCATAACTAAAACTGCATTATCCAAAGTGTTGTGCCCTACATTTTTTTTAAAAGGGTGTGATTTGATGGAGATTTGACTACTAATTCTAGCATGTCAAATAACCACCTAGAGGCGATTTCACTGTATTAAGGTGCATAATTTAAGAGAGTAGAATTTTTTATTTCTAAAATTCTAGAAGGTAATAATACAATGACAAATAATATTGTGTAGCCTAAAAGTCATGAGTCACTGTGATGAACAGGTGTGGGGGATAGAAAAATTAATTAAGTTACAGTTTGATCAGGTCGAAAATATAAAATAACTAATGTTCAGAAGAATTTTCTTTGAGACTTATAAGAATCTGTTGTGGAGGCACATGGCCTAGTGATTAGGGCAGCGGCCTCGCGGTCGAGGGATCGAGGGTTCGAATCTCAGACCAGGCGATGTGTGTGTTTATGAGCGAAACACCTAAGCTCCACGCAGCTCTGGCAGAAGGTAATGCCAAACTTCTGCTGACTTTTTCGCCACAACTTTCTCTCACTCTTTCCTCCTGCATCTTGCAGCTCACCTGTGACGGACTGGCATCCCATCCAGGTGGGGAACCTATATGCCAAGGAGGCCGGGAAACTGGCCCTTATGAGCCAGGCATGGCTCAGGATGGAACAATAAAAAGACAGGGGATGGCTCATAGTCTCATTTCCTATTGAAGTCAACTGATATGGCTTTTGTAGCCAAATTGGTGCACTGTTTCCTACAGAAGAGTGATCTGCAACCAAAATAATTGTCACAAGTGTGTTGAGGATTTCATCAAACGTTGCTATGGTGGCTGTTAAGTTAGTAAATATAAATGTATTTCTTGGATCGTGTGAAGAAGTAACAACACTCATGAACAATTAATAGAAGATTTTATCATTGCAAGAAAAGTTTAAACTGTGTTGGACTTTTGCAAATAATAACAGCAATAATTACATCGAAGGAGAGAAGGAAAAAGCCATGCCATGTCAAATGAAGTCACTTATGAGATATTGTGTGAATTTTTAGTTTGTTCTGTCGAAGACCCTGGAAAGGGTCAGCATGAATATCCCCAGTAAGAGTGAAGGCACATCTTTCTCTCTTAGCTGCCTTCAATACCCTGCTTGGCAAGAGGATGAGCGAATGGACTGGCCATTCTCAATACTCTGCAAAAAGTTAAGGTGCCAAAAAGTGGCTTTCTATAATACACAGAGAGAAGATTCTAGAAAATTGAATCATGCAATGGCTTGACACTGATCGGTTGCTTAATAGATTAATCACGTGAAATTGCTATGGTTTGATCGTGATGTCTGACCAGATACCTAGTGATTTGGTTTCAAATCGCCACTACACAACTGAAGAAAGCCACCAGGGGAATAGGCATGGCAGCAGGAACCAGCTCAAAGCGGTTGTAGTTGACAAGAAACGGCAGATGTAACCCTTCCATAGGCAAAGATTAATTCAGTCCTCACTGCCCAACTCAAGTAAAGTGTACAAGCTAAGAGGCGAAATTCTTGTAACCCTGGGTTACCTGTTGATGATACAGGAGGATTTCCAGCATTGTGATAGATTTCAGAATAAGAGCTTTCTACACCTCTGAGTAACTACTGCAGTTTAAATATAATGAAATTATTGTATACAGTGCTCAAGTGCACCACAACTTGTCAAAAGTGCGTATAAAGCATATGCAGTAATGTACAAATGTCTGGGAAATGAACTGTGTATGAGTCAGATACATGCTTGTGTGTGTATGGAGGGGAGAAAATCAGGTGTAGTGTTGGCAAATCTCAGGAAGCATGGAACTTTTGAAGGATGCAGTGCTCCGACAACTAAAAACCGATGCCAGCAGTTTGTTCCATGCTTCAGCAACTCTTAGCATGAAAAAATGTTTCCGAAAGTCATGGGAGCTGTGCTGTTTTCTGACTTTGTAAACATGTCCACAGGTGTTAAACAGGTGGAGTTTGAAAAGGTGCTCAGAGTTATTGTTAGTAAGATGATTAATAATCTTATGGGTGTCTGCCAAGTTAGCTGCCAGACGTTGGAGTTTCAATGTATCCATGCCTGATGGAGGGTATTCTCTTGGTTGCATGTCGCTGGGCGGTTTCCAGGCAATTAATATCCTGGGCAAGATAGGGATTCCAGACTGATAATACAAATTCTAGGTGAGGTCGCACCATAGCTATATAAAGACTCAGATAGATAGCCAAGCATGTCCAATGATTATTTCATTTGTTCTTCAACTATTAGTTTCAAATTTTGGCACATTGACCCCAGTGCTCAACATGTACTTATTTTATCAACCCTGAAAAAATGAAAGATAAAGTCGACCCCTGCAGCATTTGAACTCAGAATGTATAGTCAGAAGAAATGCCACTAAACATTTTGTCCAACACCCACTATTCTTCATTTGTTGAAATTTGTGCATTTGGATATGTTAGCATATCATGAAGAAAAAGGAATATGTGGTTTTTATGGATTAACATTTCATCTGAAAAGAAAATAATATTGTTCTCTTTGTCAGACAGAAAGACAATCCCAAAAGCTAGATTCTTCTTCGCTGCATGACATACAAATGTATTCAAAATCACGAGGTTCTCTGATTAATTTTTGTCAACACAAACGATTTACCAGTGTCGCTAGGTTTTTCTCTTTTCACTCTCTTATTCAATGTTCCGGATATCAAACTACAAGATCATATTAATGAAGACAATACAACTTGTTTAAATATTAATGAGGTTATTTACAAGAAGAATCCTTAATTGATTTTATGATTATTGATGGCATTATGCCGTGTTTCATTAAAGCATTTTCCAAGATTCCAGTTGAGCTGGCAATGTATCAAAAGGTTTCACAGCTAACAATAAATAAGAATACCCTTAACCTTGGAAGTAACAATCTGATATTGAGCACTTGTGTTTGTTGTTGTTGTTGTTTAGTCTATGTCAACCTTGATTAAATTAATATGTCATCAAATATATTCTATCTCATATAGCTTTTCCTTTTATTTAAGACACTATATGGGATTTGGGGGAGATTTGGCAGCTATTTCTAGCAGGTCAAACAATCTTAAAGAGTTGTCCTCATAGGCTCATTGTATATTCAGTGTAACCAGAAGGTAGTAAAAAGATATGGTATGTTTAAATGTTAACCAGCAGCTCATTAAAATCTTAATTATGCAATGCACAGGTTGTATGACTACAAATCAGATATGTCATATTGTATGACAACAGATAAATTGTAGGGTACACTGCAAGGTTACAGATAAATTGTATATCAGACCACTACATACATATATATATATATAGGAAGAATTCACAAAAGAATCAAAAGACAAAGGACAGGTGGTGTAGACAACAAACAGATGTGTTAGTATAATGCTCAGGAAGTGAAAAAGTCTTTAATGTTTCGAGCCTACGCTCTTCCACAGAAAGGAACACAGAAAGAAACAAGGAGAGCCACTACACACAATTTTTTCTCTCCTTGTTTCTCTCCTTGTTTTTTTTCTGTGTCCCTTTCTGTAGAAGAGCATAGGCTTGAAACGTAAAAGACTTTTTCTATTCCTGAGCGTTATACTAATACATCTGTTTGTTGTCTACACCACCTGTCTTCGTCTTTTGTTTTTTTCGTGAACTCTCCCTATATATATATATATACATATATATATATATATATATATATATTATATATATATATATATAATATATATAATATATATATATATATATATATTTGTTTACAGGAAACCTTTTGAATATGCAAATAAAACTCCTATTCCATTATGCCAACCACAGTCTAATGATGCTGACTAGTGAACCAGTTTTTTGGGACTGCATCAAGCTGTGTCACCAGCACGGGTGCCAGTTGCATGACACCAGTGTCCGCCATGACAACAATTTCACTTGGCTTCATTGGTCTTCTTCTCTTTCTTCACATGGTCAGTTGTAGTGAAAAAATATATAATAAAAGAAGGAAAATGCACACAATTTATATAGTTTTACTATATTCTAAAGGACAGAATATTATGACAGTCAATCGCCAGGTCACTCGTGAATGCTACTGGTACCATACAGTCTGGTACAATATGTTGCATGACTTGCTTATTGGTAGCTAAAGTAGATCCCTAACCAGACTTTCCTAGTGAGGAGAGTTGCTTAAAACCCTGCAAAACAAATAGCAATACCCGTTAAAAAAACATAGGAACCCTGCATAGAATCAATAACTACCTATCAATTGCATAGGGATGTAGAATTGTGTGCATTATGGTGAAGAAGCACACTGCAGGACCATATAAGAGTAATGGGCTCTTATTTCTTATAAGAACATCTGTCTAGGACAATGGTTCTCAACCAAGTTCCATATGGATCTTGGGATCCACATAAGATTTTGTTATTTAAATTTATCTGCGATAAATTGGATATACTTCTACAAAGCACAAAATATTTTAACAATTTTTTTAATACAATTCCTAATCTCTATATATATAAAGCTGAAGTTGTCTGTGTATGGCAGGTTTGGTAGCCTTCAACTAACACTATCTCCTCCGTGACCCTGTGACGCAAGTTGACCAAAATTGAGAGTATGATAGAAGAAGGCTTGCTCTTCATTCCGTAGAAGAAAAAATTCAAATTGGACCAAAAATTATTAACATCAAAAAGGTGCTTTTTTTCTATGAAAATCCCTATTTTTTTACGATTTTGTGACAGCTGTGTTGCCATTTTTCAGTGCATTTCAACCAGAAAAATGTTCACTTAAAGAGAATAACAAGCTATATAATGCAAAATTTTTACTTTTCAAAAATTCCAATTCTAAAGGGTCGAAACAAACCCGAGCAATGCCGGGCGATACTGCTAGTAATATTTAGTAATAAAAATTCAATAATAAAAATATAATAATTCTTTAAATATCGAATAGCTAAAAGAGCTCATCTGAGTAAAATAGGCATCATAAGGGTCTCTAGGTAAAAAATGGTTGAGAAACACTGGTCTAGGAGAAGGGTACTCTGATGTAAAATCTGAGGATTGTTCAGCTTTTGGTTATCCTAGCAAATGCTGACCCACCAGAAGATAAGATGTTCAATCTGAAAACTGAATGAAGTTCTGTGAATGCTTCACTCACTGTTATCAATTTCGTGCACATGAAGTCATTGGAAAACATCATACGGATCACTCACCTGTGGGAATGGAGAATCAAGGCACATACAAGATTGAACTGCTGGAAGTATGTAATTGCAAACATACACATAGACAGCTTGGAATATTGGTTGCTTCCTTTTCAAACTATGGTAATGGAAACATTTGGCAACACCTCAAGGGAATGAGCACTTTTTTTTATTTTCATTTTTATTTCCAAGGAGAGCACTGGTTACCTGTTAATCAAATAGGACCTAGTAAAGGTGACCTAAACAAAACTTGCCTAATTTTGAAACTGGTTACCTGCAACTGGTTGTTGTCCTATTTTGGTGTGTTTCCATGGTAACATTCAAGGCATTTACAATTTTCCAAGAAGTGGTCATGTATGAATATAAGTTGACATCCACTGCGTATAATAAGCACAGATATGGGTGTGTAGTTAAGAAGCTTGTTTTCCAGCCTTGTGGTTTCAGGTTCAGTCCCACTGCATGGCACCTTAGTCAAATGTCTTCTACTATACAATGCTATTGAAGCCTTGTCAGTGGATTGGGTTGACAGAAACTAAAAGAAGTTTAAAGATGGCAAGTTGGCAGAAACATTAGCACGCTGGGCGAAATGCTTAGTGGTATTTCGTCTGCCACTACGTTCTGAATTCAAATTCCACCGCGGTTGACTTTTCCTTTCATCCCTTTGGAGTCGATAAATTAAATAACTGTTACGCACTGGGGTCAATATAATCGACTTAATCTGTTTGTTTGTCCTTGTTTGTCCCCTCTGCGTATATCCCCTTGTGGGCAGTAAAGAAATAAGAAACTAAAAGCTTGTATGTGTTTGTATGTCTGTGTGTGTCTTCCTGTGTGTGTGTGTGTCTGTGTGGGGGTGGTGCATGCGTGCATGCATGCGTGTGTGATGGCATGTGAGCTCATGATTAGTTTGTTGGACTTAAGAAGATAACAAAGAACCCAGATGATTGGTTCAGCATGGCAAAATGGGTGTTTAAATGTTTAATACATCATTTGTCTCTTGCATATTTTTGTCCCCATTTACTGTTCTATTCATTATCCTCTTATCTGCTACCCTTACTTTATCCTTTATACTAAGACACAAGTGTAACGGAGATGGCATTTAATCTGTCCATATTTAACCCTTCCATCATCATCCATTACCACTATTCTTGTATTCTCTGTGACTGTCACCTCTGTATCTCTCTACCTCTTTTCCATTACAACACCACTGTGATGAAAAATGGCATCGAATCTGCTCTTATTCAATACCCGCTACCATCACTCTCAAACACTAACCCTCATTCTCCCATCTCTGTGTAACTCTTAGTCAATATTAACCTATTTCTTTACTGCCCACATGGGGCTAAACACAGAAGGAACAAACAAGGACAGACAAACAGATTAAGTCGATTATATCAACCCCAGTGCATACCTGGTACTTATTTAATTGACCCCAAAAGGATGAAAGGCAAAGTCGACCTCGGAGGAATTTGAACTCAGAACGTAATGGCAGACAAAATACCTATTTCTTTACTACCCACAAGGGGCTGAACATAGAGTAGACAAACAAGGACAGACAAAGGGATTAAGTCGATTACATCGACCCCAGTGCTTAACTGGTACTTAATTTATCAACCCCGAAAGGATGAAAGTCAAAGTCGACCTCAGCGGAATTTGAACTCAGAACGTAATGGCAGATGAAATACCGCTAAACATTTCGCCCAGCATGCTAACGTTTCTGCCAGCTTGCCCACTTACTGTCATTCACCTATCTCTGCTGCTATCCATCACTTGCA
>NC_043000.1:124472068-124507068 GCF_006345805.1 Octopus sinensis | reverse complement strand
CACTGTCTCTTTTCTCTCTCTCTCTCTCTCTCTCTCTCTCCTCTCTCTCTCTCTCTCTCTCTCTGTATATATATATATATATATATATATGTATATATATCTTTTCTCTCTCTATATATATATAGTCAGTTGAAGATATAGTTCCTTTATAAAATCCAGAGATCAACTAGTTTTATCAATGATATCATCATCATCACCATCATCATCGTTTAACTCTGCTTTCCATGCTGGCATGGGTTGGACGGTTTGACTGAGGACTGGTGAGCCAGAGGCTGCACCAGGCTCCAATCTGATCTGGCAAAGTTTCTACAGCTGGATACCCTTCCTAATGCCAACCACTCCGAGAGTGCAGTGGCTGCTTTTTACGTGTCACTGGCACGAGGGCCAGTCAGGCAGTTCTAGCAACGACCACGCTCAAAAGGTTTTTTTATGTGCTACCTGGATGGGAGCCAGTGCAGCGGCACTGGCAACGACCACACTCAAATGTTTTTCATGTGCCACCAGCACATGTGCCAGTAAGGCGATGCTGGCAACAATCATGCTCGAATGCTACTTTTCACGTGTCACCAGCATGGGAGTCATCCATGTCCCTGGCAACGATCACACTCAGATATGCTCCTTTTAACATTCCCCTGGCACAAGTGCCAATCAGGCTGTACTGTCTTCAGCCATGTCAGTGATTTAGATTTGTTTCCACTTGCCTCAATACATTGGGGTAAGTCTCTCAATATATAGGGTTAAACAGTCTAATATACAATATGAACATTGAAAATAGTTTAATACAAATAAAATTTAAATGAACATATATTAATATAAAATCAAATACAATTTGTATAAGAGGTGCCTACACATGTTTCAATAAGGTCACTATGTAAACAGTGATTCAGAATATTCGAACCATGTTAATAGTCTTAGATGTAAAAAATGACAACAAAGTGTCCAGGTATCTTCAGGGATATCTCATTCAAAAGGCTAATACTTACATATTTTTCCCACAGGAATATATAGATATAGATATAGTGGTGGGGGGAGCCATCTGATAAACCATAAGTCAGTTAAAAAAGCAGAGTGGGCATATTAATCAAAGTGTACAGTATTATATATCCCTTATGGCTGGTCTTACCAATTGGTGTCGCACGAGGAGGTTCAACAGAGTATAATCAGGCTGTCACCTAACATTCCATTGAACCTGTAGTGTGAAACCAATTGGTAAGATCGGCCATAATGGATGTATAATACTGTACAATTTGATTAATATATATATATAATATGTCATCATCATTGTTCGACCGTGGTCGAGACAATGGAATTTACCATGCTACGCCAGACTTCACGGTCCATCATGGCATATAATATGTATGTATATATGTATGTATGTATGTATGTATGTATGTATGCAAACATGTATATGTATGTAGATATATATATATATATATATATATATATATATATATATATATAAAGTTAATCCAAACAAGAAAACAAAAATATATATATATTTATAGACCAACCCAAGCTAGAATGGAAAATGGATGTTGATGATGACATACATACATACATACATACATACGTAACAGTTACAGAAAACTGAATAAATATATGATACCAAATAGAGATACACTAAGAGATAAAATGTAATATTTAATAATCAATATAGACTTATTTAATTAACATCAAAGAGAAATATTATTTTTATATAACGAACAGCAACATTTACAAAGCAGTCTGCCAATATATATCAATTCCTTCGTCATAAGAAATACTATAAATTTTAGTACCAGTAATTATAGTTTGTGGAGGCACGTGGCCTAGTAGTTAGAGCAGTGAACTCACAGTCGAAGGATCGCAGGTTCAAATCTCAGACCGGGTGGTGTGTATGTTTATGAGCAAAACACCTAAGCTCCACTTGGCTCTGGCAGAAGGTAATGGTGAACTTCTGCTGATTCTTTCACCACAACTTTCTGTCACTCTTTCCTCCTGCATCTAGCAACTCACCTGGGGAGTCTGTATGCCAATGAAACTGGGAAACCAGGCCTTATCAGCCAGGTGTGGCTCAAGAAGGAACAAACAACAACAACAACAATTATTATTTATGTACAGAGAAATCTTTTCTGTAGTGAGAACTTTTAAGATTTAAGATAAGAAATTCTTATAATTGTTAAATAAACAATGAAACAGAAGTGATGACCCAAAAACTACAATGTCATGAGTAACATGAAGCACATCAGGCAACAAGCAAGCAGAAACATTATCATGCTGGGCGAAATGCTTAGCAGTATTTCGTCTGTCTTTACATTCTGAGTTCAAATTCCACCAAGGTCGACTTTGCCTTTCATCCTTTCGGGGTCGATAAATTAAGTACCAGTTACGCACCGGGGTTGATGTGATCGACTTAATCCCTTTGTCTGTACTTGTTTGTCCCCTCTATGTTTAGCCCCTTGTGGGCAATAAAGAAATAAGGAACATTAGCACGCTCTACTGGGGTCGATCTAATCGACTGGCCCTCTCCCCAAAAATTTCAGGCCGTGTGCCTAGAGTAGAAAAGAATATGAAGCTCATCATTAACATATTAAATATAAACTCTTTTTGTGGCATACATTAATGACATAGATGCCAATTTAAAGAATGCCACAGTATTGAAATATGCAGACGACATCAAGCTGTACCTTGAAATCAAGAGGACAGATCCTGATGTCTACAACTCTTTCCTGCAATCAGACCTAGACACAATGCAGCAATGGATCACAGACTGGCATCTGAAACTGGCTGTGGACAAGTGTACCACCATGCATTTTGGGAGAAAAAAACCCTGCGTCCACATACTCCCTCCACAACACTGATATCAAGAAATCCTCTTGCGAGCATGACCTAGGCATCACTGTCAGCAGTGATTTGCGTTGGACAAAGCATATCTCTAAAATTGTCAAGAAGGCCGAGGGTGTCTTGGCATCACTCAGCAAGACTTTTGTTAGCCGCTCTCCAGCCATCTATTTAAAACTGTATACAGCTATGGTATGACCACACTTGGAATTCGCATCATCAGTTTGGAACCCCTATCTTGCTCAGAACATTGACCTCCTGGAATCTGTCCAGAGACGTGCAACCAAACGCATACCCTCCATCAGACACCTACCATATTCTGAGGGCCTTGTTTCCCTGGGCATGGATTCACTGAAGCTCCGGCGTCTGGCGATGGACTTGGTAAAGACCCACAAAGTTATCAACCACCTCACCAACAACAACACTGGACACCTTTTTGATCTCCATGTGTCTAACACACGTGGACATGCCTACAAAGTCAGAAAACAACACAGCTCCCATGACTTTCGGAAACATTTTTTCATGCTCAGAGTTGCTGAAGCATGGAATAAACTGCCTGCGTCAGTTGTTGACTGCCATGACACTGCATCCTTTAAGGCCCTCATGCTTTCCGAAATCCGCCGAAACTACACCTGATTATATATACACTTTAGATGAGTTGTAGTGCACCTGAGCACTGTACACAATTATTATTATTATTATTATTATTATTATTATTATTTTATTATTATTATTATTATTATTATTATCCGCTCTACTACAAATCTATACATATAATACATCAGAGCAGGCATAGCTGTGTGGTATGAAGCTTGCTTCCCAACAACATGGTTTAGGTTTCAGTCCCACTGCATGGCATCTTGGACAAGTGTCTTCTACTATAGCCGAGTGGATTTTGGAAGATGAGATTATGAAATCCAGAGATCAACTGGTGTTATCAATGATATATTAGAAGAATATATAGGGATAAACAGTCTAATATGCAATTATTACTATAAGAAATAGGAGAAAAAATATTGTGGATATTTATTTTATTTGCATCACAATATGAACATTGAAAATAGTTTACTACAAATAAAATTTAAATGAACATACATTAACATAAAGAAAGAAGGCTGTCATGTGTGTGTGTGTGTGTGTCTTTGCATCAGTGTTTACATCCCCGTAACTTAGTGGTTTACCAAAAAGAGACTGACAGAGAAACCGTGCCAAAATAGACAATGGAGCCTGGTACAGCTCCCAGCCAGGTCAGCTCCTGTCAAACCGTTCAACACATGCAAGCATGGAAAATGGACAGTGATGATGATGGTGGTGGCGGTGGCGATGATGATGACGACGACGACGACGACGAGTGTACACACACACACACACACACACAATAGGTTATTTTCAGTTTCCGTCTACCAAATCCACTCACAAGTCTTTGATCAGCTCAAAGCTATAATGGAAGACACTTGGAGTTGTTGGTGTTAGGAAGGGCATCCAGCTGTAGAAACTCTGCCAGATCAGATTGGAGCCTGGTGCAGCCATCTGGCTCACCAATCCCCAGTCAAATCATCCAACCCATGCTAGCATAGAAAGCGGACGTTAAATGATGACAATGATGATGATAGATAGATAGATAGATAGATAGACAGATAGATAGATAGATAGATAGATAGATAGATAGATAGATATGTCTTTATACACACACACACATATATACATGCACACATACTTTACATAAGCATACATATATGTGTGTACGTATGTAGGTATGTATAAAACCAATAAATAAATGTGTATATATGCATGTAAAGTGTAGTTATATAAATAAACAACAAATAATGATATATATACATATATATATATATATGTATATATGTATATGTATATGAGAATATATATTCCTTTATTCTTTTATATGTTTCAGTCCAATGACTGTGGCCATGCTGGAGCACATATATACACACATACATATATGTATGTAAATACATGCACACATACAATTTCATTATATAATCTTATTGTTGCCGGCATTCATAGAGTGTTAATAAAATGTTGGTTATAGTATTCAGATATTGATGACCTTCCCTGACCTGCTGTAAAGGTATTGATTTTTTTTTATTTTATTTTCTCTCTACGAAACAATATTTCAATCAATACATCGCACCTAATTGTGAAGGAAGACACCTATGTTCCAGTTTAAACTAAGATGGCAAAAAGAAAATCTTTATAAGGTTTGCTAACTCTGCTAGAAATAGCAGCCAATTCACCCTCAAATACACTATCAATCTTGGAAGGAAGGGGTCAAAATGTACCAATGTATGAGAAATGGATGGGATGATCATGTCTTTGCTCATAGTCTGCTCAGTCAAGACAGCCCTGGGGCTAAGCAACAACAAAAACAACAATTAAGGAAGCTGTTATCAATAGACGTAGGCATAGGAGTGGCTCTGTGGTAAGTAGCTTGCTTACCAACCACATGGTTCCGGATTCAGTCCCACTGTGTGGCACCTTGGGCAAGTGTTTTCTTCTATAGCCTCGTGCCGACCAAAGCCTCGTGAGTGGATTTGGTAGACAGAAACTGAAAGAAGCCCATCGTATATATATATATATATATAATATATATATATATATATGTATGTATATATATATATTATATATGTATGTATATATATATATATGTATGTATATATATATATATATATATATATATATATATATTATATATATATATATCTCGCTATGTGGTGTCGGTTCTCCCTCTGTTTTCACTGTCTCTCTCTCTCTCTCGGTATATATCTCACCTTCACTCGCTTCCACAGGCTTAGCCAATACCGCAGGATGAAAAACATCAGCTAAGTTCCCGACCTGTTTCCTCTTTTCATTGTTTTTGCAAGCCTTATTATTATTGTATCCCCATATATTAGCGTTATCGTTGTCTTTCGTCTCAAATGCTAGCTGAAGCATAAAAACTTTCACTCACAAAAACTTATTCACACCACCGCAAAGCATTTCATCTCAAATCCTGTCTGTCTTTCTTTCTGCCGCCTAAAACCTCATTTTCTCCCAATGTGCGGTGCGCCCATCCTCCCACCCCCACCACCAATACCGGTGAACACCCCCACCACCAATACCGGTGAACACCCCCACCACCAATACCGGTGAACACCCCCACCACCAATACCGGTGAACACTGTTCTCACCATCTACACCAGATACTCCCTCCTCCCCCCACCACCCCTTCCTATCCCTTCTCCTCATATGCTTTCACTGTGAAAAGACAAGCTACTAGCGTCACAGCTCTTCAACCGCCCACTGATCTTACGCTTCCTCCTGTTTTGAATCTGACACTGCCTCAATCCGACTATCTCCTTCCAGTCCCCTCCCCGCCTCGTAATTATCCTACGTTTTTATTTCTTACGAACCTGCACCAACCCTTCCTGCCATCGTTCCTCCTTACCCCCCCAACCTTCCCCACCCCCACCCATTCAAAGTACCCCGGATCCCTGTTGCCCCCGTGCTGCGGGCACGTTAAAAAGCTCGAACCGATCGTGACCGATGCCGGACCCCCCGGCCCCTATGCAGGTGGCACGTAAAAAGCACCCACTCCACTCACGGAGTGGTTGGCGTTAGGAAGGGCATCCAGCCGTAGAAACTCTGCCAGATCAGACTGGAGCCTGGAGCGGCCCCTGGCTTCCCAGACCCTGGTCGAACCGTCCAACCCGTGCTAGCGCGGAAAACGGACGTTAAACGATGATGATGATGATGATGATATATATGTATGTATGTGTGTGTGTATATGTTTGCGTGTCTGTGTTTGTCCCCCCAACATTGCTTGACAACCGATGCTGGTGTGTTTACGTCCCTGTAACTTAGCGGTTCAGCAAAAGAGACCGATAGAATAAGTACTAGGCTTACAAAGAATAAAACCTGGGGTCGATTTGCTCGACTAAAGGCCGTGCTCCAGCATGGCCACAGTCAAATAACTGAAACAAGTAAGAGAGTAAGAGAGTAAGACATTCTCTCCTGCTCACAATTTCTCTCTATTTTTCTTCGTGCCTTTATTTCTCTCTTTCCACATATATATCATGAATCTGTGTGTGTGTGTGTGTGTGTGTGTGTGTGTGTGTGTGGTGTGTGTGTGTGTGTGTGTGTGTGTGTGTGTGTGTGTGCCATCAATCTTGATTCATACACCCTTACTTCTTCTTCCTCTATTCCTCATCAGTCCTGCTTTCTCCTTCCCTATATTCCATTTCATATGTTTTGTTTATTAACTCATCCCCCTCTGATATGTTCTTCATCCTTCACCTCCTTCCTCATAATCCTAGCAATCCATCCAGGAGAATTGTAAACTGAATTAAATCACTTATAAGACTAGATGAAGACCTCATAAGCTCTAATGAAGGCAAACCATCTAGGAGAGCAGATTAAATTACCTGCATAGGGTGGAGACTAGATTCTGTACACAATGATGAAGGCAACCTATCTTACAGAGCAGCAACTCTGAATAAAAATCAAGAGTGGAGAGGACACATTCTATACTGAAAAATGACAAGATCAGGTGAGATTATAGACAGGCTTGAGCAGAGAAAATTAGATGTGTGTTGTGTGCAAGAGATAAGATGGTGTAGTGTCTCCGTGAGACTCCTCACAAAGAACACCTGTACAAATTCTTGTGAATAGGTAGCAATGCTATTTTAGGGAGATGTGACATTCTAGTGACTGAAAAGTGGTAAGATAAGGTAACTGAAGTAACCAGAATATGTAACAGAGTAATAAAGCTTAGACTAGTTGCAAGAAAAGCAACCGTGACTGTTGTCTCTGCCTATGCTCTACAATTGAGTCTGTCCAATAACTTGCTTCTCTAAGACTCTCCAGCATGCCACCTTGCAGACAGATGATAATAACATCGTTATCTTGGATAGTGACTTCAACAGATATGTTGAAAGCATCATGAGGGCTACACTGGAGTCCATAGTTGTCATGGATATGTTTCTAGAAATTAAGAGAGATCAAGGTTTTTGATGTTTTGCAATCCCAATGAACTAAACATCTGCAACACACATTTTAGGAAATCAACCAACCAACCTCTAGATCACCTTCCAATTAGATGAACATGCAAGCCAGATAGATTTCGTTCAAACCAGAAATTAGGCTAGGCAACTGGCTGTATGTACCAAGACCTTGTTGAAAATTATATTGTGCAGCATAGGCTGATGATTAGTGATTTCAGAATATGAGTTAAACAGACTGAGAGATAAAAAAACAACCTGGAAGGTGTGAAAGCTAAAAGGTTCTTCTGTTAAGTATATGATCAGAATGATTCTAAATGATATGCTATAATGAAGAAGGAGAGATGACAGAAACTATAGCTGAATTTGAAGGCGGCAAGCTGGCAGAAACATAAGCATGCCAGGCGAAATGCTTAGCGGTATTTCATCTGTCTTTACGTTCTGAGTTCAAATTCCGCCAAGGTCAACTTTACCTTTCATCCTTTTGGGGTTGATTAAATAAGTACCAGTTACGCACTGGGGTCGATCTAATCAACTTAATCCATTTGTCTGTCCTTGTTTGTCCCCTCTGTATGTAGCCCCTTGTGGGCAGTAAAGAAATAAGAAACTATAACTGAATGTTTCTAAGTGATAGCTTGCTAAAAGCAATGGACCAGGTCTGTGGCTGGAGCAAGATATCAGCTAAACAAAAGTAACATTGTGGGGAAAGACTACAGTGAATAGGGTAAAGACAAACTAAAAGAGAGGCTTGGAAAGAATGGAAGGAAAAGATCAACAAAAAGGAATACTGTGTTACTAGTAGAGAAGCTAGCTATATAGGGAATGTATTTAGCATGGGGGGAAGCTGAAAGGAGGAGGTTTGCTGGTGTTTGGAGCTAAAAGGATCAGAGGTTTCAGATGTTCCAAATTGCAAGGTTGTATGTCAGGGTAAACTGAGATGTTGTTGGAGAAAATTGTGTCTGTGAAAATTGTGATAGTGGCATCCTTTCCCATTAAAGATATGAAGTCAGGGAAAGATACTGATCCACCTGGTATAGTTGATGAGGCCTTAAAAACATCTAGTAAAATAGAGCTCAAGTTAGTTATCAGTATAGTAAACCAAGTAATACATATATATATATATATATATATATAGTGAAGTGTCATACACAATGACTGGCACAGCAGTATTATCAGCAGCTGTTACAGGGGCAAAGGAGATGCTCTAGATGAATCAATTACAAGAATATCAAACAGGTGGACCTAGTCATGAAAGCAACAGAAATTGTTTTAGCAGAATTGATTAGGAGAGAATTCACTAAGACATACTTCATTTTTGTCCCACTAATGCTCTAGCATGGCCGCAGTCAAATGACTGAAACAAGTAACAGAGTAAAAGAGAGAGAGGGTAACCAAAAGTAAACCTCCATACCTGAAAACCTTTTTCAGCATCTATTGAATCAAGACAGTACCATGATTTAAAATCTGGTAGTTGAAGAACAGCTGGTGAGATTTGTGCAAGTTGTGTACAGAGATGCAATCAGCAAAGGGAGAGTTGGAAATGAATTCAGTGAAGAATTTGGAGTGCTTGTTGGTATCCACTAGGTCTCAGTTCTTAGCCTCCTCCTTTTTATATAAACCTCCAGACCATAACTGAGGAGTTTCAGACCAGCTCCTTATGGAAGTTCCTATATGCTGATAACTTAGTGCTAATAGTTGAGACCATGGAAGATTTAGAGATAAAATTCCAGATGTAGAAAGAAAATTTAGAATAAAGAAGCCTGACAGAAAAATTAAGGAAGACCAAGATTTAAGTAAATCTTTATATATAAAAGTGAAGTTGTGTGTCTGTCTCCTACGATTTAGATTCCTAACTACTCCCACATTTTGCAGTGCAGTGTAACCAGAAGCGGGTATCTTATAGTCGTGATTCATATCGAGCCCTTCTGGGTATTAGCGCGCGTCTACGATGAGTCTACGATTTAAAAAAAAATTTACCATCATTTTTTCCCATTTCTAATGCATTTTTTGTTATTATATAAGGGAAGTAACTCTCTAAAAATGTATTATTAAATCTCAGAACGTAAAAAGCTACAGTAACACCCCCCCTTTGTGGTTAGCCATATTGAGATGGCTATTATACTTTACATCTCTAAAAATGCTTATATAGTTATTTCCCTTACAAACCTGAGCAATGCCGAGCGATACTGCTAGTAACATATAAATCACAATGGTCCATGATTGTGGCCGTCAGGCACAGGTCGACAGGCCACAACTGTGGCCCAGTTAAATGCATTTAATTTATGGGCGTTTGTTGGGGTCTAATGTCACTCAAACTCTCCGATACCCCCCAGAATGCAAGAGGACTAATAGTTCAACTAATGACGTTTTAGATGATGTAAAACTTACCACCATTATATATTAAGAAGATATTTTAGCTATTTTTTGCTTTTTATGTGTGCATGGTAGTCTCATTTTCATAAAATGTGCTCAGCAGTCCATGCAATGTAAGTGCAAGTCCCAGCGCTTTATGGATTAAAATGATTTGTTTAAATTTATTACATCGTTGAAAAAAAAGTATAGGATCACAAGTTATGGAGAAAACTGTGCTACAATGTAATTAGAAATGCTGAATCCTCAAAAGTAGATAAACTAACAGAAAACAAGAAAAAATAAAAGTAAAAATCCAAGTTGTCAATAGACAGCTTCAGTCATATCAGTGTGTAATGGGAAAGGTGTAGCAAAAGATGTCGTTGAGGTAGCAGATGAAATAGGCATGTGGACGACATCAAAGTAAAATAATGGGAAAGCATCGGATTGTGGTTTAAATAATTTATTTAATAGACATTTGCATTTATTTGTTGTATAAGCAAGTAGGGAAGTAGATAATGTCATCATCATCATCATCATCATCATGACATTATCTACTTCCCTACTTGCTTCGAATTGGCGAAGAAGAAAATATACAGGGGAAATACTGTGCTGATGTGATGAGGTAGAACCAGGCATGTTTTGTGTCTGTGTGTTCGTTGGTCATTCGGTGGTGTCTGTTTATGTCCTGTGACTGCTACTGTGTTGGGTTGTTCATGCTGAATATGGGGTTCTATGTTGGCTGCTTGACTGGCGCAAGTTACTTGCTGGCTGTCTGCTTGTCTCTTGACAGTTCGCCTGGTGATGGCTATCTACAGTCCCTTGACAGACTTCCACTTGATGACTATCTGATCGTATTTATAATGGTCATGACAGCTAGAAAGACATACATACCACAAGAGTAATTTCTACTTATGTAGGTTACCTCCTGTCCACTTGAACCTTAAATGACACAGCTCAGGTCGTTGGTCGAGGAGAAATCCATCCATCACTTTTTGGCAGGACAAAGGAATTTCTTTCACGCCTGTTTGGCCAGTGATGGATCAGATAAGTGAGAATCCTTAGACTCGGTTTCGAATCTCAGCTGGGGAAAAAGGAAATGTTAGTTTTTACAAGTGTAAAATGGTGCATCAAGTTACATACCAGTGTATAAATGGCGTCTCAAGTTATGTCTCTTCCCACCAATCAGTAACTAAATAAAAAATGGTGGTTGATAAAATACCTATTTGATGGCATAAAATGTACACAGGCATATTCTTTTCTACTCTAGGAACAAGGCACAAAATTTTGGGAGAAGAAGCCAGCCGATTAGATCGATCCCAGTACGCAACTGGTAATTAATTTATTGGCCCTGAAAGGCAGAGTCGACCTCGGCGAAATTTGAGCTCAGAACATAAAGACAGACGAAATACTGCTATGCATTCGCCTAGCGTACTAACATTTCTGCCAGCTCGCCGCTTTGATACACCACAATTTCAGCAGCTCATATTTAGAAAAAAAATTCTTTTTCTACATGCTTTAATGCGTTCGTATCAAAGCATGTAAAATATGTTCAACTTTCCGTATAGGACCAAGGGTGACATTTTTGAGACATTTTGTAAGGAAAAAAAGTACGTCTTATATAATCATCAACTAAGTTAAATACCAAACTAAAATATCTTCACCAGTTTATCTACGTAAGAAAAGAGCAAAACTAATTTGCACCATGGACTGGGTGTATTATATCGAGTCACCTATGTCTCTAACTGGGAAATAAAATGTGCCTCTAAAACACAACCTGCAACAAATGTTTAATTAAGATATGTTTACGTAAACTGCTTTTTCTTTTAGGATAATTAAACGGTAAAATATTGGAGCCACTGAAAATACTTTCCCTTCGTTGTAAATTATCTCCCCTACATCAACTTATTTGACTGTATTTGACTATATCTTGTTCATTGAAATTTTTCTTTCGTACCTTAGGTGAGCTGATATAATCAGTAGAATATCAGAAAACAATTCCTGCAGTATTTCCTCCAGTTCTTCATTTTCTGAGTTCAAATCACGCTGAAATCAACTTTGCCTTTCAACCTTGCAGGATTGCTAAAGTAAACTACCAATTGAGCCCTGGAATCGATGCTACTGATTAACCCCACCCCAACCTCAAAATTGCTGGCTTTGTACCTTTAAAAGAGTGATGGATTGGCAGAATCGTTAGAGCATTGGTCAAAGTGCATGAAGGCGTGTGGCTTAGGGGCATTCGGCTTATGATCGTAAGGTCGTGAGTTCAATTCCCGGCGGCACGTTGTGTCCTTGAGCAAGACACTTTATTTCATGTTGCTCCAGTCCACTCAGCTGGCAAAAATGAGTAGTACTTGTATTTCAAAGGGCCAGCCTTGTCGCACACTGTGTCATGCCGAATCTCCCCAAGAACTACGTTAAGGGTACACGTGTTTGTGGAGTGCTCAGCCACTTATACATTAATTTCACGAGCAAGCTGTTCCGTTGATATTATCAGCTGGGACCCTCATGGTAACAACCGACGGAGTGCTCCTTAAGGTGAAAGTGCCACATGGTATTTAGTTATGACACTTTACGTCCACAGTTCAAACCTTGCCAAGGTCAACTTTGCCTTTGATCCCCATAAGATTAATAAAATAAAGTGCTAGTCAGTTACTGGGATTGATGATATTAATTTCCTCCCCTCAAAACAGCAGGTTTTGTACCTAAATTTTAGACAATTTATTGTGAGGAGAAAAGCAGGTAAGCTATGAGCAGCCTATGCAAGTGTAACTAGAATGGAGTTAGTTCAATCAGATTGACATTCAATTTTTATTTTCTGCTGATTGGGGGTTTGAAAGAAAGACATGATAGAGAGGACATTCCAGGGTAATGCAGTATCATGAAGAAAAAATTCAAATGGTAAACTCGGAATCTGTGACATACAGTAAGGAAAACAAAAAGAAGAGAGGCATTTAGTTGTTAATTGTATGTGGTAGGGCAGCAGTGATACAATACCAGATATTAGAAAAAGAAATTTAAATGAAAGAAATCTGTCAATAGGTATGTAGCATAGCTGATATCCTCACTGTTTGAAAGATATATTAGAAATGATCTCGTGTTAGATAACAACCATCTTCGGCTATTTTGACCCTGTTGTGTCCACTGCTCAGATTGGTTGACAGTGGTGCAATTTGTCTCTTGACATATTTCGTGCCAGTGTGTAAGCCAACCAATCACGGCCTCCTGATAAGGTCCCATGACACAGTCTTTTTTGGGGTTTCACTGGAGTCCACCTCAGGTTATAAAAAGGCCCCAGTATTCATGATATCTCGTCTTAGGTTCCAGTCCTTCTCAGGGCTAACCTCTGACCACAGAGCTACTCAACCATGTTCCAGAGACGACCAGACCAGCCAGCCATGTTCCTGCTCCAGCCAAGACAACGCTAACATACACCAGCAACGCAGAACGTTCTCTACCTCCGTCACCTTCATCTCGACAACACCTTTCTCTGCCGTCATCATCACCATTGTCGTCCTCATTATTCCTTTTGGCAC
Organism: Octopus sinensis; assembly: GCF_006345805.1. Classification (NCBI taxonomy): domain Eukaryota; kingdom Metazoa; phylum Mollusca; class Cephalopoda; order Octopoda; family Octopodidae; genus Octopus; species Octopus sinensis. Next base: position 124,493,366 of record NC_043000.1, on the reverse strand, counting down.
TTATTCTTTTATATCATGTATGTTGGCTTCTTATTCTGTAAGGGCGACCGTGTGGTGTTACAAGGAGACATTACAATCACCAACTCCTTACGTACGGTCGTTTAACACTATGGTTACCTAAGACAATCAACATCTTACTGTTCTTGTGTTGACTGTTTAATTCTCCAAACTGTTCTTTTATGTACAGTGTAATGCAACTATTTGTCTCATTATGCTTACTGAAACAGTATGAAGTTTTCCAAATGAAGAATGTATAATAAATAAAATAACAAGTGGTGTGAAAGGCCCTGCCTAAATCATCATATCTTTCCTCTTTCTCACAGCAGTGAAATGTCTAAAAAGGCTTGTCAGACTGCCTTGTGGTCCCAGCAGACAGGAAGCTACATCTATTATATAAAATCCGTTATGTCTGTCTGTGTGTGTGTCTTCTAGGATCTCGGGCATCTTTCATCCGATTGTGCTCATTTTTGATATGTAGATACTGAAGGTATCAGAGCATGTTTAAGTCTTGAAAAAATTACAAAAATCGATTCCAGGTGAGAATGCGATCAATGAAGCCGTGGGAACGTGTGTTTTTAAGCGCAAGTACATCAGCTGTTGTGATCGAAACTACGCGTATGTGAGAAAAATGCACGTGCAGTTTGCGCAAAAAATGCCGGCTGGCTTGAAATAATGCCACAAAATACAGTATATTTAAGAGACCAGAAAAAAGATGCAAAAGAGATATTTTCTTCAAACTTAGCATGAAGGAAGGAAAGACTATTTGGTTTCTCAAGAAGTTTCTTTTTTTTTGCCCTAACTTTGTTTAACAAAACCAAAAATTTTATTGAAATAAAGGTATGCTTTATTTTTTAATGAAAAGTTTTGATAAAATTTGGTTTAAATGTTTGACAACTCAGCACCATCCATTGGACGGGGGCATTTTGCTCTTGACTAATAGAAGAGGTAAGACTGTGCCAGTAGTCATAGTCAAGTGCTCTTTCATACTGGTGTCTACCAAAATATATTGTCCTAGCAGTATTCAAGAGTATGATGTATCTGGAGTGGATCATCAACTGGTAATGAAGGACTCTTTGGCCCCTAAATCTGAAATGGCATTTTTGTGAAGCTGCTTTTATGTGTCAAATATGTGTCTATCACTGTTTGAGGTCAGAGACTGTAAGGTTCAGCTTTCAAAGAATGTGAAGATTGTTACTGGAAAAACGATTTAGAAGTCATTCAAAAAAGTATTTGTAATCAAAGTTTATGTAAAAAATATAATTCATAATTTTGTGTGTGCGTGTATATATATATATATAATAATTAATAGTGACATATAAATACAATAAAAATACAAGTGCTTTTATACATCATATGAGAGTTCATATGAGAGGCCCTCTAATGCAGTATTTTGTGTTTTAATACAACTTCCACATTAAGTCCAATATCAGGATTGCTTTTTGGTATATATATTTAGATATTTACATACACAGGGTGTCCCCAAAAAGACGTAAAATACACATAGAATGATTTTGAATCAGTGTTTATTTAAATAGTTTTCATTTTCAAAATTTAATAGAAACATTTACAGAATTTCACTTTACTTTTTTTTATGAATGCCTGTTCGCAAACTTAGGACTGTTCTGGCCCAGGCATTGCTGATAACACAAAGCAATAGAATTGCAAACATCAAGAAATATTATGTTCAGTATTTGTGGTGCATTCTCATTCAATGGCTGCACTCAATTTGTTAATTGTTGCCAGTTTTGCACCTTAAACATTACAGTACATTTTTATTCAAGTACTAGCAGTATCGCCTGGCATTGCTCGGGTTTGTTGCAACCCATTAGAATTGGAATTTTTGAAAGTAAAAATTTTGCATTATGTAACTTGTTATTCTCTTTAAGTGAACATTTTTCTGGTTGAAATACACCGAAAAATGGCGACACAGCAGTAAAAAAATCGTAAATAATTTTTTATGTTAACATGGTCCGATTTGAATTTTTTCTTCTATGGAAGAAAGAGCAAGCCTTCTTCTATCAAACTTTCAATTCTGGTCAATTAGCTCTGCAGGGTCTCAGAGGAGACAGTGTTAGTTGAAGGCTACCAAATCTGCCACACAGAGACAACTTCAGCTTTATATATAGAGATTTCCTAGATTGGTTATGTCAGGAATTAGTGAAATACATTGGCAAATGAAATACAATTTTCAAACCATTGCAAAACAATTTGCTTGTGATATTTAAAGAATAAAAATAAATTAATAGAAATTCAACATGGAATTATTATGCAATTTGCATTGCTAATGTCTTCTAACTGCTATATTTGATTGCATAAAACATACACAGGATACACATAGGTGCAGGAGTGGCTGTGTGGTAAGTAGCTTGCTTACCAACCACATGGTTCCGGGTTCAGTCCCACTGTGTGGCACCTAGGGTAAGTGTCTTCTACTATAGCCTTGGGCCGACCAAAGCCTTGTGAGTGGATTTGGTAGACGGAGACTGAAAGAAGCCCATCATATATATGTATATGTATATATATATGTGTGTATGTTTGTCCCACCAACATCGCTTGTCAACTGAAGCTGGTGTGTTTACGTCTCCGTAACTTAGCGGTTCAGCAAAAGAGACCGATAGAATAAGTACTAGGCTTACAAAGAATAAGTCCTGGGGTCGATTTGCTCGACTAAAGGCGGTGCTCCAGCATGGCCACTGTCAAATGACTGAAACAAGTAAAAGAGTAAAAGAGTAAAATGATATTAGACATGCATCAACTTCAGAAGCACATATTCAAATAAAAAGAAAGTTTTTAGGGCATTAAAGCTTATGGGGAGTTTAACTCATCATCATCATCATCATCATTTAGCGTCCGTTTTCCATGCTAGCATGGGTTGGACGGTTCTACTGGGGTCTGTGAAGCCAGAAGGCTTCATCAGGCCCAGTCAAATCTGGCAGTGTTTCTACGGCTGGATGCCCTTCCTAACACCAACCACTCCGTGAGTGTAGTGGGTGCTTTTTACGTGCCACCCGCACTGGTGCCAGACAGAGCTGGCAAACGGCCACGAACGGATGGTGCTTTTTATGTGCCACCGGCACGAGGGCCAGGCGAGGCTGGCAACGGACACGAAACGGGGCGGTGCTGGCAACGGTCGCGAAACGGAAAGTTCTCTTACATGCCACCGGCACTGGTAACACATCTGCAATTTCCATTGATCGATTTCCATTGATCGATTTCGATTCTGATCCTCACTTGCCTCAATGGGTCTTCACAAGCAGAGTTTCGACATGCCACCGGCACTGGTAGCACATCCGCAATTTCCATTGATCGATTTCGATTCTGATCCTCACTTGCCTCAACACGTCTTCACAAGTAGAGTTTTGTGTCCCAAGAAGGGAAGGTATGCATACGTAGGCTGGCTCCATCCCATGTAGAAGGCCACGGGTTGTGGACTCACTTGTCCTGCCGGGTCTTCTCGCGCACAGCACACTTCCAGAGGTCTCGGTCTCTAGTCATTTCCTCAGTGAGACCTAAAGTTCGAAGGTCGTGCTTCACCACCTCGTCCCAGGTTTTCCTGGGTCTGCCTCTTCCACAGGTTCCCTCAACCGCTAGGGTGTGGCACTTTTTCACACAACTATCTTCATCCATTCTCGCCACATGACCATACCAGCGCAAACGTCTCTCTTGCACACCACAACTGATGCTTCTTAGGTCCAGCTTTTCTCTCAAGGTACTTACACTCTGCCGAGTGTGAGTACCGGCATTACACATCCATCGGAGCATACTGGCTTCATTTCTAGCGAGCTTACGCATATCCTCAGCAGTCACGGCCCATGTTTCACTGCCATGTAGCATGGCTGTTCGTACACACGCATCATACAGTCTGCCTTTCACTCTGTGCGAGAGGCCTTTTGTCACCAGCAGAGGTAAGAGCTCTCTGAACTTTGCCCAAGCTATTCTTACTCTAGCAGTTACACTTTCAGCACACCCCCCCCGCTGCTGACTTGGTCACCTAGGTAACGGAAACTATCAACTATTTCTAGTTTTTCTCCCTGGAAAGTGACGGAAGTTGGTCTCAGAGCATTTTCAGTGTTTATTGTTCCTGAGCATCTGCCACATACAAAAACCATCTTCCTAGTTAGCCTTCCTTTGACATTGCTGCATCTCTTATGTGTCCATAGCTTACACTTGGTGCATCTTATAGAGTTTCTACCTACACCTTTTCTACAGATCGAGCAGGGCCATCTACCTGAAGGTGTTTGTGATTTGTCTACCTTCCTACTGATTACGACTTTGGTTTTAGCTAGATTGACTCTGAGGCCCTTCGATTCTAATCCTTGTTTCCACACCTGAAACTTCTCCTCCAGTTCTGATAGCGACTCAGCAATTAGAGCAAGGTCATCAGCATAGAGGAGCTCCCAAGGGCATCCTGTCTTGAATTCCTCCGTTATTGCCTGGAGGACTATGATAAATAGGAGGGGGCTGAGTACTGAGCCTTGGTGGACCCCTACCTCTACCCGGAATTCTTCACTGTACTCATTTCCAACCCTCACCCTACTAGCGGCGTCCCTATACATGGCCCGCACAGCTCTCACTAACCATTCATCTATCCCTAGTTTTCTCATTGCCCACCAGATAAGGGATCGGGGGACCCTGTCGAAGGCTTTCTCCATGTCAACAAAAGCCAGGTACAGGGGCTTATCTTTGGCTAGGTATTTCTCCTGCAGCTGCCTTACCAGGAATATAGCATCAGTAGTACTTTTCCCTGGCACAAACCCAAACTGCATCTCATCTAAACTAACTCTCTCTCTAATTAGTTGGGCTATGACCCTCTCCGTAACCTTCATCACCTGGTCCAACAGCTTGATACCTCTGTAGTTATTTGTATCTAGGGCATCACCTTTACCTTTGTAGCAGTTGACTATTATACTGCTACACCAGTCATTGGGTATGACCCCTTTGTGTATCACCTGATTAACTATATGGGTGACTAGGCTATAGCCGACACTACCAGACATTTTGAGCATCTCTGCAGTGATTCCTGATGGGCCTGGGGCTTTCCCTGTCTTCATGCTTCTAATTGCCTTAGCTACCACAGAACTATCAACTCGGATAGCTGGTCCCTCTGTTGGGTCAACATTCGGCAGACTCTCTTATCCCATTCATTTTCTTCATTCAGCAACCTTTCATAGTGGCATCTCCAAACCTCTCTCTTCGCATCCTCATTTAGCGCAAGTGAACCATCTTCCATGCGAACACACTTCTCTCCCTACACATCACGATTCTCTCTCAAACACTGTCTTGCAACACGAAACACCTCCAGTCTTTGGTCCTCACGGCGCAGAACATTGGCAAATTTTTTCTTATCTGCTTCCCCTCTGGCTAAATAAACCTGTCTCCTAGCTTCTCTTTTGGCAGTCTGATACAATTCCCTGCTACCCCCATTTTTCCAGACCTTCCAAGCCTGTCTCTTTTCTCTAATAGCCCTGTCTACAATATTGTTCCACCACCACGTTATTCTAGGTCGAGAGGGGACTTTGCACCAGCCACAGATCTGGTCAGTGGCTCTCAGCAGGTTGTCCCTTAGAAACGTCCAGCTGTCTTCTACCCCCTGTGATGCTCTATCCCCTTCTACTTCGTCAGAGGCTTCAAGTAATATGTCCCTAAATCTCTGTCCATTTGCAGGATCTTTAAGCTTCCAGATCCTTCTTCTCCATATTTGTCGTCTTCTGGTTGTCCTCCTAGTCCTGATCCTAAAGTCACTAACTACCAGTCTATGTTGTGGGGTACATTCTTCACCTGGGAAGGTTTTGGCATTTATAAGCAGCCATCTCTCCCTTTGCCTTGTAAGGATGTAGTCAATTTGGCTGGTATGTTGGCCCGATTGGTAAGTGACTAGGTGGCTGGTAGGTTTCCTGAAGTTAGTGTTGCAAATCATAAGATTATTTGCATCGCAGAACTCCAGCAGCCTGGTTCCCTCCTCGTTGCGGGAGCCATAGCCATAGCCTCCATGTACGCCATGGAAGCCCCCAGCATGTCGTCCAACGTGACCATTGAAGTCACCAGCCACAAAGATAAGGTCTCTGTCGTTCGTCAATGAGGTAGTCTGCAGTAGAGTGTCATAGAATCGGTCTTTCTGTCCATCGGGTAGCCCCGACTGAGGAGCATAGGCTGATATAATGGTTGCTAAACTATGATGAAGCACTAATCTAATCTTAAGTATTCTGTCACTTACTCTGATTACCTCAATTACTTTATCTACCCATTTCTCAGCGATAAGTATACCCACGCCACCAACCCCGTCAGTGTTCCCTGCCCAGAAAATCTTGTACCTGCGTTCCTTGCCTGTGAGGAACCTAGCTGATCCTCCTCTCCACCTTATTTCTTGCATGCAACATATATCCACACATCTCCGTTCAAGCATCTCGACTATCTCACCAGACCTACCTTTCAGAGTGCCAACGTTGAGGGTGCCAACCCTGAGGGTGTGGAAGGCATGGGCTCTAGAGACCCTGGGACGGTGGACAGTAGCTTCGTGTACCTGAAAAGAAAGCTCGCATTTGGCAGAATTCATGTGCAAGAAATGAAGTAGTAAAGTAGCCTTCAGTACAACCTGCATAACGCTAGCCTTTCATATTTTGCACTGTATGAACATTACCTTACATAGGTCGAGACTAGGGGTAGGGAGGGGTATGGATGGTGAGAGCATATGCAGTCTTCATGGGAAGCAACCCCGGAATGGAAGAGAATAGGAACTTCCGGCATGCGTGGTGGGGTGGGAGGGCGAGTGCACCGTAGCTGAGTAAAGAGGTTCTGTTAATCGTGAGCTAGCAAATGGTTTGTATGAATCGGGAGACAATACTAAACGAAAAATTGAAAAATTGAAAAATCAGAGTGGCTATGAACCTGGAGACAAGTCTAAACGAAAAAAAAATGTTTGAGCTAGACAGGGTAATGAGGGAATACTGAAAGAATGAGTGACAATACAATGAGATGGAAATTGAAGAATAGAGAAAGAATAAGGATAAGTGCAAGAAAGAAGGTAGTCGTAGCGAGGTTGGACGATTCACTTAACTTTTAGCCATTCATGATCTGTGCGTATTCTTTAGATATTTTGAAGCGAGTGGGGTTAACGATAAATGCGATGGCTCTTTTATGTATGGCGATGATGGTTTTGGGGAGGGGGGGCATAGAGGACCATGGCGATGATGGTTATGGGAAGGGGGGACATAGCGAGAGAGAGATACGGTTAGTTAGAGAGAGAGGTCAGGGACACGTGACAATAAGCGGTGTGAGGAATTTGACTGGGGACGGCATTGTCGATAAATAAACATTAGATAAATAGGTTTGAAAATCAGAAAAATCAGAGGGAATATCATTATTGATAGCTAATATAACACCGTAGCTGAGTAAAGAGGTTCTGTTAATCGTGAGCTAGCAAATGGGTTTGTATGAATCGGGAGACAATACTAACGAAAAATTAAAAAATTGAAAATTGAAAAATCAGAGTGGCTATGAACCTGGAGACAAGTCTAAAAAACGAAAAAAATGTTTGAGCTAGACAGGGTAATGAGGGAATACTGAAAGAATGAGTGACAATACAATGAGATGGAAATTGAAGAATAGAGAAAGAATAAGGATAAGTGCAAGAAAAGGTAGTCGTAGCGAGGTTGGACGATTCACTTAACTTTTAGCCATTCATGATCTGTGCGTATTCTTTAGATATTTTGAAGCGAGTGGGTTTAACGATAAATGCGATGGCTCTTTTATGTATGGCGATGATGGTTTTGGGGAGGGGGGGGCATAGAGGACCATGGCGATGATGGTTATGGGAAGGGGGGACATAGCGAGAGAGAGATACGGTTGTTAGAGAGAGAGGTCAAGGGCACGTGACAATAAGCGGTGTGAGGGAATTGACTGGGGACGGCATTGTCGATAAATAACATTAGATAATAGGTTTGAAAATCAGAAAAATCAGAGGGAATATCTTATTGATAGCTAATATAACACCGTAGCGAGTAAAGAGGTTCTGTTAATCGTGACTAGCAAATGGGTTTGTATGAATCGGGAGACAATACTAAACGAAAAATTGAAAAATTGAAAAATGAAAATCGAGTGGCTATGAACCTGGAGACAAGTCTAAACGAAAAAAATGTTTGAGCTAGACAGGGTAATGAGGGAATACTGAAAGAATGAGTGACAATACAATGAGATGGAAATTGAAGAATAGAGAAAGAATAAGGATAAGTGCAAGAAGAAGGTAGTCGTAGCAAGGTGGACGATTCACTTAACTTTTAGCCATTCATGATCTGTGCGTATTCTTTAGATATTTTGAAGCGAGTGGGGTTAACGATAATGCGATGGCTCTTTTATGTATGGCGATGATGGTTTTGGGGAGGGGGGGCCATAGAGGACCATGGCGATGATGGTTATGGGAAGGGGGGACATAGCGAGAGAGAGAAAACCTAGGTTGATGTTTCAGAGACATTGGGTGGGGGAAAGGTCTTATGTGCCATCAAATATGGTACCAAAAGGTAAAAAAATTAATAGACAACAAATATAGATCTCAAATTTTGGCACAAGGCCAGCAAGTTCAGTGGAGGGGTAACTCAATTAAATCAACCCCAGTGCTTAATTGGTATTTATTTTATTGACCCTGAAAGGATGAAAAGCGAAGTCAACCTCAGCAGAACTTGAACTCAGAAGACAATAAATATTTGTTTCAAATTTTGACACAAGGCCAACTTTTTTAGGGGAGGGTTTGAGTGGATTACATCAACCCCAGTGTTCAACTGGTACTTATTTTATTGATCCTGAAAAGATTGACCTCAGCAGAATTTGAACCCCAAACGTAAAGATGGACGAAGTGCCACTAAGCATTTTGCCCAGCATGTTAACAATTCTGCCAGCCTGCTCCTTTAATAGACAACAAATATTAAAGTATAAAAGGGCGTAACTTCGGTATAGGTACCGGAAGTACCGGATACATTTCAAGAAAGTGGTTTTTTTTTATGTATATGGGGGGTTAGGGTTAGGGTTTGTGTTAGGGTTATGGGCGGGAGAAAAGTGTTTCTGTTATCTTCAGAAATGTAAGCAAAGCCACTTCCGGTACTTAAGGTACCTATACCGAAGGATCGCCGTATAAAAGTGGAATATTTGGATAGAAAAGCAGATGCCTGAAATTGATTTGATTTCTTTTATTTATGCAAAACAAAGTACATGTGTATATAAGTAACATGTATATCAAAATAGAATTTCATATAGCAAATTGGCTTCTTAACAGCAGACTAACACAAGCTTCTTATTTCATAAAGAACTAAACTGGACTTGAATTTCTTATAACAAATTCGAGAAATGTTAATACGAAAGTATAAAACTATATCATCTGATGTTGTTATACATTACTGGTTACAACTCGTTTCGCCTTGTTTTGGCATACGAATGATACCATCTTTCGCATTGACAATGAAACATTCTACAACAGAACTCAACAGATAAAATAGTTATTGTTAATTTACAGGTTCGTCATCTCAGAACGATAAATACGATTCAAAGGGAGACAATTCTCACGCAAGTGCATTCATGTATACGCGAGACAGACAAACAGACACACACAGAAGAAATGATCGAACTCATTTTTGCTGATGTATGTATTCATATTACAAATTAGGCTTCATTTCTTCAGACACTTTCCACTTTTTCACATTACCATCATCAACAGAATCTGCAAAGAAATAAAAGAGAAACACAACTATTACCATTTTCTAACTGAATGAAATACATGATTTAAACATCATCATCATCGTTTAACGTCCGTTTTCCATGCTAGCATGGGTTGGACGGTTCGACCAGGGTCTGGGAAGCCAGGAGGCTGCACCGGGCTCCAGTCTGATCTGGCAGTGTTTCTACAGCTGGATGCCCTTCCTAACGCCAACCACTCCGTGAGTGTAGTGGGTGCTTTTTACGTGTCACCGGCACAAGTGTCAGGGGAGGCTGGCAATGGCCACGATCGGTTGGTGCTTTTTATGTGCCACCAGCACGGAAGTTAGTCAAGGCGGTGCTGGCATCGGCCATGTACGGATGGTGTTTTTTACGTGCCACCAGCACATGTGCCAGGGTAGGCTGGCAACGGCCACGATCGGTTGGTGCTTTTTACATGCCACCAGCATTTCTGGCATCAGAAATAATTTTTATAATATCAGAACATATATGTTTCACTATTCTCTATTTAATTCTATTTGAATGCTCTTTTAGCAGAAGAAATTTGGGCTATTAGGTTGGGATTTTTTTATTTTTTTCCTTTCTTGAACCCTCTTGGCATTCTATCAGTTATGACAATGAAGGTTCTAGTTGATCCAATTCATGGAACAGCCTGCTCATGAAATTAACATGCAAATGGCTGAGCACTCCACATTCACACATACCCTTAATGTAGATCTCACAGAGATTGAGCATGCTTTTTATGTCCAACATTTTTGTCAGGGCACTTACACTCTGTAGTGTGTGCACACTGACATTACACATCCATTGGATCATACTTGATTCATTTCTTTCAAGCCAACGCATGTCTCCAGCAGTCATGGCCCATGTTTCACTGCCGTGTAGCATGACAGTTCACACATATGCATCGTACAATTTACCTTTCACTTTGAGTGAGAAGCCCTTTGTCACCAGTAGAGGTAGGAGGTTTCTGAATTTTGCCCAGGCTATTCTTATTCTAGTGGCAGTGTTCTCCGAGCATCCACCCCCACTACATACTTGGTCACCTAAGTAGCAGAAGCTTAACCACTTAGCCATACCAACAGCCATGTTTAAGGTGCAATACAGGGAAAATACAATGATGCCACTATTTTTACTAATAATTTCTGCATTATTTTTTTTATTTATTTATGTCATCATCATTTAACGTCCGTTTTCCATGCTAGCATGGATTGGACGGTTCAATCAGGGTCTGGGAAGCCAGGAGGCTGCGCCAGGCTCCAGTCTGAATTAAACCCTGCTTACCGTGTCTCCTTCATTGAAGATCCAGCTGGGTTGATGGCTCATGTTGGTCAACCACATACCACATGGTCACAGCAGATACATGGTCACAGAGATGGGAACTGACTGAGACCCTGCACAACAGGTCATCCAGAACCCGGAAATATTCCAAGTGGTAAATGCAGCAGCATGCTACAATGCCACATTCCCCCGTACCTGACCACACAACACACACACACACATCAGTGACAGAATGACCACTGCTGATGAGCTTTAATTCCAAGCAATACTAGCTTGCTAGTACAGTGGCCTGGCTTGCTGTGGGGCAGTTATCTCCCCTGTCAGTACATGACAATGTGCTTTTTGTGGTTATAAGGGTCATTGACTCTTGTTTCTAACAATGTAGGTGCTACCTAAACCCTTAGTCACTATTAATGACAAATGAATTTTTCCTTTTGGTTTTATACTGCATCTGGTGACCTTTGTCATTACATATATATATATATATATATATACACACATACACGACTGACTTCTACACAGTTTCTGTCAAAAAAATTCACTCACAAGGTTTTTTTTGGTCAATGGTTTTAGTATGAGACACTTGCCCAAGGCAATATCCTGTAGGACTGAACCCAAAGCCACATGGTTGCACTGATGAAGACCTGTCCAACCTATGCCAGCTGTAGAAAATCTGCCTTGATACACTGTTTTACCCACGCAAGCACAGGGGGGGAAAAAAGGTCATTATGATGATGATGATGATATATGTTTGTCTTTTCATCGTATCATGTAATGCTAATCCTTAAAGAATAAAAAATATATATATCTTTACTTACCAATTTTGTTTTCTTTCAAAAGTTTTCCAAGGTGTAAGTTTATGTTCATCTCAGCAGGCGTATGCAGAGAGGCTGCAAGATCCTGAAATTAGAGAAATTAGTTAAAGTAAAACTTCCAAGGTTATATTTTAAAAAGTCTAATAAATAATATGATACTATAACTATCATTAAAAACATTGTGAGTTTAAAGTCGTTAAGCCAGATACTCAATCACAAATATTCACAGTAAGACGTGAGTCCAAAAATAAACTGAAGTATCCCAAGCTATTAATAGTACAAGGGGCATAATTCATATCTAATTACAAAGGACCAGAAAAGGAAGTGTAATTATTGTCATCATCATCATCATCCTCAAGGAGGAGCATGGTTTAGTGGTTAGGGTATATGCCTCCTGTGTGGTTGTGAGTTCAATTCTCAGTGAGGTGTTGTGTCCTTGAGCAAGACACTTTATTTCTCATTGCTCTGGTCTATTTAGCTGACAAAAATTAGTTGTACCTGTAATTCAAAGGGTTAACCTTGTCACACTCTGTGTCGTGTTGAATCTCCTTGAGAACTATGTTAGGGATACATGTGTTTGTGGAGTGCCTAGCCACTTGCAAGTTAATTTCATGAGGAGAATGTTTGATCAATTAAATCAACTGGAACCCTCATCATTGTGACCGACAAAGAGCTAAGCCATCATCATCATTATTTAACATCCATTTCCCATGTTGGCACGAGTTTGTAGCAGGATTCAAAACAGAATCTTTGGATGCAGTCTTGCCTTAGCCCTTTCGTTACCAAACCGCCCAAAGCCGCCCGAATTTACCTATTCATATTTAAATGAGAATATCAGAGCAAATCTCTTCAGTACATTCGTGAAAACACTATTATACTTTGTAAACAGTTCAACTACAGTTTTGTACAATAACCGAAGTGTAATTTTAATTCCGTGAATTTTGGGAGATTTTTTTCCGACATTTGTTCCTATTGTGTTTTCAAAATTTGTAATTCTGACAAAAAATGGATACGAATTTTGTGGAATTTACCTGTATCTACCTGCAAATAGAGTCACTTTGTGACAAAAATTATAGTATAGAATTGGTTGAGAATATTTCATTAAATTATCTTCCAAAAATCAGATTAATATATCGATAAATAAAAAAGTTATAGTTGTTTAATGAAACCAGACTAAATTTATGATTACGTTAGAAATTAATTGAAACACATAAGGGGTGTAATTTGGTCAGAAATATAGTAACGAAAGGGTTAGTGTATAATAATAAAGTCTTCTGTTAAATGTTCACAAGTGTTGTTCAATTACTTCTACACACAGCCCAGGAAACATATTTTTATTCATCAACCCAACCAGCCATGACAGCAGCCAACAACAACAATTATATACCCAAGCAACAGGTTGATTGTTAATTAGTTGTTTCACAAATAAATAAAAGTTGTTGATTCTTCTGTATTTAAAAGGTTTATTGTTTCTTACTTCAACACTACCCATACTTTATATTATATATATTTATATTATATATATTATTTGTAAAACTATATTTTTAAAAGGTATTGTAACAGCTGTATCTAGAAAGCAGCCCAAATGTACATTAGTGATTTTTTCACAACAATAACACATGTCTTCATAGCAGTGCAAGGTCCTAATTCCAGACTTAAAGTTAAAATATTGTAAGATTGGTACAAATGTTTTGAAGTGGTCTAAGTTAAAACCTTCCATTAAAACTTCATATTGTTATGCCGCACACAGCCTCCAAAAATCACCTACAACACAACAGTCTGTGTCCGAAAGCTCAGAAGCATGTATGCAAGCTCAGCAAACCAACTTGCTTAGAGTGGAAGAAGCAGTAGTCAAAGAAGTCAGAAAAGTTGAAAATAACAAACAAAACCATTGAATATAACCAAAATACAAGAACTTAAATTAAGAGGCCAGTAACATTTATAGAATAAATAAACAGATCTTTAGAGAGTTTTTAGAGAGTTCTTTCATTTACCTCTAAAATGTGTAGACTTCTTTGGTGAGCTCTTCTTTTATTCATCAGTCTAATGATTCATTTTCTATCTATATATTTATCTCTATTTTTTCGACTGGACTCGTGTTACTTCCAAATTTACAGTATTATTCCGCCTTCTTTACATTGCCAAGTTCACTATTTTCGCAGCCAGTTCAAAACCTTCCACCATTCACATTAACCGCAGAAACTAACTTCGTACTCAACGCTAAATACTATGTCAACTGTTCCACATGACTTCTGCCTGGCACCATCTCACATCGACCGCATAGCACCAGCTACTATATAAAAAAACACTCATGTTGACTTTCATTACATCACCCATTGCACACCATCTTCCAGCATGAACTCACTTGCCACGTGGGCAATAGCAGTCTTTCTACATCACCCATAACATAAAAACACGCCAAAATCATACCCCCAAGATTTAAACAGTCACGTGACCACAAAGAATTACTTTTTTTTGTCTTTGCTTGCAAAACCAGAGATTGGTATTCTAATTCACATCATACAAATGAGAAATTATCTGAATATAATTTTTTTCATTCATAACAATATTAATTCATCTTCCAAACACAAACATGGCCTAATAATCCTTTCTTGCTAAGGTTGACTTTCATCCTTTCAGGGTCAACAGAATAATTACCAGTTGAACACTGGTATCAGTGTAATCGGCTAGCCTCTTTCCCCAACATTTTAGGCCCTGCTTCTATAGTAGAAAGACAGAATCATTTCTTACCTTATACACTTTCTCTCTAATTTCTTCAACTGTCAACATATTTCCTCGGTTTTCTTTCAACTGGTTTAATATTTGAGATTCTCTCTTATGTCTGTGTTGAATATAATTTTCTACAAATGGTATTGGGTCGCAGATCACTGGACCATGACCAGGATAAATAAGAGACGGCTTTAAATCAAGGATAACCTGCAGTGATTTCATGAAATGATATAGATCTTCCATAACCTGAAATATATGAGAAATGTGCTTGTGATGAATCTTTGGCTTTTCTATTTTACTTGTCTCAGTCATTGGACAATCAATCAGCCTAAATACCTTTTTTTTTTTAGGTTGGTACTTACTGTATTGGTCTTTCTTGCTGAACTACTAAGTTACAGGGATGTAAACAAAAAAAACAACACCAGTTGTCAAGAGGTGGGGAAGGAGAACAAACACAGACAACACACACACACACATGATGGGCTGCCATGCAGTTACCATCTACCAAATCCATTCACAGGGCATTGGTTGGCCTGGGGCTAAAGTAAAGAACATTTCCTTAAGATGTCATGCAGTGGGACTGAACCCGAAACCACACGGTTGCAAAGCAAGCTTCTTAACCACACAGCCATATCACTAAATCCAAACCACCTTATCATAGGTCGTGTATGACATGAAAATTCATCTTAATTTCCTCTTTAATCTTTTTACATAAACATACTTGTTCAGTAGAGATGGGAATCATGATTTCCCTTCACAAATACTAATTGGACACAGACAGTATGTCATTAGCCATCTGGAGGAGATTTCTTCCTGGGGCTATAAACAACAGTAGCATCGTCCCCTATGGATCCGCCACATTTAGGTGGCAAATATACTTCATGATTCCATGCTGCTACTGTTTATGTCTCGCTCAGAGATTTATTATTGCTTGTTTCTCCTTTTTCAAGATCAGCAACAGTTTGTCACTGGAAAAAGCATATAGAATTTTGCATTTGGAATGAGTTCTCATCACTAGCTGATGATTATTACATGCTGATGACGGGCTTCTATCCAGAAACAGAGGTCCATGTATATCGGGTAAGGCTAGAAATGGGAACAATGATTTCCCTTTGCAAATACTGATCGGACACAGACAGCATCGTCCCCTATGGGTCAGCCACATTTAGGAGGCATATATACTACACGATTCCATGCTGTTACTGTTTACGTCTCACTCAGAGATTTATTATTGCTGTATGATGATAACAGTTTATGGAGAACAGAGATGTCTGCTGATAATATAGGTGGAACAGCAGATGGTATAATCAAATGTGGTATTTCTTGATAACTAAAAGAGAGAGATAATGAGTGAGAGAGCGTGTTAGTATGTAAGTGTGTACAGGTATGAAACACATGAAACGAATATTGTTAATATTTGACAGACAAGAAAATAGATTTCAAATGCAGTATAACTGTGAAAACAGCAGAGAAAGATTGAGTATTTACTCTTAGAAAGTGGAAAAAAGTTGCCAGCAGGCGTCTACAGGGAGTCAAACCCCATGACCCTCAGATATTGTTCGAGTGCTCTAACCATTAAGCTAAATGGCCTCTGACAACAGTTACAATCAATTTTAATGCCAAATAATTGTTAAATGCCTTTTAAAAAAACTGGTCATTTTTCTAAAAACTGTTGGTGGGTTTGTTTATCTCCAGGCCATTCATAATGAAGTAGTTATATGATCATAGATGTTTCAGCCATGACTATCCAGTCATTTTACATTTCGGGAACTATATTGCTCAGTGTATCTTTCTTTTATTATGAAGGTAGAGTGTCAGAAAAAGATTTAGCTACTATTTCTAGCAGTCAGGTTTCATTTTAACATCTTTGGATTTTAAAATTTTCTTTTGCAATAAGGTAATACAAGTCATCCATCTCTAAGTAGAAATTTACAATATCATCATCATCATCATCATTTAACATCCATGTCCCATGTTGGCATGGGTTGTATGGTTTTACAAGATCCAAGAATTACATCATATTCCATTGTCTATTTTGACATAGTTTCCATAGCTGCTTGCCCTTCTTAAGGCCAACCACTTTAAAGCATGTACTGGGTGCTATTTTGGGGGCCACCAGCACTAATAAGGTCATCATTCAGCTTGTAAGACTACAATCCCTGAGGGAGGTGGCTTTATACTGGGAGATAAGGATTTAAAGTATGAAGGAAAGGGCAGCGGGGATGAGGTGAACTGGAAGGAAAGGGGTTAGTGACATCAATGGCCGAGGAGTCTTACCAGAAGAGGAAGAGTGAATGAGGAAGTGGGTGGAAGTAGGACCAGTGTGGGCCTTTTTGGCCTCGGGTAGCAGGAGTGGATGGACATGTGTAGACGTGCAAGCTAGAAAGGGAATTAGCTGTAGGTTCTAGCAATAGGTCAGACAGGTAGGGCACATCTTGGATTTAACCCAAGTGTTGACAGTCAACACTGAGAGTTAAGTGAATCAAACTTTGTACCACATACTACTGTTCCCCATACTACAAGGGCTACAGCAGAAAAAGGTTGCTCGTTGTCAAAGGGCTGCATGGTTGCTCGCATTTTAGAAGAGAGGGTGGAGGCAATCAGGATGGAACTAGGAAGAGATAAAAATAATGGAAATGAGATGTTTGGGTAGACCCTCAAGGTACAAGAGGAGTAGAAGTAAATGTACTAAAATATCAATCAGCACACTGATATTCAATGATATCTTAAAAAGCTAAGTATTAGTCTGGCAAGTTTGGAATAGTAGTGATAGGGGAGAGAGAGAGAAGAAATAAGTTAATACTGGTTCAATAATAATAATAATAATGAAATTATTGTATACAGACCTCAGATGCACCACAACTTGTCGAAAGTGCGCATAAAGCATATGCAGTAATGTACAAATGTCTGGGAAGTGAACAGTGTATGAGTCCAATACATGCTTGTGTGTGTATGGAGGGGAGAAAATCAGGTGTAGTGTTGGCAAATCTCAGGAAGCATGGAAGTTTTGAAGGATGCAGTGCTCCAACAACTAACAACTGATGCTGGCAGTTTGTTCCATGCTTCAGCAACTCTTAGTGTGAAAAAATGTTTCCGAAAGTCATGGGAACTGTGCTGTTTTCTAACTTTGTAAACATGTCCACAGGTGTTAGACAGGTGGAGTTTGAAAAGGTGCTCAGAGTTATTGTTTCTAAGATGGTTAATAATTTTATGGGTGTCTGCCAAGTCAGCTGCCAGACATCAATAATTACAACGTACTGGTGAGAAAAAGTTTTTCTAGCAAACCGCATTTTCTTAAACAAGCCAACAAAACCTTGTGAGCACCCACATCAGTAGGTAGCTGTCAGAACACTACATTCTTCAAAATTTCCATGCTTCTCAGAATTCACCAACAGTACACCCCTTCCTTTTTTTTTTTAATGACTCATTCTCTGTTTGCACACTGCACATTATTCTATGTTCTGTTCATGCACTTTTGGCTACTTTTTCTGATAAGTTGTAGTGCACTTGAGCACTATATTCAATAATTTCATTATTAACTTGCCTAAACGAAGGTGGAGGTATTGTTTTCAGTTGTGCTTGTTTGTCCATGGACAAGATATCTCAAAAACTGCTGGATGGATTCGGATGAAACTTTCAGGAATGTTTGGCCTTGTGACTGACACAGTCGCATTAGATTTTGGGATCGATCTGGTACCGGACAAGGATTCTGGATTATTTTTTATATTTTCTTTACTTTTCTTTTATTCTTTTCTTTGTTTCAGTCATTTGAATGCGGCCATGCTGGAGCACCACCTTTAGTTGAACAAATCGAACGCAGGACATATTCTTTGTAAGCCTAGTACTTATTCTATCAATCTCTTTTGCTGAACCACTAATTTACAGGGATGTAAACACACCAACAGCGGTTGTCAAGCAATGGGGGGAGGGACAAACACAGACATACAAACTTATACACACACACATGTATGTATATATATATATATATAAAATGGGCTTCTTTCAGTTTCCACCTACCAAATCCACTTGCAAGACTTTGGTCGATCCAAGGCTATAGTAGAAGACATTTGCCCAAGGTGCCACGCAGTGGGACTGAACCTGGAACCATGTGGTTGGTAAGCAAGGTACTTACCACACACCCACTCCTGCACCTATATATGTAAAGTTTCACGTAGTTCTCTTGTACATGCACACACATACACACATATACTCACACATTTTCAGTGTTGAACATTACTATCCCATTTCCATTGTACACACACACACACACATGCAAACATACCTCTCTTTTACACACA
Organism: Octopus sinensis; assembly: GCF_006345805.1. Taxonomy (NCBI): domain Eukaryota; kingdom Metazoa; phylum Mollusca; class Cephalopoda; order Octopoda; family Octopodidae; genus Octopus; species Octopus sinensis. Next base: position 124,474,543 of record NC_043000.1, on the reverse strand, counting down.
CATATACTCACACTTCAAATGCCATTTATCAGCTTTTTCACTCCTTCCATCATTATTCATCTATCACCCCTTCCTTTCTCATACTTACAATGTCTCTCTGCCACTTCATTTCATCTTTCCCATTGTCATTACTTTCTCTCACTCCCTCTCTGTCATGGCTATTACTCTCACTACTTCTCCTTCACTGTATTAGTATTTCATCTCCTCTCCATTCACCTCTCATACAATAGATATATATTTGGATTATTTTTCTGTTTGAGAGCGATCGGGTTCATTTTTAATATTCTCGTTTATGAGAGCAGTCGAGTTTATTTCAGATATTCTCATTTTAAAAAAACATGTCTGGCTAATCATTGAGAGACATGGGTGCTACCTTGGCAGAGGTTTGCGCTCTCTGAGCACTCGTTATTATTAATATGATTAAGGCAGCAAGCTGGCAAGGTCATTAGCATGCTGGACGAAATGCCTAGCAGTATTTTGCCCCTCACTACATTCATCATCAACATCCACTTTCCATGCTAGCATGGTTTGGACAATTTGACTGAGGACTGGTGAACCAGATGGCTGCACCAGGCTCCAATCTTGATCTGGCAGAGTTTCTACAGCTGGATGCCCTTCCAAATTCTACCAAGGTTGACTTTGCCTTTCATCCTTTTGGGGGTCAATAAATTAAGTACCAGTGCAATTCTGGGATCAATGCAATCAACTAGTTCCGTCTCCTAAAATTTCAGCTTGTGCCTATAATAGAAAGGATTATTATTATTATTATTATAAATTTAGTTGACAGAAATTAAAAGAAGCTTGTTATATGTGCAACATGTATGCGTGCGTGCGTGCGTGCATGCGTGCGTGAGTTTAAGTGTCTTGCTCTGTCTTGACATTGCATTATAGTTGTAAATAAGTGTCAGTGTCATACAAGCAATGTCATTCATATCCAGTCATCCATGAAAACATATCTAGACAAGCAGAAACATTGAGGATTGTGTGACAGGAAGTTCATCTAACTGCAGAACAATTTGCCTCAGCGAATTCTGTCTGACCCGTGCAAGCATGGAACAATGAACATTAAAATGACGATGATGGAAACAGCAGTGAAGACTATGACAACTAGAAGAACAATGCCAATGAAGCTAGTCTTAGATTTTTGGATGTAAAGGTCAGAGAAATGATAATATATTTATTACTTACTGTAGTTCCTTCACCAAGGACATTATCTCCTGAAAAAACTACTCCGTCTTCTTTCAGTTCAAGTATTATATGGTCTTCAGAGTGTCCAGGTGTGTGGAATGCTCTACAAATAGGAATTTATAATATCAATCTATCTTTCTGGTCTTTCCTTTGGTGTCCTATTTTCACAGGAGAAAATGGACTATTTAGATTTTCATAACTCTAGCCTTTTACCACTGTATCTCCCAATCTGTCTACTCTAATGAAATTCAAAACTTATCTAGCATATCAAATTACTATCATTCACTTGACTATTGCAGTTATTTATCTTCTCTGTTGCTTACTTTTGTTTTGTTTAAATATCACATTTTGTGAACAACCCTATTTTTTATTGCAGCTCCCAATGAACCAATCACTAGTTCACTTCATTTATATATTTCTTTACTACCCACAAGGGGCTAAACACAGAGGGGACAAACAAGGACAGACAAATGGATTAAGTCGATTACATCGACCCCAGTGTGTAACTGGTACTTAATTTATCGACCCCGAAAGGATGAAATGCAAAGTCGACCTCGGCGGAATTTGAACTCAGAACGTAATGGCAGACAAAATACCGGTAAGCATTTCACCCGGGTTGCTAACATTTCTGCCAGCTCGCCGCCTTTTCACTTCATTTATAATGGTCAAAGAGAGCAAGGGAGGGGCTATACAACTTAGAACAAATACCAGAGGTATTTTTGTTCAAAAGCACAAGTTAATCAGTTCTTTTGCCAATGTTTACATTTCCTGATATAAGCAATAAATGTACACATTTATATTTACAGTTTAGCAAGTCATAAAAGGTGGCAATATGACATAATTGTTTGCACAAACAAGCATAATTGTTGATAATTCCATTGGTTGAAATTACTGCCCTTGTATGAATTCTAAAGTTTCGTCAAAGAAATCTTTCATGAAATACGGTTCTTAGAATTTGGATATGAGCAGTTATAAAAATCCTGACTTTTGGGAAATTACTCAGTGACCATAGGATGGTACTAAACTCCACGACACTCACTCCTTGAGATACTGGCTATTTTTTATGCCATGTCTATGATAAAAATCCAATAAGATTTATTTGAATTGTTGTGAACTCTAGTAGTTAGTATGAAGGATTAGCTAGTGTGAATTTTAAGTCATAATTCTCTACAACAAAATGACTTTACTTTCCAATTGTACTATAAATGCTAAATGTACATAAATAAACTAATGTAATAAATATTTTCTCTTTCTTCACGTTCTTCAACTTGTTAATGAAATTTATTT
>NC_043000.1:124420200-124471968 GCF_006345805.1 Octopus sinensis | reverse complement strand
TTTATTTATTCATTCATCCTTCTTTTTTGGCACTTATTAATTTATAATTAATTTAATTTATAATTAATTTACTTATATCTTAATTAATAGTAATTTCTGTTACTTATTGTGTATGTATGTATACCTCCTTTGATGGGCAGACATATATTTTGTAATTTAGTAAATATAGGTGGATATGTCGAAATGTGTTCATATGTATATGTATATGTATGTGTATGTTGGTATAGTTTTTCCCATGCCTAAGCTAGTTTAGTAGAAATGTAACGCTCTCAACAAACCAACTGTAAAGAAGACAATGGTAATTTAAATTCAAATCCACTAGCCAATCATATTTTAGCGCTAGATTCGTAACTATTTCTGAAAGTAATAGTGTATTTGTGTCACAATGGAAATTATGAATCTGAACTCGGAAGTACATCTGTGCACCTGTGAATCTTAATGTCGTGTACACAGAATGCTTTTATTTCGTATCTATATGCAGATATTTAACACTTTGCATGGTATTGTAGTACTATTGTGACTATATTGCTAATAATGGAATCTATATATTGTTTTTCTAGTATTAGCGTTATTAATAATAATATGAATGATGATATTGGTAGCATTAGTGGTAATGACAATGATAATGATGCTAACATTAATGACATTTTGGAAATTGTTAAGAATTAATATAATGTACTCTTGACTCTGTATATCTGCATTAAGTATTAATATGTGTATGTTTTTCTACATTGTAATTATCACAATATTAAGTTGAAAAACTGTAACATTGAATGTGGAACATAAGTATGTTTATTGATTTATATTATTTATATTATGGCGTTAGGAAGGGCATCCAGCTGTAGAAACATTGCCAAATTAGACTGGAGCCTGGTGCAGCCTTCTGGCTTCCCAGAACCCCAGTCGAACCGTCCAACCCATGCTAGCATGGAGAACGGACGTTAAACGACGATGATGATGATGATGATGATCATTTATATCCTTATGTATATGTATATTTATATGTATAGGAGTATGAGTATATGCACTCATATGTATATGTATATGTTTTATTATGGGTATGTACCCACACCTATATAAGTGTGTATGTAATCTGATTTGTATCACATAATCTCCAAAGAGGCCTTAGGATATTTTTATAAATGTCTCATTTATAACTGCATATTGACCTACCATAAATGGCTAATATAAGTAAAATGAGACATACTTACCTGCATGGCCGAAACAGCTGTAAGATGTAGTCTATATTTATATTTATTTATATTTATATTCTCTTATATATATTGTACTTATTGTATAACATTACTCCTTTATGTACACTCCTTTATGTACACTGTTTTGTTCTACATTATTATGTTTGTCCTTAAAGTTTCTTATGTGGTGGTTTAATAAAGTATGTGATTGGGTATTATCTGGTAATTGATATTTGATTTGGATGTATTTCTCCATTTTCTTATTTTGTATATATATATATATATTATATATATATATATATATAAGATGCATATGTATTGCAGTACAAGCATGGCTGTATGTTTAAGAAGTTAGCTTCCCAACCATGTGGTTTCGAGTTCAGTCCCATTTACATTGCTTTAGGTAAGTGTCTTCTGTTGTAGCCTCATGATGGTCAAGCTTTGTGAGTAGATTTGGTAGAAAGAAACTGAAACAAGCCCGTTGTATATGTGTGAGTGATGCATGTGTTTGTGTCTTGTTTTCTTGACATTATGAACAGGTGACACCATCATGAAAGTGATACCATTCATTTCCAGTCTAGCATGAAAACAAGTCTAGCCAAGGAGAAATATTACCTTATTTGGAAACAGGCAAGGTTTGGCAACAAGAAAGGCACCCAATTCTAAATAATATGTCTTGATGGATTCCATCTGACCCATGCAAACATGAAGGTGGAGGCATCATTCCGATGCTGGTGGATATTTAGAAGACAGTAAGGAATTAAAGACATGACAGAAAATTGAGGAGATATAATTGAACGAATAAATAAATGACATTAAAGTCCCACTCTCACATGATTGGCCAAGTGACGTGTATGTGAAATGGTTAGCGCGAAGAGAAAAATTAATTTAGAAAGTGCCTCATTTTTGTTTTTCTATTTTATTAGGTTATTTTAGTTGCTATGACAAGTCCTAGAGAAATGAAAGCTTCATCAAATCTTTATAGAAGGTAATAAAGCAACTTCATTTTTTAATTTTATATTGATTTGTGTGTGCTCTGTAACATTGTTGTGAAATTCCAATGAGTTAATAATGTAAAGTAATTGCCATATGTTTATGTTTTACATAGTCTCTCTCTCTCTCTCTCTCTGTATTTGTGAATAACTCTCTCAACTGTAGGCATCACTTTAGGGCTTTAGGTGATCATGACTCGTGTTGGTGCCTTGAAAGACAATCACCCAGTACACTCTGTAAAATGGTTGGTGTTTGGAAAGGCATCCAAGTGTAGAAACTATGTGAAAGAAGAAACTGGTGCATGACACAGTCCTCTGTCTCTATCAGACCCTATCAAATGGTGCAACCCCTATCAGCATAAAAGCCAGATGTCAAATGGTGATGATGGTGCATAAAATGTTGACATCCCATGGCTTTACTTGGGAGAAACTGTGATATGTTTACATTCCTAGTTAATGTTGTGTAGTGAGCTGGCAGAATTGTTAGAACCTCAGGCAAAATGCTTAGTGGCATTTCACGTTTGAGTTCAAACCTCTGCAGAGGTTGACTTTGCTTTTCAACCTTTTGGAGTCAATGAAATAAGTACCAGTCAAGCACTAGTGTCAATAATATTGACTAACCTCTTCCCACAAAATTACAAGCCTTGTGCCTACATCATCATCATCATCATCGTTTAACGTCTGTTTTCCATGCTAGCATGAAAGAAAATTATGACTAATCACTCTGAAAAACAGGTCAGGATTATTGACAGGAAGAGCATTCAGCTAAAAATTCTGCCTCAATAACATTCCCAGCCAACCTATGGGAAAACAGATATTCAACAAAGAAATTAATTCAAAAGTATTTTATTTCTAGCTTCTTTTTCATGTAACAAGAGCTATGGCTGCAGTTTTTGTTGACTAAGACTATGATCTGTTTCTCTTTACTCTACTGACTCTATTTCTTAAAAAATGTTCATTATACTGATCAGTATATTCCCAGTAATATCATTGTTGAATATTGTTTAAAGAAGAGCAATGCCTTCGTGATCAGTTATTTATCTAGACTGGACAAGATTAATTATGAGCAGGTTGGTGCAGACATGGCTGTGTGGCTAAGACGTTTGCTTCTCAATCACATAGTTTCAAGTTCAGTTCTTCTGCATATCTTGGGCATGTATCTTCTACTATGACTCTGGGCCAACTAAAGCCCCTCGTGAGTGGATTTGATAGACAGAAACTGAAAGAAGCCTGTCACATATGTATGTAGATGTGTGTTTGTGTCTCCTTGTCTTGACATTGCATGATAGTTGTAAATGGTTTTCAGTATCATTTGTTTCCAATTGTCTGTGTAAACATATCATGCCATAGGGAAATGTTATTTGACTTAGTAACTGGTAAGAACTGGCAACAAGAAAGACATTTGACAGCAGAAATCTGCTTCAATATACTAGACTCCAATCCATGCAAGCATGAAGTGGTGGACATAAAAACAATTATGATGATTTTGATAACCATTTATCTCTTTCTCCTTAAAGTCATTAAGATAAATAGTTTCAAACATTTATTTCAATGTGTTCACCCTACTAGGCTTGTCAGTCATAAGTATTTCCTTCTGTAGACCTATGGCAGTGGTTTGTTTAACCAGAACTTTAAGTATCCTACAACAATAACAAAAGAGTTTAACAATACACATTTTATTTACAAATAGGAAGGAAAATATTAATTGTTAAAACAAAACAAGTGTAACTCTAAATCAAACAGGCTTTAAGTGGAAAGATAATCTTTACACTTAAAGCCTGTTTGATTTTGTCTAAATTTTTGTTGAATGAAAAAATATTTAGAAAGATGGCTGAATAAAGACACAATTGCTGAATTCTTTTACTGGTCTGTATTGTTATTCTATGAAAATTTTTATAATTCTTAATCAGCTGCATGCCATATTGAGCCTTATGGCTTTTAAGCTTGAGACTGAATTGTTTATCATAGATACTTGATTTAGTTTAAATTTTGACAGCCTTCCACAGTTTACAAGCTGGTGTTTATCTCATTAACTGATGAGAGATAAAAAGTCAAGTCAATATCAGCAAGACATGCAAATAGTTCAGCTTACTTTGTCTTTCAGTTTTTCTCCCATGAAACCATGACTTAGCACATAATCTTAGTGTTTGAATGTCCATGGAGGATTCACCATATGACTATTTGTATATCTTCTTTTCTTAACACCAAGTATTGATGCAAGTTGAACCACTGTTTTAAAAAGGTCTATTCATTACCTTGGAGTTCCTATATAGTATACAAATTGAAACATTTTGTATTTAATTTCTTAATATTTATTAACAAGAGAAGATGGTGAGCTGGCAGAATTGTTAGCATGCTGGTTAAAATGCTTAGCAACATTTCATCTATCTTTTTGTTCTGAGTTCAAATTCTGCTGAGGTTGACTTTGCCTTTCATCCTTTTGGGGTCAATAAAATAAGTACCAGTTGAGCACTGGGGTTGATGTAATTGACTTAACCCCTCCCTTGAAATTGCTGGCCTTTTACCAAAAATTTGAAACCAATATTTGTTAATGAGGAAATTTTTCAATGCTAGCTGCTATTTCAATGCCATAAGCTATACTGTATTTACTTGTGTATAAGTTGCATTATTTTATACTTGATTTTAACTGGAAAAAACTGGGGTCCTATACATGAAGGAAAAACTTTTTGTACTAGGATTTAACACTAAGTTGGGGATGTGACTTATACACAAGTAAAATACAGTATATATAGTTGTTTGATATTAGATATATGTGTGTATCTTGTTGATAGAAAGTTTTCTGTTTTAACTTGTCTCTAACTGCTACTTGTTAAATTTAATTTACAGTGACACTTTTGGAGGAAATTTTAAAGAGATTAGTTCGTTGTTGGAAAATGATATTATCAGAAAGCTCAATGGTTTGCAGCACCATAAGTCCAATGTGAAAAAGGTGATATTCCTACCCTTTTGCATATAGTTTTCTCTCTTTCACCACTTTCTTTTTTCTAACATTTATTCGCTCTCTTCTTTTGCACTCTACTGTTTCTCTTTCCCGCTGCTACTATAAGATATATAAATTTAACACTATGGAACTTCTTCTTTCTTATTTCAGATCTATGTTATTACCTACTCTAACTTATTTATCACTGAAGATGGTGGCAAGAGTTTTACAAAAGCACCATTGAATTTTAACCTGGATGGTTCATTGGTATTTAATGACATCAGTGAAAACCACATACTGACTAGAGAGTCTGAGAAAAAGGTATGTAAGAGTCAGTTTATGATTATGCATTAGTTTAGCTGGAACATTCAATTCCATCCCATAAGAGGTACTGGTATTTATTTTCTATTTCTACTTGTCTCTTATTAAAGAGTTTCATTGTTATTCATTGAATTATATTATTGGACCATCTATTTTTATTACTCAATCAGTATTTAGTATAGCTAGTCTCAGAATTTCCTTTTTAATGTTCCAAGTACTCACCTCCTCTTCTTGGTTTCTTCATCAAAAGGTAAAGTAATGTGTGTTGCAAAGGAACAAACTTATATTATTAGTTAATGAAGAAAAGGCAGTTCTTTTGGATGGAACAGGATCAACTTAATTGGTTACAGTCAGTGTAAGTTAATCTCAGATTTGAATTGTTGCAGATTATTGACTGGAGATAAAAATGTGGGCCAGATGGGTGTCCCAGAGACACTCAGATCTGGAAAATACTAATTAGGCAAATTATCTCTGTATAGAATTAATATAAGTGAGATGAAGAGGGTGAACCCAAGTGTCCGTGGTTTATGGTTAGTGTACTGTCCTAATATATTCTAATTCCCAATACATCAAGCTAAGTGAAATCATAGTTGTGGCCAGTGCTAATGATATATGAAAGGCACCCATGCTGGTGAAATGTAAAAGGCACCTGTGCCAGTGACATAAATGGTATTTGTGCTAGTGACACGTAAAAGGCTCCCATGTCAGTGGCACATGAAAGGCACCTGTGCTGGCGACACATAAAAGGCACCCATGCTGATGTGTAACAGGTACCGTTGCCGGTGATGCATAAAAGACGCACAGTACACTCTGTGGAGTGGTTGGAGTTTGGAATGGGCATCCAGCTGTAGAAACTAAACCAAAACAAACTGGAGCTTGGCACAGCTCTCCACCTTACCAGCTCCAGTCAAACCATCTTATCCATGCCAACATGGAAAACGGATGCTAAATGATGATGATTTGCACTTTGTAAACAGAAAAGAAAGTTAGCTGCTGTCGTGGTTTCCACTTACAGTAAAAGGACAATACTGATATGTAATACAGATGGAATATGCTTGGTGAAGAAATGTTGAGAGTCAGTGGTGGGATGTACAGTAAAGATATGGGGAGAAATTTAAATAGGCTAGACCCAGTTATAGTAAGTTGATCTGATGAGATGATGCAGGTAGAAATGTATTCAGTAAAGAGAACTGTATTTTGTGATCGGTCTAAAAGGTTTACTTTCATATACTTCATATCAACTCTGGTGTGTGTATAAACAAGAGAGGGAGAAATATAAAAAAACAAAGATTGCTTTTAAAGCTTGTTCATAATTTCTTTCAGCAACTCCATCTTTCAAGTGACGCTGGAAGGAAATGGAAACCTATTGCTTCAAGCGTTAATCTATTTTTTTGGTAAGCATTTTTTCTATTTGTTTTGTTTCTCCTGCACTTGTTGATCAAAATTCTTATCAACAAACATCCCTCTTTCTATACTTCTGGCCACCTCACTAACCACCTCAGCCTCTCATTATTGACATCCATGGCACTCTTTTACTTCCAAGCATTTCCATAACTATCTATCACTTGCTCTTCTCTCTTGTCAGCAAACATTTCACTTCCATTGGTATCTTTCCTCAATGACCTCTGCTATCACTGTTTCTCTCATTTCTCCCTCCTCTTCCATACTGTTACACCACTCACTTTTATTTTCTCTTCTTTCTATCTCACCTGACTTTATTTTCTACAAACACTTTTTCTCCTCAATCCATTGGTCGAGTGACAGCATTGAGCAATGAGGACTGTTTTGTCTTAAGGGCTGGTGTCAGAATAAAATGCACCCTGTACACTTTATGAAGTGGCTGTGGAACAAATGGAAAAAATGTGGGGCCAAGAAGACCCTTCAGTCATGTCTTGTTGAGGATATAACAACTTCTGATGCTAATAGAATACACTCAGTACATGCTGTAAAGTGATTGGTGGTATGAAGGACATCTAGTGTTAGAGGCCATGCCAAAAATGAAATGCATGATTGAAACATAGCCATCCAACTCACCTAGGAAGACATTAACAACAAATAAGAACTGATTCAGATCATGTTGACCAGTGCAGCCCATGCCAACATGAGAAGTGAACATAAAATTATATTGCTGGTGGTGATGGTCACGGCGGCAGTGAGGAGGAGTATAAAAATCTACTACAAGCATATTTGAAAGTAGAGGGACAGAAAATATACCTTGTGCTATTTAATTATGTCTCTCTATAAAGTGAGTATAAAGTATCCTGGGGGTTCTTTTTGTCTATAATTTTTTCTGGGATCAACAAAATAAAGTACCAGCTAAATACTGGGTGTCATTTCATTCAACTGTACTTCTCTCAGAATATTTCATGGCTTTGTGCAACTGTTAGAAATTATGAAGTTTGCTTTGTGACCACAAGGTTTCAGGTTCAGTCCCACTGCATGGTACCTTGGGCAAGTATCCTTGACTACAGACCCAGCTCAACCAAAGCCTTGAGAGTAGATTTGTTAGAGACAGAAACTGAAAGAAGCCCATCATGTGTGTGTGTCTTTCTCTCTCTCTCCCTCCCTCTCTCTATCTATCTATCTCTCTCTCTCTCTCTCTCTCTCTCTATATATATATATATATATATAATATATATATATATCTATATGTAGCATTCTTGTTGCAAAAACAAAGAAGTGTGGGTTCGAGTCCCACGTGTACAGGAAAACTTACTTTTTCTGTCAAGGGCTTATATGCCCCATTATTAGACTATTTTCTTTAGTCATTGCACGGTGATCGCTTATAAGCTTATAAAATACTATTATTATTATTTACAGAATTGTAAAAATTTATGCTGCTTAACAAAAACCATATATATATAAATATAATATAGGCAATACCATTCATTTCTAATCTTCCATGAAAACATGTCTGGCCAAGGTGAAATATTACCTTGCTTGGAAAGAGGTGGGAGTTGAATTCTGTCCAACCCCTGCAACTATGGAAAAATAAGCATTATGACAATGTTGATATATATATACTCTTTTACTTGTTTCAGTCTTTTGACTGCGGACATGCTGGAGCACCGCCTTTAATCAAGCAACTCAACCCTGGGACTTATTCTTTTGTAAGCCCAGTACTTATTCTGTCGGTCTCTTTTGCCGAACCGCTAAGTAACGGGGACATAAACACACCAGCATCGGCTGTCAAGCAATGCTAGGGGGACAAACAGACACACAAACACACACACGCATATATATACATATATACGACGGGCTTCTTATAGTTTCCGTCTACCAAATCCACTCACAAGGCTTTGGTCGGCCCGAGGCTATAGTAGAAGACACTTGCCCAAGGTGCCACGCAGTGGGACCGAACCCGGAACCATGTGGTTGGTAAACAAGCTACTTACCATACAGCCACTCCTGTGCCTATATATATATATGGAGAGTGAGAGTGAAAATTACCAATCAAATTATTTAATATGACATATTAATTACATTTTGTATGTTAGGTGCACAGCCTTACATTCTTAAGACAAGAAATAAATAACCACATTTTCAAATTAGTTGTGTTGTGTTACTTGAAATACATGGTTCAAACTATGTCATTAGTTGATAATAGCTTGCTTTAATACTAACTTGCTCTATCTAATTTTATTCTGTAATAGTTAGACTCTTTTTTCATTTACAGGTCAACTTCAAAACATGATAAAAGCTATACTGTCTACATATCACAGAAGAATGACTCCTATACCTCAACTTGTAAGTTTTGCATTTTAAGCTCATGTCTTCTTATTACTGGGTGTAACTAAATGCCTGTATAATATTTGTAATGTAAGATCAGAGTTTTTGATATTAACAACAATAGCTCTTCCACGCTTGAGTGATTCAATAGAAACTTGATATAATATTTTTAATGCATACTGGGGGCAGGTATAGTGGTCTTTCTCCTGGGTAAATAGTGAATCTATTTATACTGTGTTGTTGAAGCCCAAGTTAACCATATTCAAACTTACCTATAATCAAAAGTTTTCCAATGATGACCATCCTGTCTTCAGATATAGCTTAACTGGGACTACATTGGACAAAAGTGTTGTTCCTTTTATAATAATAGTAGTAATAGTTTTTAATTTTGAAGATATTTGGCTGCTATTTCTAGCAAGTTGCATGACCATGTAGAAGCTCTCTCATTGATTTGAGTAGCTTGTAGAGATATACCACTGTATCTGTGCTGAATGGATGAGGAGAAAGATAGTATGTTTCATAAAAATACTTACAATGATGACAAATAATATCTGCTGCTTAATAAAATATAAGATTTTCTGTCCATACTAAAGTAAATTGCTTATAACAGTCAGTCTGTGTGTCATCATCATCATTTAATGCCTGTCTTCCATGCAAGCATGAGTTAGATAATTTGACAGGAGCTGATGAGCTAGAGGACTGCACTGAACTTCAACGTTTGCTTCAGCATGGTTTCTACAATTACTTTATTTACTCTTTTACTTGTTTCAGTCATTTGACTGTGGCCATACTGGAGCACTGCCTTTAATCGAGCAACTCGACCCTGGGACTTATTCTTTTGTAAGCCCAGTACTTATTCTATTGGTTCTCTTTTGCCAAACCGCTAAGTAACGGGGACATAAACACACCAGCATCGGTTGTCAAGCAATGCTAGGGGGACAAACACACACACACATATATATACATAAACATATATACGACAGGCTTCTTTTCAGTTTCCGTCTACCAAATCCACTCACAAGGCTTTGGTTGGCCCGAGGCTATAGTAGAAGACACTTGCCCAAGGTGCCGTGCAGTGGGACTGAACCCGGAACCATGTGGTTGGTAAACAAGCTACTTACCACACAGCCACTCCTGCACCCATGGGATACGCTTCCTATCATCAACCACTTTGTGCTTGCTTTCAATGTGTTGGCACTAATGAGGTTGCCAAGAATCTCACAAGACAAAACTAGACCCCTTTCACTAAGTGGGAGTGCATTCTTCATTGAAGTGGCACAAAGTCCTCTCAATCAACACAGCACCCCAGCATTTGCCTCAGCACTGTTAAAATCTCAATAAGTTTGTACATGTGGATTCTCCTTTGTTTGCTAATAGCATTTAGGTTCAGGAGTGGCTGTGTTGTAAATAGCTTGCTTACCAGCCACATAGTTCTGGGTTCATTCCCACTGCGTGGCATCTTGGGCAAGTGTCTTCTACTATAGCCTCGGGCCAACCAAAAGCCTTGTGAGTGGATTTTGTAGACGGAAACTGAAAGAAGCCCGTCGTATATATATATGTGTGTGTATGTTTGTGTGTCTGTGTTTGTCCCCCTAGCATTGCTTGACAACCGATGCTGGTGTGTTTACGTCGCCATCACTTAACGGTTCGGCAAAAAAGACCGATAGAATAAGTACTGGGCTTACAAAGAATAAGTCCCGGGGTTGATTTGCTCAACTAAAGGCGGTGCTCCAGCATGGCCGCAGTCAAATGACTGAAACAAGTAAAAGAGTTAGAGAGAGTATATTAACAAATTCTTTATTATTATTATTATTTTCAAAAAGGCGGTGAGCTGGCAGAATAATTAGCACGCAGGGCAAAATGCTTAATGAAATTTCATTCGTCTTTGTTCTGAGTTCAAGTTCTGCTGAGCTTGACTTTGCCTTTCTTCCTTTTGGAGTTGATAAATTAAGTACCAGTGAAACACTGGGGTTGATGTAATTGACTTGTCCTCTCCCCCAAAATTTCAGGCCTTGTGCCTATAGTAGAAAGGATCATTATTATTATTAAAATTGCACAACTAAGCTCTGTTTGTACTTAATGATGTGGCTATCTAGCAGAAATGGTTTTGTACTGTCAGTATCACATAAAAAGTACCCACTACACTTTGTAAACTGGTTGGTATTAGGAAGGATAACCAACCATGTAAACCATACCAAAGCAAACACTGGAGCTTGGTGTAGTCCTCTGGTTTACCAGTTCCTGTTGAAGCATCCAATCCATGCCAGCATGGAAAATGTTAAATGACAATGTTAATGACAACTGCACATGGAGTAAAGAATTTAGATCTATTTTATGTACTATCTTCAAATCCTCTTGGGGGGTCATCAAAGTAAGTATTAACTGATTATGATGATGAGGGTTGCAGTTGATCCAATCAATGCAGCAGACTGCTTGTGAAATTAACGTGCAAGTGGCTGAGTATTTCACAGACACACATTCCCTTAACATAGTTGTCAGGGAGATTCGGCATGAAACAAGGTGGGACAAAGCTAGCCTTTTGAAATACAAGTGCTACTCATTTTTGCCAGCTGAGTGGACTGGAGCAATGTGAAATAAAGTGTCTTGCTCAAGGACATAGTGTGCCTTTGGGAATTGAACTCAACTTTACAATTGTGAGTCAAATACCCTAACTACTAGGCCATGCACTTTCACAAAAAAAAAGGTATTAGTAATACACTGCATTTGTTTTTGATCTTCAGCCCAAGTAAGAAGTTGCTATCTAATTCTTCTAGAATTGCCATTTTTCAAAGAGGATTTTATATTAGATAACCAGATTGTCATATGCATGTCTACATGGAAATAAGAAGAGTGGGTAGAGTATATGCATGCCTCCTGAATAATAATTCTGTTTGTCTTTAACAGATTACAAAGGTGATGTTTATACACTGAAAAAATCCAGTGGCGACTACAAAGTATGGAAATCTCTGTTACATGAAGTAGTTTCTTTTGGAATACAAGGAAATTTCATTTACGCAACAACTCTTACAAAGGATGTGAGTTCATCTTTCCTTATTGAATTTCTAGTTAACATGATAATGCATAATCAGTAAATGTGATTATACATCATCTTGTATGTTTTGCATTTTAAGCTCATGTCTTCTTATTGATGGGTGTAACTAAATGCCTGTATAAAATTTCTAATGTAAAATCCATGTTTTTGATATTAGCAGCAACATTTCTTTCAAACTTTGGTGATTCAGTAGAATGTTGTCTTGTTGAAGGCGGTCAGCTGACAGAATCATTAGCATGCTGGGAGAAATGCTTAGTAGTATTTCTTCTGTTGTTACGTTCTGAGTTCAAATTCCGCTGAGGTGGACTTTGCCTTTCATCCTTTCAGGGTCGATAAATTAAGTACCAGTTACGCACTGGGGTCAATGTAATCGACTTAATCCCTTTATCTGTCCTTGTTTGTCCCCTCTATGTTTAGCCCCTTGTGGGCAATAAAGAAATAAGATGTTGTCTTGTTTTACATGGCTTATGTTAACTTTTTTATTGTGTCTGGGGAGGGTCATTATGTAAATAATAGACACACTGGTTCTGCTTCACTTCTTTTATTATTACTCATTTGATGGCTACGAGCAGAAGCATTAATTATCATATAAAATGCTTTCTTGCATTTCTTCTAGCTTTACATTCTTGAGTAGTTCAAACTCTACTGAGGCTGATTCGACTTTCTTCCTTTCAAGTAGTGGGGTTGCTGTATTTGACTAACCCTCTTGCACCAGATTTCAGGCCTTCTGCCTGACTGGCTCCCATGCTGGTGGCACGTAAAAAGCATCCACTACACTCTCAAAGTGGTTAGCGTTACAAAGGGCATCCAGCTATAGAAATATTGTTAGATCAGATTGGAGCCTGGTGCAACTCCCGGGCTTGCCAGTCCCCAGTCAAACCGTCCAAACCATGTCAGCATGGAAAACAGATGTTAAATGATGATGATGATGATGACTACTATTAATCAGTTGGTTAATGATTTCACCAATTAACTAATCAATCATTTGATTAATCATTCAGTCAATCAATCAGCTAGGTTTGTCAAAGTCCTTTCATTGCCATTCATGACATGTCCTAACCAGTTGACTAATGATTCTTTCTAATTTTGGCACAAGGCCAGAAATTTTGAGAGGCGGTGGGGCAAGTTGATTGCATCAGCCTCAGTACTTGTCCGGTGCTTATTTTATCAACCCTGCAAGGATGAAAGGCAAAGTCAACCTCAGTAGCATTTGAATTCAGAATGTAAAGAGCAGACCAAATGCCATGAAGCATTTTGTCCAACACCTTAACAATTCTGCCAGCACACCACTTTCCAACTAACTAATAATAAAAGAAGTGAAATATAACCAGTGTATGTATTTATTATTGGCATATTGACCCTCCCAAGATACAACAAAATATACTTCAGAAGGTAGTGACAAGTGACCAAGACCTTTGGTAATATACTGTTCTTGTCAAGCCAAGTGAGAGCATAGTTGTAGCTGATGCTAGTGTTGTGTGACTAGTACCCATGCCAGTGGCATCTAAAAAATACCCACTACACTCTTGGAGTGGTTGGAATTAGGAAGGGCAACCAGCCATAGAAACCATACCAAATCAGATTGGAATCTGGTGCAGCTCCCCAGCTTACCAGTTTTCAGTCAAACCGTCCAACCCATGCCAGCATGGAAAATGGATGTTGGTTGATGATGATGATGATATGAATTTTCATCAAGAATCTTGCAAACCAAATCCAAATTTTAACCTCTTTACAAATATTTTTTTGATTCCCTCTATCTTGTTTGATTAGAAATTTCCATGTTGCTCTTGGCTCCATATATTTCAGTAGATGAGAGATAAACTTCTTGCTGAAACTTTCTTGTAAGCAGGCAGAATTGGATTGCTTTTATTATACATATTCATAGTACTGTCTGCATGTAGTCAATTTATGACATATTTAATATAATTAAAGAAAAATCCATTAATTAAGAATATTTATGCTGTGAAGAGAATAAAGCAGTAATCAAACATTAGATTTAATTTTCATGAATTTTTGATGAAAGGCAAAGTCAACCTCGACAGAATTTGAACTCAGAATATAAAGATGGACAAAATGCTGCCAAGCATTCTGTCTTGTATGCTTACAATTCTGCCAGCTTGCCACTTTAATGATGGTTACTCATAATGAAATATTGAACGAAGCAGGATTATTATCACAGAATGTTGGCACAAACTTATTGTGCAGTTGTGCAGTTGCTTGTTGTTCGTTTCCGGTGTTTCAATAAAAAGTTCTTACTTAATCAAGGTAATGCAGAAACACTGTATGACTCGTGAGTTCTTGCCTTGAATTGTCTTAGGTACAAGTGTGCTTCTGTTTGGTTAGCTATAAAATGGGGTAAGAACAAAACTCAGGCTTTTTACAGATAAAGATTGCTTCATTTTGTGCTAAATCCCCTTCTTTGTTCTCGGAAATTATGTTCGCCTTTCCATCACCTATGTTTTTTAACACGTTTGACTGAGCCTCTGCAAATTCTGAGCCCACCCATAGGTGCAGCTGCACTGGGTAATTAATCATCGCAAATTTGGTGGCTTTGTTGAAGATGAAGGGGGAGCATGCTAGAAAATCAATAAAGACCACCATGAAAGCAAACCTTCACCAACAAAATGAAATCAATAATCAGGGCTGACAAAGTTTTCAAATTTCCTAGCGAGCGGAAAAATGTGACTGGAAATTAATTAGCATCTCAATTTTCACTCGTATCTCAAAACACAAAAGCATGAAATTTCGCTTAAGAAAATCTTTGCATCTTATGTCATTCGTACCTCAAGTTAGAGCTAAAAGAAAAGGTTGCGGTCAATTTAAATGCGGAAACCTGCAAGGAATAGTTTTATTGAGTTTCCATTGATTGATTGACAGTTTTGGTAAACTTGAATCAAATTAAGATTTTTTGCACCAAAAGGATCACCCTGATAACCCTATGCCCCTGCTGTGCAAGTAGCAAATGATTCGATCTTAGGCTGAATGCAAACAAATAAACGTTTTTTTATGAAAATCCCTTGGAGGTTGGTCAACTTACTCATTTTTCATTTTTAATCCTACTTGAATAAAACATCCTGGGCTCTTGCTGGATATCTTAAATCAACCAAAAGCATAAAAGTAAAGCCTTTCCTAAATAGATTCATTGAATAGGCTCCAACTCTTTTATGGCATACTTAAGGAACAATAGCATATCAAGTATATTTGGTCTTTCATGAAAATCCCGCTCTCTTGTCATTCACTTGGTCTGACTCGTTAATTATTCCCTGCATTTATCAAATCAAAAAAGCGTGCACGTTTGAAAACCAAAACACATGATAACGTGTCTTTGCAAAACACAAAAATGCACTGAGTCATACAGACTGTCTGCAAATGTGCATGCGCATTCAACTGTCAAGGGTAAAATTATCTCTGTCCAATCAAAAAACAGCTGGCAGTCTGTTGGCATATCTAGCTGTACGCATGCACCGTGTACAATTTTCTATGTTTTAGCAATTTTGAATGGATATGCCCATAACTTATGGGTATAAGGGGTTGGTGTATTGATGTTTTTAATGGCTTTCTGGAGTGTCTGGGGAAATGAAAAGATCTTCACAATCACCCTTAGATAGTTTTGAAAGCCCATAGAAAATGCGAGCCTTTTACGTGAAAAACTGGATTTGTATAAAGGACACACAGACACACAAACATTTTGCTGTTTATAGATATAGAGATATATATGTATATATCATAGATGCAGGCACGGCTGTGTAATTAAGAAGCTTACTTCTTAACCATGGTCTCAGATTCTGTCCTACTTGTGTCACCTCAGGCAAGCGTTTTCCTGTATAGTCCAGGATTAACTGAAGTGTGTGGATTGGTGAACAGGGATGGAAGAAGCCCAATGTGTGTGTGTTGTGCGTGTCTGTATAAATCCTTCAAGGTGGTGTTCCAGCATGACCATAATCCAATGACTGAAACAAGTGAAAAGGTTAAAGATAAAAAAAAAATCATTCTTAGTAAAGCAGGGTTTTTGAGAAATTTGTTAATTACTATCGAATGACTGTTCCTTGTGAAATATTGTGGTAAATATTTTCTTGATCACCTTTCTTACTGAAATTGTATCTTTATTTTCATTCTGAAGGGCAAAGAAAGAAGAATGCAAATTTCATCTGATGGTGGCATTACTTGGAATGAAGCCCAACTTGAAACCATCGCACACGACCGAGTAAGTTTATTTTCACCATAATTAATATCTTAATATCTCTCTTGGTATAACAGTTTACACCTCTTGCCCGCAATGTCTTCTAAATATTCTGGAATTAAAACACTTTGTTTTATAACCTAGGAGGCATACCCTTTATAAATGCAAGGCTGGCTGCGTGGTTAAGAAACTTTCTTCCGAACCTTGTGGGCTTCAGTTGAGTCCCACTTGGCAAAAGTCTTCTATTAGTTTCATCGAAACACAAGTTATGTTCAGTGTAAAATAAAATAATTTTCAGATGATGTCATAAAGGCAATGACAAATGCCCGAGAGCTTTGGCAATATGCCATGCTTGAGAAGAAGAGCCACCAAGCCAAGTGGTATCGTAGTCATGGCAGATACTGATGGCACGTAAAAACACTCATTACACTCTTGGAGAGCTTAGTATTAGGAAGGACATAAAACCATAGTAACTATGCCAAATCAGACTGAAGTCTGGAGCAGGCCCTCAGCCTTATCAGCCCTGGTCAAACCATCCAAACCATGCCAGCGTGGACAACAGACATTAAATGATGGTTACATGAATGTAACACTTGAAAATTGTTTATCCAGTAAGGTTAAGAATTACTTCAAATAAAGGATCTGCTTGGTTGAAGGGACCTCAAAAAAAGCAAGTGTGCCATGATTCCCAACTTTATTCTCTCAGTAAAAATATCTCAGGCTTCATGCTTGTGCAGAAATAAACCAGGATTATTTTTACTTAAGCCAAAATCTTCAGTGAAGCAAGAATAAGAGAGCACTTGATGCATGACTCTCGATATTAAGTTTTGACTCCAAATCTCACCAGAGATAATTTGGCTTGTCTTTTCTCTAGATTTGATAAATCAACTAGATTTTGTTTAAATTGTCTTAAATTGGTGATCTTTATCTTAACTAAGGAAAGGTTCTTGCTAAAATCTATTTTATATTCTGTATCTTTTCAGTTTTTCTCCGTTCTGGATATGTCTGAAGGATTAATATTTATGCACGTTGATAATCCTGGAGGTAAGCACCTTAAAATTTCAAACAAATTTATTTTAATATGGAGTAGGACGACCTTTGGCAGTAATTACAGCTTGAATTCTACGAGGTATGGACTCATACAAAATTTGAATTGTTTCTAAAGGAATTTTTGTCCATTCTTCAGCTAAAACAGTCTCCAGTTCTTGTAGTGATGATGGTGAAGGATATCGACTCCTTACTTCTTTTTCTAAAATGCACCATTGATGTTCAATAATATTGAAATCTGGGGACCGGTAGCCAGATAAGATGCTCAACTTTACTAAAATGTTCCTTGTGCCACTCAGTGACAACTTTAGCTGTGTGAATTGGTGCATTATCATCCTGAAAGATTGCATTTCCCTCCGGAAACAGTTCCGCAACCATAGGATGAATTTGATCAGATAAAATGCTTAAATAGTCTTGACTATTTATTCTGCCATGAAGGGAAACCATTGGGCCAGGAGATTTCCAAGATATACCCCCCCCCCAGATCAACACAGATCCTCCTCCATGTTTAACAGTTAGAAGAAGGCATTCTGGGTCTAATGCTTCTTTTGGCTGTCTCCACACATACTCAGCCAGTGGTCGGAAATAAGGTAATGGATGATGAATATGTGAAAATAACATTCTTCCACTGCTCTAGGGACCAATTCTGTAGGTTTTACTCCACTCGAAATGCTTTGCAATATTCGTTTTTGAATGTAGTGGTCTTCTGATTGTTGCCCTCCCATTAAATTCAGCTTTGTACAGCTTCCAGCAAACAGTTTTTGTGGAGACTGGGTTCTCAAGGTGGCCATTAAGTTCTGCAGTAATTTTGGGAGCTGTACTTTTGTGATTCTTTTTAACAATTTGTGTAAGAGTCCAACAGTCCCTATCTGAAAGTTCTGGGTTTTTTCCAGAGTTTTTTTCAACAAGGAGGTTTTTCCCTCTTTCTCAAAGGCTGCCATTACTTTCGAGACAGTACTTGTTGATACACCAAACATTTTTGGCTGTTTTCATTACACTGGTGCCTGCCATAAGAGCACCAACAATTTGACCTCTTTGAAAGTCCGATAGATCTGTCATTTTAATGAATTTTAATTACCTTTTTCTGATGATATCTGGAAAGAAACAGCAATTTTAGCAAAACATATTAAGCAACACTAATAATAAATCAAAAAACATAAAAATAAACAAGCTTTTGACGGTTTTATAGATATTTCAAAATTATGAAAATATGATGCTAGGTTTTTTTGTCCAACTCTTGTATGTGTATAAGTTGCATCCCTAATTTAGTGTTAAATCTTATGCAAAATTATTTTCCTTCATTGTTTTACCCCATATATAAATTACACCCCAGTTTTTTTCCTGTTAAAATCAAATGTAAAATGGTGTGACTTATACACAAGTAAATGTTAAACATTGAAAGGAGGAGTTATAAGGATTGTTAGAAAAAAAGACATCAACGCAGTAAATACAAGCCAAAAATAAAAATAGGACAGTAAATTAACAGATTGTTTACAAAAGAACGGCATTTGTCTCAAATAGCATGTCAGTAAAATATTATTCATTGTATAAAGTAAAAACGACATAATTATGATCATGTGGTGTGTATGTAATTAAGATATACAGACACTTAGCTAGTACTAATAACACAATGTAAACAAATGTAGACCATAAACCAACAGAAATAGTTAGAGGATGAGAACAGAAAGCAGAATTAGAACTCGCTCTTTCCATCAAATCAACGTTAACTGTACAGGTGCATGGTGTGCCACATGTCAGAACAGCATGAAATGGAGTGTTTTGCTCAAGAACACACTGCACGGTCCAGTCCAGGAATTGAAACCCTGATCTGGCAAACATGAATGCAACACCCTAACCACTGGCCCACTTACCTTCACTATGTCTAAGAAATTAATGGAAGTATTACAGGTGTTGGAGATGAATTGCAGTATAGTTTGGAAATAGTTATGTGGGATATGAAAAATGTGAGTGACTTACTGTTTAGTGCATGAGGTGGCACTGATGCAATTATCAAGGTACTAGCAGAGTGATAGGCTTTTTATTCGTAATTTATTCCATTAATGCCTACCCTAATTATTTACTTGCACCATAGCCTACTTTCAGCATAACACACACTTATCATATATATATATATATATATTTTTTTTTTTATTTATTTTATAGAAGGAGCTTCTACAGGACTAGAACTGTTTCATTCAAATGAAATCATCAGGAAGCTTCCTGATGATTTC
Source organism: Octopus sinensis (assembly GCF_006345805.1). Lineage (NCBI taxonomy): Eukaryota > Metazoa > Mollusca > Cephalopoda > Octopoda > Octopodidae > Octopus > Octopus sinensis. Next base: position 124,452,282 of record NC_043000.1, on the reverse strand, counting down.
ATTTGAATGAAACAGTTCTAGTCCTGTAGAAGCTCCTTCTATAAAATAAATAAATTAATTTACTCTGCTATGTATTGAGTACCTTATTTACTGTGGTTAACCCCGACTCAACCCGGGACCTACATATTATATTTATATATATATATATATATATGTTTGTGTGTGTACACTTTATTTGTGAGTTAACAAGGGTACCATTGGTTTCATATCGAGAGAAATTTCAACAATTATCAATCCTGCCACATGTGACATTGGTGCTCTCCTCCATCTTGGATGGATGGATGGATGGGAACACCAATTGTTGAGATTTCTCTCAACATGAAACCAATGGTAGCATGGTTAACTCACAAATAAAGAATATTTATCCACTAATGCAGTGTTGAGCACACGTTCTCACTGTTCAATATTTAAAGTGTGTTTGTGTATATATTCATATATATATGAATACATCATCATCGTTTAACGTCCGCTTTCCATGCTAGCATGGGTTGGACGATTTGACTGAGGACTAGCAAACCAGATGGCTGCACCAGATTCCTATCTTGATCTGGCGTAGTTTCTACAGCTGGATACCCTTCCTAATGCCAACCACTCTGAGTGTGTAGTGGGTGCTTTCACGTGCCACTAAGGCGACGCTGGTAACTCGAATGGTGCCTTTTATGTGCCACCAGCATGGAAGCCAGTTAGCCGTTCTGTCAACGATCACACTCGGATGGTGCTCTTAGCGCCCCACTAGCACGGGTACCAGTCATTGAATTTGATTTTGATTTCACTTGCTTCAACAGGTCTTCGCAAGCAGAGCTTAGTGTCCAAAGAAGGAAAGGTACACATAAGTGGGCTGGTTACACCCCTGGCATAGGCCACGAGGTTATGGTCTCATTTGGCTTGCCAGGTCTTCTCAAGCACATAAAAATATATGTATATATATATTTATATAAATATTTATATATATATATTGATATATATATATACTAGCAGTATCACCTGCTGTTGCTTGGGTTTGTTTCGACCCTTTAGAATTGGAATTTTTGAAAAGTAAAAATTTTTCATTATGCAACTTGTTATTCTCTTCAAGTGAACATTTTTCCAGTTGAAATACACCGAAAAATGGTGAAACAGCAGTCAAAAATCGTCAATAATTTTTGGTGTTAACATGGTCCGATTTGAATTTTATCTTCTACAGAATGAAGAGTAACCCTTCTTCTATGATACTCTCAATTTCGGTCAACATGTGCTGCAGGGTCTCGAAGGAGATAGTGTTAATTGAATGCTACCAAACCTGCCACACACAGACAACTTCAGCTTTATATATATAGATTTGCTACACACTACTTTCCATCCTTAATAACGAAACTTGGTAGATCCAAAAGTTTAACACACAGATACACACACAGACACACAAGTTAAGTTTTATATATATAGATTTCTCAACGGGGATTTCAGGGGAGAGTTTCAGGGAGTCGCTGGTGATGTATCGTGATGATCAAAAATCCGGCCTGCTAAAGTTTGGTTAAAGTGATTCAAACTGCAGACTCAACGCAAAATGGTTGCATTTAATTCAAAGCGTTAAAAATGTTATGAAAACAATTGGTGTGTGTTCACAAAATCCAAACAATTAATACGAAAAAACCCTCCAGGCTACATCCCCAAAATTCATTTCTTTGCCGAATTTCTACAATGTTTACGGCGATTTGTTTTTATATATTGATTTTTTATTTTTCATGCAATTTACGCATGCTTGCACGTGTGGTGAACACAGTTCACGTCAAACAGCTGACTGAGTAAAGTTCACTATTCAATGCATGGGATAAGGCCTAAACAAACACATTCTACGATTTGTTGGCTAGGAGGAGATGTGCCGGGAAGTTAAGCACACAGACACACACACACAGACACACAAGTTAAGTTTTATATATATAGATATATGGTAAATGGATGTTAAATGATGATGATATATACACTTATCTACTAATGTGAATAGACATAAAACTGTATTTTTAATTATTGCCAACTTCAACTTTAATGATCATTCTTTCTTTCTTTCCTTCACGCAGATACTGGTCATGGTACGCTGTATACATCTGGGCAAGATGGTATCATCTACTCTAAATCTTTGGAACGCCATTTTTATCCGAGTTTATATGAAGTTACTGATTTCTACAAAATAAAATCTATGACTGGTGTCTACTTTGCCAGCAGAATACAAGCAGATAGTAGTATTTCAACAGTGATCACCTTTGACCGAGGAGGTATTTGGCAAGAGATTGAACCCCCAGTGGGTGTTCCTTGTGCAGACAAAACGGTAAAGATATTTTCCCTGAGAGACTGAAAAGTTCTTTTCGTGTTTGCATGGATTTGGATAGTCCTTCAAGTATTCTTTATAATACTAATGACCCAATCTTAATCAATTCCTTTATGCATATAACAACCCCATTAGAAATGTTTAGGCTTATGACTTTGAACAGACATTAGCTTGGCTAATTATCTTCATTGCCATACAGCTTTGGTTGTTTCTTGGATTGATAGCATCTCCTGTAGTCTAGTCCTTTCACATTCAGATTACTTTGTCAAATGTAATGTTTAGCAGAATCATTAGCATGCTGGACGAAATGCTTAGTGGTATTTTGCCCATCGCTTACATTCTGAGTTCAAATTCCACTGAGGTTGACTTTGCCTTTCAATCTTTTGAGAGTCAATTAAGTACCAGTGAAACATTGGGGTCGATGTAATCAACTAGTCCTCTTCCCACAAATCTGAGGCCTTGTGCCTCAAATAGGAAGGATTATTTTAGATCAATGATACATTATCTCATAGCTTTGAGATTTTAATGATGTAATTGTTTATTTTTAGAATGACATTGTAGGGTAGGTGTAAGAGGCCAAAAATGGCCAATTTGAATGCTAATGAGCTAGAGGATTATTGGTGTCCAGAATTCAAAACCAACGAAATACTTGTCACTTATACCCTGTTTCTATCTTACGTCTATAGCTGTACTTTCTATAGTAAATAGTATCTGCTTAATATCAGACAATGCCAATGGGAGTTAAACATCTTTAATAGAAAATTATTGCAGTACAATATACTGATAAAACATTTCAGTCACTTACACATTCATAACTATCATAATTGTTAGCTACATATAGTTAGTGGAGCACTAAGAGCACCATCCGAGCATGATCGTTGCCAGAGCAGCTGACTGGCTTCTGTGCCGGTGGCACATAAAAAGCTCCATTTGAGCATGATCATTACCAGTGTCACCTCACTGGCACATGAAAAACCATTCGAGCAAGATCGTTGCCAGTGCCGCTGGACTGGCTCCTGTACAGGTGACATGTATAAAAACACCATTTGAGCATGGCTGTCGCCAGTACCACCTGACTGGCCCTGTGTCAGTGGCACATAATGGCACCCAATACACTCTTGGAGTGGTTGGCATTAGAAAGGGCATCAAGCTGTAGAAACTCTGCCAGATCAGATTGGAGCCTGGTGCAGCCATCTGATTCGCCAGTCCTCAGTCAAATCATCCAACCCATGCTAGAATGGAAAGCGGACATTAAACGATGATGATGACGATATATTTGTGTACTTAAGGAAAATATCTAATCAGGGTGATATGAGACAATGCGATCTGTTGGTAATTTTAGAATTAACATTCTGAAACACTTTAGCCTACTTGAAACATTGAACTTGTTTAATTAACTTCTATAAGCAGAACTTAATGCAGTTCTCAAACATAAAAATCTTGGTCTTAGTTCCCCCTGTACTTTTGAGCATATAAGACTGCAAATTGATGCCACTAGTTTCTGTTGGCTGCAGTTTTCTCTTCATTCAACCATGTGATATTGGCCCTTCTCAAGTCAGTCGGGAATGTTCTGTGCCATGCTGTTTTCAGTCTACCTCTTTTTTCCCCTCTGGTGTTGTCCATTTGAAAACTTTCTTTTGAATGGGTTCTTCTGGTAGCTTGGAGTATGTGATATGCTTGTTTAGTCCCCGTCAGAGCAATACTTACCAGCTTAATGTAGGACACCAAATTGTGACCTAAATTTTTGAACTCAATGATCTTGTCTAGAGTAATAAACAGGGTATACATGTAGATATATAATCAAACTAATTTGGGGTAATATTTGACAGATTATACACTAGAGTACTTGTAATGATAATAAAATGAAGAACATAGGTAAAATCATTCATTAATTGTTCATTGTTATTGCTTATGAACCTAAACTGTTATAAAGTTGTGTATAAGGAGAAAATACATGATCTTCTGATAATCTTTGTTGTTACAGAAAAGCTGTCATCTCCATGTCCACAATGTGTTCAGTAAGAAGCAGCATGTTAATGTTGAAGTACCTCTCAGTACTCCAAGTGCTGTTGGTTTAATTTTAGTACATGGTAAGTTATAAATTTCATTTTATAGAATTTTGAAGGTTTGTGTTTGAAAGTTTCAAGCATTTAACCCTTTTGTTACTACATTCCTTTTGAAATGCAGTTACATTCTCTGTCTCTTTTACTTGTTTCAGTCATTTGACTGTGGCCATGTTGGAGTAACGCCTTTAGTTGAGCAAATCGACCCCAGGACTTATTCTTTGGATGCCTAGTACTTATTCTATCGGTCTCTTTTGCCGAACCGCTAAGTTACGGGGACATAAACACACCAGCATCGGTTGTCAAGCGATGTTGGGGGGACAAACACAGACACAAACATATACACACATACATACATACATATACATATATATATCATCATCATCGTTGTTAAACGTCCGCTTTCCATGCTAGCATGGGTTGGACGATTTTGACTGAGGGCTGGCGAACCAGATGGCTGCACCAGGCTCCAATCTTGATTTGGCAGTTTCTACAGCTGGATGCCCTTCCTAACGCCAACCACTCCGTGAGTGTAGTGGGTGCTTTTTAAGTGTCACCGGCACGGGGCCAGTCAGGTGGTACAGGCAACGACCTCGCTCAAATCTTTTTACACATCCCACCAGCACAGGTGCCAGTAAGGCGACGTTGGTAACGATCATGCTCGAAAGATGCCCTTTTACGTGCCACCGGCACGGAAGCCAGTTGACTGCTCTGGTAACGATCACGCTCGGATGGTGCTCTTGGCACCCTACTAGCACAAGCACAAGTGCCAGTAAGGCGACGCTGGTAACGATCACACTCGCACGCTCGTATGGTGCTCTTTGCACCCCGCTAGTACGGATGCCAGCCATCAAATGTGATTCTGATTTTGATTTCACTTGCCCCAACAGGTCTTCGCAAGCAGAGTTTAGTGTCCAAGGAAGGAAAAGGTACACATAAGTGGGCTGGCTATGCTCCTGGCATGGGCCACAGGTTATGGTCTCATTTGGCTTTCAGTTTCCGTCTACCAAATCCACTCACAAGGCTTTGGTCAGCCCGAGGCTATAGTAGAAGATACTTGCCCATGGTGCCACGCAGTGGGCCGGAACCATGAGGTTCGTAAGCAAGCTACTTACCACACAGCCACTCCTATAAATTTTGAAAATAAAGATGATTCTGTTAAAACAACCTCTTTATTATTCAGCTGGTGTTTGGAACATAAATTAGTATGGAATTTTGTTGGAAGATTTTAATTTGAATTACTTTAAAACAGTATTTATTTCTGTAGTTTCAACTCATAAAGTTGTGGCCAATGCCAGTGCTGTCTGACTGGCACGTAATAAGCACTGTTTGAGTGTTGGGCTCATGAAGACAGTGATATCAAGCCAAGTGAGATCGTAGTTGTGGCTGATGCCAGTGTCGTGTAACTAGCCTGTTAAAAACACCCTTCAATCATTGGGCAATATGCTGTGCTCTTGATAACTTGTCGAACCAAGTGAAATCATAGTCATGGCCAATGCCAGTGGCATCTAACTGGCACCCATGCTGGTGGCGTGTAAAAAGCACCATTTGAACATTGGGTCTCATGGAGGCAGTGACAGGTGACCAAGACCTTTGGCAATATGCCTTGCTTATGTAGCCCTGTCAAGCTAAGTGAAACCGTAGTCATGGCCAATGCTGGTGTCAGGCACATAAAAAACACTCGCTACACTCTTGGAATGATTGGCAGAAGGAAGAGTATTCAGCCATAGAAACCTTGCCAAATCAGATCGGAACCTGGTTCACCAGTTTTCGGCCAAACCATCCACCCCATGCCAGCATGAAAAGTGGATGTTAAATGATGATGATGATGAATTTTTCTGCATTTCATATTATGTTTTAGGGCTTTTTAAAAAATTTTTACTGCCTTTTTCTTCTTTCAATCATAACCACTTCTTTTGTTTCTCATTGCTGCAACCATTAATGTTTAAGAAATATTGTGGAAGCAGAATTGACAAACATGATTTCATATGGTTTCACTTGCTCACAAGATAGTCAAAATTCTCAGGTTATATTTATAAGTATGAAAGACAACACATTCTTTCTTTATTCTTTTACTTCTTTCAGTCATTGTTCTGTCCCTATGCTGGGGCACCACCTTCAAGGACTTGATTGAATAAAAAGACGCTAGAACTTATTCTTTTTAAGCTTAATACATATTCTCTCAACATCTTGAATAAAGCCACTACTACCCCTCCTTAGTTGGGCTGGCCTTTTTCTTATTTTTGTCTTGCAAGTTACTTGGTGGCTTGAAAAAAGTACCAAGTACACACTGTGATTGGTGTTAGGAAAGGCATGAAACCATGTCAAGCTGACACTGGAGCTCAGTGTGGCTCACCAGATCCTGTCAAACTGTCCAACCCATGCCAGCATGGAAAATGGTTGTTAAATGATGATGGAAGTGATGATTTACAGCTTGATACACTTCCTAGCACCAACCACTTCACAATGTGGACTGGCTTTATTGTATTGTGTCACCAGTACTGGAGTTCACCTCTTGCAGGGACTAAAGAGTTCTATATTTTATCAGCTGTTTTCAGAGTTGCTATTCTCCTAGGTGACCTGTTTTCACTGTTGCTTGTGGTATCCACATCACCTAGTGTTTATCATTGTGCACAGAATCTATGTCATTTATTATGCATCCTAATTCTAGTACATCTTGCATTGTTTCCTCTGTTTCGTAAAATAGCAGTCAATTTAAAGTGATAATTTTTAGATATAATACATTTTACATGCCAAACTTTTTTGTGTTTTCAGGTCATGTAGCAAATAATTCGCAGATCACTGAACCTGATGTTTTTGTCTCCAGTGATGGTGGTTATAAATGGCATAAAGTAAGTAAGGATAACATATTTATTTTGCATTTTTATTTTCAACAGCAATGAGGTGTATTGTGTCAGATTTAAGATAGTTATTATTGGGATAATGAGTTAATTTAGTAATTTTAACACTAACCTATCAAGGCTTGATTAAAGTATAAATTACAGTTAATGGTAACAATATGTCATCATCATCATTGTTTTGACATCTTTTCCATGCTTGCATGGGTCTGATGGAGTTTATTGAGGTAGATTTTCTATGGATAGATGCTCTTCTTGTTTCCAGCATTCACCTGTTTCCAAGCAAGGTAGCATTTTACCATAACCAGACATGTTTTCACAGAATACTGGAAATGAATAACAGTGCTTATATGAGAGTGACACTCATCTAGAGCTCTTGTCAAATCATCCAACCCATTCCAGAATGGAAAACGGACAATAAATGATGATGGCAATGACTTTTATGCTTCTCCATCGTTAATGAGCCTTCACTCTTGTCATAGGTGTTCTTCATCTGTAATGTTTGTTTAATTTCAGGCTCTTGATAAAGCTCACCATTATCAAATTGCTGATAGCGGAGGCCTCTTAGTGGCTGTTCCTTCTGAGAAATTTCCAAAGTATATCAGATTCTCAACCGATGAAGGACATTGTTGGCATGACTACAAATTTACTAATGAGAACATCAGTTTTACTGGTCTGCTTACAGAACCAGGTTCTCAATCAATGTCTGTTAGCATCTGGGGATTCCGTCAATCTGATAGCAAATGGAAGGTGCATATTATTGACTTCAGAAATGTTATCCATCAAAAATGTGAGTATGGTTTTCAATTATTGATATATAGGTGCACTTTGTAATGTAAGAATGTAGTTGTTTTTGTTTGTTTGTTTGTTTGTTTCTTTCTTTCTTTTGTAAGCTTCCTATAGTTGTTTTTTAGGTCATCAGTGTTTGCATTACTGTATTTTTGCATCATTTTAACATTTGCTTATCCAAAGCATTTAAGTTTTTCCTAAACATCCATGTTTATTTTCAGACTTTTAGTTCGCCATTGATCCATATGTTTTCAGTAATACAAAGCTTTTCTTTCATAAGTCCTGAGTTACTTTAGTGACGAAAAATAATTATGAATGTTTATCATATGTTCTTTGTATCACATAATACACAGCAGGCCAGGTGGAGGGTTAACGGCTACTTTTCCTTGCTTGCTTGGGTTGGGTGGAATTTGTTGAAGCAGATTTTTGTGACCAGTTGCATTTCCTGTTGCCAAGCAAGGTAATATTTCCCCATGGCACAAGGACACCACTTGAATGACAATGACACACATTTACAACTATTATAATATCCAGGCTAGGAGACAGTAACTCATCATCATCATCATTTAACGTCCATTGTCCATGCTGGCATGGATTGGACAATTTGATTGGGCTGGCATGCTGGAAGGCTGTGCCAGGATTCAGTTTAATTTGGCATGGTTTTCTATGGCTGGATGCCCTTCCTAATGCCAACCACCCTTAGAGTGTAATAGATGCCTTTACATGCCACCAGAACAGGTGCCATTTGCATGACATCAGTATCTGCCATGACTGCGATTTTGCTTGGCTATGCCAAAGGTTTTGGTCATTGCCTCCATGAGGCCCAACACTTGAAAGGAACTCAGCCACCTCACCTCATGAGGCCTGTTCAAAAGAAACTCAGCCGCCTCACCTCCATGAAGCCCAACACTCGAAAGGAACTCAACCACTTTGCCTCCATGTGGCCCAGGAGCTTGGCTACTTTGCTTCCATGAGACCCACACATGCATATATTTGTATGTGTGTGTATTATGATGGACCTCTTTCAGTTTTTATCCACCAAATCTACTCACAAGGTTTTTGATCAGCTTGAGATCATAGTAGAAGACACTTGTCTGAGGTGTCACACTAGTGGCGTCTGGACACAAAACCATGTACTTGGGAAACAAACTTCTTACCCCACATCTGTGTTTGCACCCATATATTCTGCTGTATCTTAAAATATTTTTCCATTGTAGTTTTGTTGTGGGCATTTATTATCTTGGTTGATGCTGTGTATGCTATGTGGAGTACGTTTGCATTTTGTAGAACTGGTTGCTGTCATTGTTCTTTAACACTGCATCAGCTCTGATCCAGCAAATGTTCAACCAGCAACCATCCTGTTTTCTTATGGTGTCTGAGACTAAGATAAGGGAAATTTAACTGTTGTTTTTAGTAGGCCAAGCAACAATACAGTGACTCGCTAATATCATTGTCCACTACTCTGTACATCACCATCATCATCATTTAACGTCCGCTTTCCATGCTAGCATGGGTTGGATGATTTGACTGAGGACTGGCTAACCAGATGGCTGCACCAGACTTCAATCTGATCTGGCAGAGTTTCTACAGCTGGATGCCCTTCCTAACACCAACCACTCCAAGAGTGTAGTGGGTGCTTTTACGTGCCACCGGCACGAGGGCCAGTCTGGTGGTACTAGCAACGGCCACACTCAAATGGTGTTTGTTATGTGCCACCTGCACAGGAGTCAGTCCAGCGGCACTGGCAATAACCTCGCTCAAATGTTTTGTTTACGTGCCAGTAAGGCGATGCTGGTAACGATCATGCTCAAATGGTGCTTTTTACGTGTCACCAGCAAAGAGTATTATTGAAGCTAAAAGATTTATGCTTTTTTTTTAAGCACCTGTGCCAGGTATCAGTCACCTGTGCTAGTACTGTGTATAAGGTACCTAGGCTGAAAGGATGTAAGGCATTTTTGCCCAGCATGCTAACAGTCCTGCCAGCTCTCCACTGTGTGGTTGATATTGATTTATCTTTCTCGGTCAACTTTTTTACCAATTGACCAGTGTGCCAGCTGTCACCATTTTTTTTTTTTGCATTAATTAGTTTTAGAATTGGATTTCCTAATATTGAAAATCCCAGTTATCTGGACATTAAGCTCTTAGCTCTGATCAGATGGAGCTGTGATTAAACAGTAGGCTCAGTTTTGAGGGAGATTGCTATTTCTAGCATATCAGTTGACTACTGATAAACTCCGTCATAGATTATATAAATGGAATATGGTGAGAGAAGAGAATAAATATTAAAAATCAATTTTTAAAAAGGAATACTTGAATTTGGGGGCAGAAATTATTAAAAAATATTGAATGGAAATAAAAGCTTGTATAGGAAATTAAGGAAATTTTAAATAAATGCACAAGCATGGCTGTGTGGTTAAGAAGCTTGCTTGGCAACCATTTGGTCTTGGGTTCAGTCCCACTGCATAGCACTTTGAGAAAGTGTCTTCTAATATAGCCCTGGACTGACCAAAGCGTTGTGAGTGGATTTGGTAGATAATGGCTGAAAGAAGCATATATGTAATGTGTATATATTTTGTGCTTGTGTCTACCCTTGTTAAACACTTGATGACTGTAAATGAGAATCATCAGCTTACAAGTAAAGTGGTTTGTTTCCAGTATTCTGTGAAAAACATCTGATGGGAAAATACTAGCTTGGTTGGAAAGAGCTGAGGGTTGGTAACAGGAAGCGCAACCAGCTGTAGTAAATCTGCCTCAACAAATTTTGTCTTATCCACGCTAGCATGGAAAACAAAATAATTGACTTTTAGTTGTGTCTCCCTGTTTTTATGTTTTATTTCTGATTTCTCCTTTCTCTTACGTTAAGGTCAAGAATCAGACTACAAACTTTGGCTTGCTCACAGTTCACGTTGGAAGAACACAGAAGAAAATACAGGATGTTTACTTGGTTTAAAGACTTCATTTTACCAGCTCCGTCCGGAATCTTGGTAAAACTTAGTACTTTGATTTTTTTTTTTTTAGAAGAAAATATTTTATTCTCTACAGTTTAATGACTACACTTAAAAGAAATTTGTTTTTATATACCTTACTCTTTGGAATTGACATCTGATGAACAAAATGCAAAGTTCATATTTTAATATAATTGTTGAAGTCTTTGTAGATATATATTAATAATTAATTGATATACTATTTATCATTATACTACACATTTAGAAACTAAATCTTTTCATTTTTTATTAAGATTTATTCCTATTATTGGGCTGTTAGATAAATTTGGTTATTTTTGTTCTATTTGGCACTACATCATCCGATGTCTGAAATAAGGTAAAATTTATTCAAATTTCAAAAATGACAAATAAAAGTGGTAGAGGAAGAATTATGCTACAAGGGGAAAAAAGAACAGAATTCTTTGATAGAAATATTTTTCATGTTAATTCAGATAACATTACAGAGTTAAAATAAATGGGAGAAAAATAGTATTTGACAACTCAATATTTCTTTAACCCTTTCGTTACCAAACCACCCGAAAAAAATTTTGTTTAATGTGACCAAACCGCCCAAAACCGTCCGAATTTACCTATTCATATTTAAATGAGAATATCAGAGCAAATCTCTTTAGTACATTCGTGAAAACACCTATTATACTTCGTAAAGAGTTCAACTACAGTTTTGTAGAAAAATCGAAGTGTAATTTTAATTCCGTTAATTTTGGGAGATTTTTCTCTGAAATTTGTTCCTATTGTGTTTTCAAAATTTGTAATTCTGACAAAAAATGGATACGAATTTCATTATATCAAGCAGCGAGTCAGAATTCGAAGGATTTTCTACTGAAGACCTTTATAAATCTAACTCTATGACTGAAAAAAAAAAGCACGTGGTATTTGATAATGAATCTGATGTTTCATTTTCCGAAAGTGAAAACAGTGAATCCGAGAGCTCCGACAGCGATACAGAAAATGAATTGGCACCCGAATGGAGTGAAAATTTAAAAACTGTTTCTTTCGGTGATTTTTCTGAAGAAACTGGACCAAGCCACAGACTTTCCCAGAAGAGTAAAGCCTTAGACTATTTCTTTTTACTTTTTCGAATGAGCCTATTTGAACTCATTACGGTGGAAACGAACCGTTACGCTAAATGTAAACAAAACGAAAGAAAGGATAGTTAGTGGTTTCCCATAACCTTAAATGAAATTAAGACTATTTTGCCATAAATATTATTATGGGTATCAGAAAGTTACCCAGAATAACAAATTCTATCGTAAAATTTTGTTGTATACCCAATTGAATATTAGCTAATAACCCATTTTCTATAGCGATGTTTGAACAAAATTTTAATAATTTTATATTTTGTTGAATTTACCTGTATCTACCTGCAATTAGAGTCACTTTCTGACAAAAATTATAGTATAGAATTGGTTGAGAACATTTCATTAAATTATCTTCCAAGATTCACGTTAATTTATTGATAAATAAAAAAGTTATAGTTGCTTAATGAAACCAGACTAAATTTATGATTACGTTAGAAATTAATTGAAACACATAAGGGGTGTATTTTGGTCAGAAATATAGTAACGAAAGGGTTAAATGGTTTCATTATTTGAAGCACTATAGTAAATTGAAACTGCATCTGAGAATGAAAATAATATCTGTTCCATTTAATAATTTGCCAGTATGACTGTCTCTGCATCTAAAACTGCAGATTGATTGGATCAGTTATTAACCCTTAAATGGCAGGAAACCATTGCTTGTGTGTGTGACAAGTGAGCAAAGAGGAAAAAATACATCTTTTTTTTTTTATTTAAGGGTAATAGTTATACTTAATTTCACTTTAAATAGGTACAGAAACTATGAAAATGATATTTTGATTCTCTTAGATTATATATATAAAAAATACAAAAGAGCAACAAAATCATTTGAACATAAATTCATGTGAGATTCCTATGTTATTGTTGTTGTCAAATGAATGTACAAATGGAGAAAAATTGGTGCATCCAGATCTGGTTGAATCATTACTTTCTTCTGTGCTACTTAGAGCATCATCTACCTCATCTGATGGTGAGGGAAAGTCAGAAAATCTTTTCCCATTTCTGTATAAACATTCCAGTTGCGAATTTCTCCCATTAATAACAGCCACTTAAACTTAGATACATTTGACAAAGTAGACTCTCAGGTGTCAATTGATGTTGCCCACTAATTAACCCAGGGCAGTTGAGTTTTATTCTCACCCCACCCATTTTTCTGTTTTTGATTACATGGGCATGTAATTAAGAGATTTACTTTGTAACCATTTGGTTCCTGGTTTGATCCCACTGTGTGGCACTCAACCCTATATTACACCATGATTTCTTTTGCATCAGTGGTCTAATATTGTTATAAATTGTGTTTTTTGTTGGTGGGGTGTTTCTCTAATTTTTTAAAAAACTATATCAACTACCATAGGCACAGGAGTGGCTGTGTGGTAAGTAGCTTACTTACCATCCACGTGGTTCTGGGTTCAGTCCCACTGCGTGACACCTTGGGCAAGTGTCTTCTACTATAGCCTCAGGCCGACCAAAGCCTTGTGAGTGGATTTGATAGAGCGAAATTGAAAGGAGCCCATCATATATATATATATGTATGTGTGTGTATATGTTTGTTCCCCCAACATTGCTTGACAACTGATGCTGGTGTGTTTACGTCCCCGTAACTTAGCGGTTTAGCAAAAGAGACCGATAGAATAAGTCCTGGGGTTGATTTGCTCGACTAAAAGCGGTGCTCCAGCATGGCCACAATCAAATGACTGAAACAAGTAAAAAAGTACCATGTTTATTCATAGCATGGGTACCACATATGAGTTTTGTAATACAAAACAAATATATTCATTCTGTACTGTAGTAGTCATCAGTGAAACACATTAAAGTGTTAAAATGTCCATTATACTTCCATTTTGGGATTTTCTTTTCCCAGTTATAATTTTTTACAGATCATCTTATGTAAGTCTTAATGGCTCCTTTTTCACAAAAATTATTTCATAGAGGGCAGCACTCCATATATGGAGATGTCAGTGACTTGCACCCTTCTATGTTCTATCTCAGCTTCTATTGTTTCAAATTCAAAACCATCTGAGAAACAAAGAAACATGCATTCTGTACATTTCTTAAGATTTAAATAATGTAGTTTGAACTACAGCAATGTAAGGCTCTGCAAAAAGATATTGCCACTGGGAGTCACCAGTGACTCCCATGGTATATTAAGACTATAGCTTAAGGGATCACCAGTGACTCCTATGGTAGGCAGTGTTAAGTATGTGTCTACATACATACCCTTACATCCAAGACAGTGTAGACAGAACTTTTGCAGAAGCTTGTGATATTGTACCTATTTTTGGGTGATTGACCTAATATTGTCACTTAACTCCACTGCTTTTGCTCATCAAATGCTTTTAGCATTAACACAGTTCAGGCTGGAGGACATCTTGATATTCTGATTTTCTACATGTTACTTTAGCAACCCAAAACTCTTGGTTTTATTTTCTTTTTTTTTCTCTACCTCCGCTCCTCAACTAATTTTGGTGACCTTTAGTAAGTAATGTATACTGACTAAACTTTAAAAGAAGCTGAAATTTAATAGTTTTTTTTTTTAAATTTATTTTGGCCTTTTTTTTTCTCTATTCAAAAATATTTTCTTGTTCATTTCTCCTAACTATTATTGTTTGATAATTTATCTGTCTTGTAGGTGTTACAACGGCCACAATCATATAAATAAGAATGAAACAAAAGTGTGTCCGTGTACACGGTCAGATTATCAATGGTTAGTAAACATTTCGTCTATAAATATTTATCATTTTTACAAGTCAGTATTTTGTTATGCTTATTACAATATATTACACATAACGCCTATGTGCAAACACACAGAAATTATGAATATCTCTTTCTCCCTTTCTCTCTCTCTCTCTCTCTCTCTCTTTCTATATATATATAGGGTGCCAAGAGCACCATCCGAGCGTGATCATTGCCAGAGCAGCCAACTGGCTCCGTACTGGCAGCACATAAAAGGGCATCATTCGAGCGTGATCGTTACCAACGTCGTCTTACTGGCATGTGTAAAAAGATTCGAGTGAGGTCATTGCCGGTACCACTTGACTGGCCCCGTGCTGGTGGCACATAAAAAGCATCCACTACACTTTCAGAGTGGTTGGCGTTAGGAAGGGCATCCAGCTGTAGAAACTCTGCCAGATCAAAATTGGAGCCTGGTGCGGCCGTCTGGTTTGCCAGCCCTCAGTCAAAATCGTCCAACCCATGCTAGTATGGAAGGCGGACATTAAATGATGATGATATATATATGTATATATATGTATATATATATACATATATATATATATATATATATATATATATATACATACACACATACATATATGTGTATGTATATATATATATATATGTGTATATATATATATATATGTATATATATATATATATGTATATATATATATGTATATATATATGTATATATATATATATATATATATATATATATATATCTATATATATATATATATACATACACACATACATATATGTGTGTGTGTGTGTGAGTGACGGAATCTCCTGTTAAAGACAAGGTATGAGGGTTCAGTTTTTGTTGAATGACCTGCACAAATAATTTGTTTATGGTGATCAAATGTATGTGCAGTACATTAGCTCACTCCCTCCATCAAATCAATGTTACCTGAACAGGTGCACAATGTACCACATATCAAGTGTCAAAGTGATTGCAGGGCAACAAGAGGTGAAGTATTTTGCCCAGGAACACAATGTACCACCTAGTCCGGGAATTGAAACCACAACTTTATGATCGTGAGTGCACCACCCTATCCTCTAGGCCATGAACCCAGTGGTTAGAATATATATATATATATATATATATTTATTATCATCATTATCATCATCATTGTTTAA
Source organism: Octopus sinensis (assembly GCF_006345805.1). Classification (NCBI taxonomy): domain Eukaryota; kingdom Metazoa; phylum Mollusca; class Cephalopoda; order Octopoda; family Octopodidae; genus Octopus; species Octopus sinensis. The sequence continues at coordinate 124,436,334 of NC_043000.1, read as the reverse complement.
CGTCTGCCTTCCATATTGGCATGGGTAGGATGGTATCATCATCATCATCATTGTTTAACGTCTGCCTTCCATATTGGCATGGGTAGGATGGTTTGGCAGAAGCCTGACCAGACTTCTATAACTATTTTGGGAGGATTTTTATAGCTGGATGCCCTTCCTAATACCAACCACCAAGCTTAGTGGACTTAGTGCTTTGTACGTGGCACAAGCACAGGTGAGGTCAGTTTTGACAAGGTTTTTACAGCTTCCAAACATCAACCACGTTACAGTGTAGACTGGATGCTTTCTAAGTGGCGTTTGCACTGACAGGATCACCAAGTAACCTATAAGACAAAAATCTTTTGAATGGGTAGGGGGCATTGGAGGAGATGATCTTGTGTCAGATGATGAAAGGTTATAGTGAGACAGAGAGAGACAGAAACAGGTTACCTGGCCAGAGAGAGAGAGATTAGCAATGAGGACAGAAACAGATGTGCTGCTGCAAAGGAGATATATGGTTACCCAACCTGAGGGAAGTTTAGAAGGACTGTAGGGATTTACTATGCATATCGATGTGCACATTGTATTTTGTGATGGTCATTTCCCTTTTTTTTTTTACCAAATAAACACATGCACTATATATTTTTTTTCTTCACTCGTTTATTACTGTTTTTATTGTATTATTTTAGCTCATGTCCATTGTCCACAAATCTTTCGTCACACATCTGTGACCTCTTCACCAACATTTTTCATTTAAATGTGTTCTTGCTCCACTTACTCCATTCTCCATTGATAACAGTAAAATTAAAATAAAAATTATAGAAAAAAAGAAAAGATTCTGTTTGAATTTCTTCCAAGATACAGACCATAGAGATGATACTATTACAAAGAATCTTGTCTTGAATGATAGTTTAATTCTTGTTGTAGAAACCAATACTGTAGCTTTAGAACACATCAGTAATCAACAATAACACATCTGTGTCCTGCATTACCATCATTTATGAATATTATATATTTTATTTTATTCTAGTGACTATGGTTATGAAGCTGATATGAATCAGAATTGCAAGCGAGGTGTTCCAGTTGGTCGGGATATAGATATATGTATACGAGGTCATGAAGAGAAAATAGTTAGTGAAGGGTAAGTTTAAACTGGCCACATCCAGCCAAAATATTTTCCATGTTCTATGTTCAAAGCAGTCAGATCCAGCCTTGCACACCTGCCCTACAATATCATTCTAGAAAATTAAGAATCACATCATCAAGATATTGTAACCATGAGATAATGCATGATTAATTCAAAACAATGTGAATAAGTAAGCTTTTCATTTGACAGAGCTGACTATTAAAGGATTAAATCAGATACTATAAAATATACTCTTCAGGCATAGCTGTGTGGTAAGAAGCTTGCTTCCCAGCGCCATGGTCTGGGTTCAGTCCCATTGAAAGGAACTTTGAGCAGGTGTCTTCTACTATAGCCTCAGGCCAACCAAAGCCTTGTGAGTGAATTTGGTACACAGGAACTGAAAGAAGTTTATTGTATGTTTGTGTGTGTGTTTGTCCCCATCTACCACTTGACAACTGGCATTGATGTTTATGTGCCTTTATCTTAGTTCAGCAAAAGAGACTGATAGAATAATATCAGGCTTTAGAAAAAAGAAGTACTGAGGTTGATTCATTTGACTAAGATCCTTTAAGGTGGTGCCCCAGCATGGCTGCAGACTGAAACAAGTAAAAAATAAAAAAGATATGTCTTTCTTAAATGTAAAGCCGTTTTTGTTTCCATTTCTTGCAGATATAGAAAAATTCCTGGTGATAAATGTTCTTGTGAAAATTCGAAATGTTTTAAACCAAACACTAAGAAAATAGACTTGGGTGTTCTATGTCATTCCAGAATACAACTTGTAAGTAATTTACTTCTTTTAGATCCCATTTCATCTGCCATTACCTCTCTCGTTCTCGCAATTCTTATGCAGCGAGTGCTCTCTATCAGTTGCCATTTTGTCAAATATTTTGCATATGCACAATCAATGATTTTTTTCCCCTCTAAATAAGCTACCATTAATAAATATGTGAATATGAAATTTTTTTTCTGTTGATCTAAAAGTCTTACAGCAAATTTACCATTTTCATCAATTTCTTTCTTTTGTTTCTTTGTTAAATATCAATGTTTTGTTTTGGCTTTAGTGGACTATGGATGTAAAATATAAAAATGAAACAATAGTCGGGTGTTAATGTTATGTAATTCATAATACCTACTAATAATGTGTCTCTTGAATAAGTGTATGATTGTGTGTTTGTACAGAAATATACTAACAAACCTTTTTTTTTTAATGTATGTAAATTATGTGTTTTAATTATATGGGAATGGTGAGCTTTCCTGCAATACGTTTGCTTAAACTGCTATGTATTTTATCGCTGAGATTTCTTTCTCAAACTGCACAACAGACATAATAAACTATTGTTAATCATTTTTTTTTTTAATGTTTTCCCAAGGCTTAAAACTGGTTTCTATATATTGATATTTAGGGAAATCTAATTTTAAAATTAATGAATTATTAAATTCATTTAAATATATTTATTGAAAGAGAATGAATGAGTAATAAATGAAAGTAATTAAAACTGTTCGACTTTAGTTTCAGTTTTGGCTTTTTCCTTCTTCTTCTCTGCTCCTCCCCTCCTCCCATCACACTTTAAACACAAATATCTTTATTTCTTCCAACTTTTGTTTACTCTGTATTTATTAAATTTAAGTACTTTTTATATTATATAATTCATAATTAATTAATAAAAAAAATTATATTTCATCAATATTATAGTATGTTTGTATTCATTGCTTTGATATTTCATGGCTGTGGCTAGTAATAATTTACAATTTCACTAAAAATTAATCCTTTTTGTTGTTATTTTTACTATTATTATATATTACTTCTCAGAGTTCTTGATCTTAATTGCTCTGGTTAAATCTGTGGGAGCAGTCAGCATCCTATTGTCAAAGGCCTCACAGGGTCTCTTTCTGCAAATTATAAGACTTGGTACAATTACATATTATTATTAATTATAATATTAAGGCAGTGAACTGGCAGAATCGTTAGCACGTTGAGCAAAATGCTTTCATCCACCTTCATGTTCTATGTTCAAATTTCACTAAATTTCAGGGTTGATTAAATAAGTACCAGTTGATCACTGATGTCAATGTAATTGACTTAATCACCTCCTCTGAAATTGCAGGCCTTGTGCCAAAATTTGAAATTATTTTTATTATTATTTTATTCTTTTACTGGTTTCATTTATTAGGTTGTACAACATTTCGATTTGTTTCATTTTTCTGTTTCCTAATATCACTTTATATCCACATTCTGGTTAAGACAGCATAATTTTAAAAAATTTCTAAGACAGGATGTATATCCAGCACCGTGACATTCTGACTAATCATTTATCTGATACAAAACTTTTTTTTTGGTGGGGGGATGTGTTGTTTGGTTGAAGATGGCTGGTGCTTCTTACATGCAATGTCTTCTTAACCAGTCTGAAAAAAGACTATCTGATCCTAGTAAGACTGACAATAAATAAGTAGATATTAAATATGGTACAAGCCATATAGCACAAGTCCCAACATATAATATTGGGTAATTCATCTGTGCAGATGATGACGTACTGATGATGACAATTGCAATCATAATAAATGAATTTATTTATTTATTTTTTTTTGTAAATATTTTGCTTTTTGTAATTAACAGACTCTCTTTTGTTTCTTGATAAAATATATTCTGTTGTAATCATCAACAGTGTTATTTGTGTTAAGTTCTTGTGACATATTCCAAAATCCAGTTTTGTGCAAATTGTAGACATTAAGTATTTAATTGACCCCAGAATGTAACCTGTGGTGGCAGTTAGACTTAGAACAATGATGTACCAAACTAGTTAGTGAAAAACATCTCAGTTGCCTCTCTTCACTTTCAACCATCACCTCTTGAACTGCTGCATTTTTTTCTTTCTTTTACTTTGCTGCTATCACCACCAACCCCACTACTTCTACCAAAAATAAAAGCTGTTTTAACCTAGGAAGAAAGCCAACAATTTGAGGGTGGGGTGTTGTTGCCTACATTGACCCCTAGTTTAATGACCCAGGAGTAATGAAAGGCAAAGTAGGATTTGAATTCAGAACTTAAAGTTCCAATCCTACTAAAGATCAAATTTGCCTAATAGTAATTTTTTATTTATTGTAAGGGAGGGAAATAAGATTGTGATGATCAATGCTTTAACTTAAAAACATTAATGGAGTCAGAAAATGTTAGTCTCGACTGATAATGAAAACATTAACCCTATCAATACCACCTCTGGCTCTGTAGTACAAATGTGTTGTTTTCATAAGTTTTGAATTAAAATTTTCCACCAAACCTTAATCACAATTAATGCTCCTAACACTAGCTCAATGATAACTAAGTTATTTTACTAATTTTTTTGTTATATTTGAAATTAATTGAAAGAAACACAGAACATCCAAACAGAAATATGGCAATGAAAGGGTTAGTGTACTTTCTTGCTCTTATTTATTACTGTTTTTTTTATACTTCTACATTTTTGATACTCCAGATAAATATAATTTTATAGGCTTGTTCTAAATACACCGATCTGTATATCAATATTATTATGTTGTTATGATAAAAAGCACTGAACCTTCTACAATACCATAGAATTAAAAAGTTCTGAAATTTGAAATGCTATCTTTAGAGGCCTTTTTTTTTAGAAGACTGATAAATTTACTGTATTATTGAATTATACCAATTAACAGTAACGTATGTAGACTGTTTACATTAGTCAGAATGGTATCGCCATCTTGTTGCTTTTATGTTTTGGCTGTGTACACTCGGGCATGGGATTGAACTCAGATGCCCATAGCTTAACCAATGCCCATAGCTATGCTGTAGTGTAGTGGATAAAGGCACTGGTTAATGTTGTACAGTCACCTAGGGGTTTTGAGTTCAGTCTCAAGCAAGGCACTAAGATGACTCACAAGATACTCGAAGAAGGCTGGAGTGTACCCAACTGAAATGTGGTGATGGCAACCATCAAGATGAGGGCATCACTCCAAGTAATATAAACAGTATACATAATAATTCCTTATCTCAGAAATATGAGTAATTTACTCTTTTTTTTTTCTTCTAAGGTGGATGCAGTTTCTCAAAGTATCTGTCTGAGAATATTTACTAGATTTCAGACCTCTGTGTTATCTATCATTTACTTTTGTGTGAATAATTCATTTTGATATATATATATATATTATATATATATATACATATATATATATATATATATATATATATATATATATATATATATATATATATATATATATATATATATATATATATACATATATTTTCTTTCCTTTTTTTTCTCTCCTTGTTTTTTCTCTGTCCCTTTCTGTAGAAGAGCATAGGCTCGAAACGTAAAGGACTTTTTCTATTCCTGAGTGTTATACTAATACATCTGTTTGTTTTGTACACCACCTGTCTTTGTCTTTTGTTTTTTTTCGTAAACCCTCCCTATATATATATATATATATAATTGAATTTGGACTTCTTCATTACTTAATCTTAAAATTTCAATTATAACAATCCTCCCACCCCAACCCATTTCTCTCAATCTCTCTCTCTCTCCCTCTCTAATCACTAAATTTTTAACACACAAAATCTTTTATTTATTCATTTATTTATTTTTCCATGTGCATTAAAAATGTTTAAATACTTTGTTATATTTATATATGTGCTGGTATTGTTAACTGTAAGGAAAAAATAAAGAGATATTTATCTCATCTTTGTTAAGAAATGAAGTGACATTTTATGAATCAGAAAAAACAAAAAACAGAAAATGTAACACAGCTTTACTGTAATATTTTTCACTAGCTCAGTTGGAAAACCTACCTCATGATCTTTTACATGATTTTAGTTTCTGCAAATATATATTTGGTTTCTCTTGTGTATTCATTTTCTCTTTTACTTTGCTGTGAAACATTCTAATGAATATAGATGCAAATTTGGCTGTGTAGCTAAGAATTTTGATCCCACATTTTGGTAACTTGAGCAAATGTTTTTGACCATAACTTCAAACTGACTAATTCTTCATGAGTAAAATTTGGTAGATGGAAACTGCAGAAGCCTGCTGTATATGATATATGTGTGTGTGTGTGTGTGTTTATAAAACAGGAATCTGGAAAATTTTTGGTATTATTTATTTACCATTACATATGTTTCATTTACTTATAGGAATCACAAAATTGAACATTACATGTTGGATAAACATGTAAGAAAATTTCCTATTAGAAATTCTTCAGATAGAGAACCAAATATTACATGCCTCACATCAATACAGCAACAACAACTGCATACTGGATTGTAATATTTGAATAAGTAGATGTGCTTCAAAAGGACACTGATTGGATTTTAACTCTACCTACATAATTCTATATATATATAAAATCATCATTTAACTTCTGCGTTCCATGGATTGAACAGTTTGACAAAGATCTGATGAGTCAAAGGACTACATCCTGCTTCAGTGTGTGTTGTGGTAGAATTTCTGTGGTTGGATGTCTTCCCTAACACCAACTGCTTTCCATTGTATACTGGGTGGTTTTTACATGTCACTGCTACTATTGAGGTTACCATGTAGCTCGCAAACCAACAAACCCAGGGAGGTAGGATGTTGCATATATGTTAGATGGAGGGTTAAAGTGTGAGGAAAGAGGTTGAAGTAATACAGGTTCTCGTAGAAGAGCTCTATTATATACACATACATGCACACATATATACATATATATATATATATATATATATATATATATATATATATATATATGAGCATTTCCCCTTGGGCATTTCCAAATCAGCAATCCAACTGACCTCTTCACCACTGCAGATATGGGGTCAGAGGTGGCGATGATTGATTACATCAATATAAAGGAAGACGATGTAATAAAGGCTATAGATGAGATGAAAACAGACTCAGCTACTGGCCCCGATGGATTCCCGGCAATCCTTCTAAAAGTATGTAAGAGAGTCCTAGCAAGACCACTGCAGTCTCTCTTTCAGAGCTTCCTTGCAACTGGCAAACTTCCAAGAAAACTGCCCTATTCATAAAGGAGGTAGCAGAGCAGAGGCCAAGAACTACAGACCTATCTCTCTGACCTCACACATCAGCAAGGTCATGGAATGAATAGTCAGAAGGAAACTAATCACCTTCCTTGAAGAAAATGACTTGCTGCCTGACACCCAGCATGGTTTCCGACCAGGAAGAAGCTGCTTAACTCAGCTCCTATAACACTATGACTGGGTGCTGAAACGACTGCTCAACCACTCAAATGTGGAAGTGATATATCTCGACTTTGCAAAGGCCTTTGATAAAGTCGATCATGGAATGATATGTCACAAACTGCGTGATCTTGACATAGTTGGAAAATTGGGAGAATGGCTTCATGACTTTCTGAAGGATAGAAGTCAGGTGGTAGTAGCCAATGGGGCCACCTCCATTAACACGCAAATAGTGAGCGGTGTTCCGCAGGGCACTGTTTTGGGACCACTACTGTTCATAATGGCCCTCTCAGACATGCCCTCAGCCACGCAGAGAGCCACGATCACAAGTTATGCAGATGATACAAAAGTTTCACAGGCAATACAGAACCCTGAAGACACTAAGCACCTGCAATGTGAGCTGGACAAAATGTACAAGTAGGCTGAAAAGAATAGCATGCAGTTCAATGCTGAAAAGTTTCAAGCTTTATGCTATCAGCATGCAAAACTGAATGCAATACCCAATGAATACACTGGACCCGGAGGGATTGCAATCCCAGAGGCACAATCAGTGCGTGACCTGGATATTCACATGAGTGATGATGCAACCTTTCATGTACATGTTGCTAAACTGGCAATGAAATGTAGACGGCTGGCCAGATGGATTCTTAGAACCTTTAGAACAAGAGAACAAGAAACCATGATGGTCCTCTGGAAGACACTTGTCCTAAGCCACTTTGACTATTGCTGTCAGCTATGGTCACCATCCAGTGTCAAGTTGATCACAGAACTTGAGGCGATCCAATGAAGCTACATGAAGAAGATAGCCTCTGTGCAGCATATAAGCTACTGGGAAAGACTCAAGAGATTAAAACTCAATTCCTTGGAGCGAAGGCAAGAAAGATATGCCATAATATATATCTGGAAGATCCTGGAAGGACTTGTCCCAAATTTTGGCATCGAGAGTCACACAAATGCCAGAACCAGGCGCCACTGCGTGGTACCAAGGACTCCAAATTTGCCATCAAGATGTAGGACAAGATACTGTGATAGCCTGGGCTTCAGAGGCCCACAGCTCTTCAATATCCTCCTGAAGAACCTGAGGGACCTGCATGGTGTAGATGCGGATGTCTTTAAAGTAGGACTGGATCTCTTCCTGTCAGGTGTCCCGGATGAACCAACTTCACAGCAGGAGGGGCAGATGAGGGCAGCTGCATCGAACTCTCTCATGCACCAAATGGCAGTTGCTAAAAAGCATTCGTGAGGTAAAATCATGTAGCAAACCAAATGGGGTGCCCCAGCATGGCCACAGCTCATGAGCTGAAACTGGAAAAATCAAAATCATTATATTAAATTAGAGATAAAACCACTACTAGGCAAATCAAACAGTGAAAATCATAAGCCAATACATAGAAATAAAATTAATTAAAAAATATATAAAAAATATAAAATATAAAAATCCAATTAAAATATTTAAATTAAAGTTAAAAATTTTAAAAAATTATTTAAATTAATAATTTAAACTTATAAATTATAAATATATATATATTTTTTATTATTATTTTATTTAATTTAATTTTTTATTTTTATTTATATTTTTTATTTTTTTTATATATTTTTATATTTATTTATTTTTTTATAAACTATCAAAAAGTATTAAAAGTTTAATAAGATAAAGAGTAAAAACACTACGATCGTTTCATGCCTGTAACCAATTCGAATAACAATAATTTAAATTCAATTAATAATTCGAGTTATGTTTACAGTCAATCTTCAGGTTAATTGTAATATTTTAATAAATAATCAAAAATATTTAAACATTTTTTAAGAAATAAATAATATAATAAATTTTCTTGTAAAAAAACTCTATTATTAAACTAGAAACTTAATGATTATGATATATATATATATATATATATATATATATAAGTGTATTTTTACCTTGTTAACAATTAACACGGAAAAATATATAAATAGTTACCAGGGCAGCAAAAATCTCACAAGTAAAGGTGTTGTAACTCCTTGTTTATAAAGGTAGAAACTTCATGTTTACGTTGAATATTTTGAATAATATGAATAAAAAATGGAATTAACGCAGGTGTAATCAAATATTTTTACTTTCGACACATGTTTCGAAAATTCCACTGATACTATTCAAAAGAATAAACGGTATAAACAATGCAATCTTCTCTTCAGGAAAGTGAAAAAACGAAACTCGTCAATAAGACATTTTAGCAAAAAATGATGGATTTGTATAGCGATAGACAGAACGCTATTAATATTGTTTAAAAAAACGTTATATGATATAACGTCATAAGTAGCTAACAGAAAGAGTAGGGATATTAATAGTGAATGTTAAATATAAAGGAAATTAAAGTTTAAATTATATATAATGATAGAGACTACTTTTAGATCGATAATAGGGGATTAAATAAGGGTTATCTGCGTTCATTAGCTTTGTATCGGTGCGTAAGTTATGTTTGTTATCAATAATTCTTTTACGACTAGAAATCTTATCTACATTATTGAATTTACAATTAGACTGAGCAGAATCTATGTAGAAAATTTTCTCTGAGGAGAAGATTGCATTGTTTATACCATTTATTCTTTTGAATAGTATCAGTGGAATTTTCGAAACATGTGTCGAAAGTAAAAATATTTGATTACACCTGTGTTAACTCCATTTTTTATTCATATATAATGTATGTTAGGGTTGTTTATTGTCAATTCTAGCATACAGTGGCGAGCTGGCAGAAACGTTAGCACACCGGGTGAAATGCTTAGCGGTATTTCGTCTGCCGTTACCTTCTGAGTTCAAATTCTGCCACGGTCGACTTTGCCTTTCATCCTTTCAGGATCGATAAATTAAGTACCAGTTACACACTGGGGTCGATGTAATCAACTTAATCCCTTTGTTTGTCCCTTCTATGTTTAGCCCCTTGTGGGCAATAAAGAAATAAGGGTTGTTTATTGTCAAATAACATGTATGTATGTATGTATGTGTGTTTGTGTGTGTATGTATGTATGTGTGTGTATATATGTATGTATGTATGTATGTACGTGGCTTTTTGTTGAAGATAGCGAGAGTTTAGCTAACAGCTTGAGTTTCACGCCACTAAAACTCATGTTACAAAACAATCATGTTCCTGCTTCAATAATAAAAAAAAGAACCATATCTTCTACAGCATATAGTGGGCACTCCTCTCTTATTAGTTCAATATGATGCAATGCCATGCATGTGTGTGTGTGTGTGTGTGTGTGTGTGTGAATAGGAAACAGTTACACTCCAGTTTTAACTAGTATTATTAAGGATTATCCCATTAGCTTAGCTATGTTTTATTACATACATACATACATATCTACATACATACATATATATCTACATACATATATATATATATATACATATATATCTACATACATACATATCTACATAGATACATACATACATACATATATATCTACATACATACATACATATATATCTACATACATACATATATATCTACATACATACATATATATATACATATATATCTACATACATACATATCTACATACATACATACATACATACATGTCTGGTCACTTGTGTGGTTTCTTATGAGTGCTACTGGTAACATGATGTCCAGTTCAGCCTGTTGTATGGTCAGTTCATCAGTGGTTAAACCAGCACTCCTAACAGGCTAGAAACTCAGCAGGACTAAAACCAAGGCTTGTCAAAAGGACAGATGAACTGAGTGTAGACTCAACGACTATCTGTCAATAGCACAATCACTCAGAAATTCTGGGTTAGTGTCTAGCATGCTGGATGACCACTGGGAGTGAGACTCTTCTCAGCTTTTGTCAAAAGATGTCTCCGGGCAAAGGTCACCCTGATATGAAACCAGATATGTAGAGAATGGGATTAGACATTTTGGAGATCTTTTGCTTGCACTTGAGATCATGGTACTCCCACATTTCTGAACCTGTAACATCCATTTTTCCATGCTGGCAAAGGTTAGAGGAATGCATTACTGAGGAATTATTTAGCAGCTACATGCTCTTTCTATCACTCACCCTTGCTTTTCAAGTAACAGATTTCTTATTTCACATGTCTTTGAATGCACAAAACCAGATGGTGATTTGTTGACAGAGGAAACAATAACCAAGTCAACTCTTATGGGTGAGTGATTTTTGGTGAATTGCTAATACAGAAGCACATATATGCATGCACACACACATGCATGCATGCACACACGCACACACACATACATGTACAAACACACTCATATACTCTTTTACGCTTTTACTTGTTTCAGTCATTTGACTGTGGCCATGCTGGAGCACTGCCTTTAGTCGTGCAAATCAACCCCAGGACTTATTCTCTGTAAGCCTAGTACTTATTCTATCGGTCTTTTTTGCCGAACTACTAAGTTACGGGGACGTAAACACACCAGCATCGGTTGTCAAGCAATGTTGGGGGGACAAACACAGACACACAAACATACACACACACACACACACACACACCCACACACACACACACATACACACACACACACACACACACATATATATATATATATATATATATCAGGGGTGTAACCAGCTGACTTATGTGTACCTTTTCCTTCTTTGGACCCTAAACTCTGCTTGCGAAGACCTGTTGAGGCAAGTGAAATCAAACTCAAATCTGATGACTAGCATCCGTGCTAGTGGGGTACAAAGAACACCATACGAATGTGATCGTTGACAGAACGGCTAACCAGCTTCTGTGCCAGTGGCACATAAAAGGCACCATTCGTGTGTGATTGTCAACAGCGTCACCTTACTGGCACTTGTGCCTGTGCTAGTAGGGTGCTAAGAGCACCATCTGAGCGTGATCGTTGGCAGAGTGGCTAACTGGCTTCCGTGCTAGTGGCACGTAAAAGGTACCATTCGAGCGTGATCGTTACCAGCATTGCCTTACTGGCACCTGTGCCGATGGCATGTGTAAAAAGATTTGAGTGAGGTCATTGCCAGTATCGCCTGACTGACCCCCATGGTTGGCGTTAGGAAGGGCACCCAGCTGTAGAAACTCTACCAGATCAAGATTAGATTCTGGTGCAGCCATCTAGTTTGCCAGCCCTCAGTCAAATCGTCCAACCAATGCTAGCATGGAAAGCGGACATTAAACGATGATGATGATGGTATATATATATATATCAAACTAAAGTTATTGAACAAACAAATGCAAGGTCATCCGCATATCATTTCATAATTCGAACATTTAATCATAGAATATACATATAAACATCCCGCAAGATGGAACATTATTCATCTGACAATCAAACAAGCATATAATAATAAGGTGCGAGAAAAGAATTTTTTTCCTCACAGTTTAGAGTTAATACTTTAGTGATTCAGAGAAATACATTTTTTTAGAAAAACCTAGAAAGTAAAAATATAATATAAAGTAATATATAAAAATATATAGGTATATAAAAATATATAAAATATATATATATACATATAGGAGCATATAAAAAATATATAATATATATCATGCAAATAAAATAAAAGTTCATCGTTTAGAAATCCTTATGTATATATATATTTTTCTTCCCCTGACGAAGGAGGTATTATCTGGATGCACCCTAGTGCTTTAAACATAATACACCCCTAAAATGGCCATAGGGATAAGTAAATATGTTCCCTTTTTAACTATAAGGCTTCTTTTACTTGAATAGTTATTTAATAAGATTTCTAAACAATGAACTTTTATTTTATTCGCATGATATATATTATATATTTTTTATATGCTCCTATATGTATATATATATATTTTATATATTTTTATATACCTATATATTTTTATATATTACTTTATATTATATTTTTACTTTCTAGGTTTTTCTAAAAAAATGTATTTCTCTGAATCGCTAAAGTATTAACTCTAAATTGTGAGGAAAAAAATTCTTTTCTCGCACCTTATTTATTATATGCTTGTTTGATTGCCAGATGAATTATGTTCCATCTTGCGGGATGTTTATATGTATATTCTATGATTAAATGTTCGAATTATGAAATGATATGCGGATGACCTTGCATTTGTTTGTTCAATAACTTTAGTTTGATATTTTTGTCTCTTTCAATAGAGCACTTCTATAGCAGTCCTATTAATCTTTTTGTTCCTGACAAGAAACAATCACTGTATTATTAATATTGATATATATATATATATATATATATATATATATATATATATATATATATATACATATATATATATACATATATATATGACGGGCTTCTTTCCGTCTACCAAATCCACACACTAGGTTTTGGTTGGCCTGAGGCTATAATAGAAGACACTTGCCGAAGGTGCCACGCAGTGGAACTGAACCCGGAACCATTTTGTTCGTAAGCAAGCTACTTACCACATAGCCACTCCTATGCCTATATTGTTATTATTATTATTATTATTATTATTATTATTATTATCATTATTATTATTATTATTATTATTATTCAGGTCACTGCCTAGAATCGAACTCGGGATCTTGGGGTTAGTAGCCCTTGCTAACCACTATGCCATATGCCCATCGGCCACCTCTCTCATCACCATTGTCATCATCATTACCATCAAGCGTTCATCTTCTGTGCTGGCTCAGATTAGGCAGTTTGACAGGATCTAGCTAGCTAATTGTCTGCTTTAAGCTCCAGTGTTAGCTTGGTATGGTTTCTGTGGTTGGATGTCCTTCCTAGTGCCAACCACCTTACAATGTGTACTGCATTTTTTATGATACACACTGTGGTTTTCATTGAGCTTCTGTCAACCAAATCCATTTACAAGACTTTGAGAAGCCCAGAGCTTAAATAGGAGACACAAAATACCATATAGTGGAATAGAACCTAAAACCAAAGTCTAAAAATATATTTCTCTCTTCCACCCTCAGAATTCCAAAAGCTCTGAAGTAGGTCATTGGTACCATGTTTCCTCTTAGACTTGGCGTTAAATAAAACAAAGAAACCTAAATTGTACAGGTCGCTTGAGCTTAGCAATTACAGCTGGCTTTAATTTTACCTATATATAAAGCACCATTAACAATTACAGCTGGCTTTAATTTTACCTATATATAAAAAACACCATTTGAGCGAGGCCATTGCCAGTACCACCTTACTGGCCCTTATGCCGATGGCACGTAAAAGCACCCACTACACTCTTGGAGCGGTTGGCGTTAGGAAGGGCATCAAGCTGTAGAAACTCTGCCAGATTAGATTGGAGTCGGGTGCAGCCATCTGGTTCACCAGACCTCAGTCAAATTGTTCAACCCATGCTACCTTGGAAAGCAAACGTTAAACAACAACGTTGATGATGATGATTTCATATTATCATTAATGTGTGAAAGGTGTGATATCGTTTATTAAGTTAAACATATATTGAATTGGTTACTACGGTGATAGCAATGACAACAACAAAAATAAAACAATGTTGAACGGAAATCAAACATTGATTCTCTTTTTACCTTGAGAGTAAACTCTTTACCTTGACAGTATATTTATGTGTTGTTGAGTGTGTGTGTGTATATCATCATCATCGTTTAACGTCTGTTTTCCATGCTAGCATGGGTTGGACGGTTCAGCTGGGGTCTGGGAAGCCAGGAGGCTGCGCCAGGCCCAGTCTGATCTGGCAGTGTTTCTACAGCTGGATGCCCTTCCTAATGCCAACCACTCCGTGAGTGTAGTGGGTGCTTTTTACATGCCACCTGCACAGGAGCCAGACGAGGCTGGCAACTGCCACAACCGGATGGAGCTTTTTATGTGCCACCGGCACGGAGGCCAGTTGGGGCGGTGCTAGCAACGGCCACGTTCGGATGGTTCTCTTATGTGCCACCGGCACTGGCACTGCTACAATTTCCATTGATGTTGATCGATTTCGATTTTGATTTTCACTTGCCTCAACATGTCTTCACAAGTAGGGTTTGTGTTACAAGAAGGAAAGGCATGCATAAGTGGGCTGGCTACGTCCCATGTAGAGGCCACGGGTTATGGTCTCACTTGTCCTGCCAGGTCTTCCCACACACAACATACTTTCAAAGGTCTCAGTCTCTGGTCATTTCCTCAGTGAGACCTAAAGTTCGAAGGTCATGCGTCACCACCTTGTCCTAGGTTTTCCTGGGTCTACCTCTTCCACAGGTTCCCTCAACCGCTAGGGTGTGGCACTTTTTCACACAACTATCTTCATCCATTCTCGCTACATGACCATACCAGCGCAAACATCTCTCTTGCACACCACAACTGATGCTTCTTAGGTCCAACTTTTCTCTCAAGGTACTTACACTCTGTCGAGTATGAACACTGACATTACACATCCATTGGAGCATACTGGCTTCATTTCTTGCGAGCTTACGCATATCCTCAGCAGTCACGGCCCAAGTTTCACTGCCATGTAGCATGGCTGTTCGTACACATGCGTCATACAGTCTGCCTTTTATTCTGAGCGAGAGGCCTTTTGTCACCAGCAGAGGTAAGAGCTCTCTGAACTTTGCCCGGGCTATTCTTACTCTAGCAGTTACACTTTCAGCACACCCACCCCCGCTACTGACTTGGTCACCTAGGTAACAGAAGCTATCAACAATTTCTTGTTTTTCTCCCTGGAATGTGGTGGAAGTTGGTCTCTGAGCATTTTCAGTGTTTATTGCTCCTGAGCATCTGCCACATACAAAAGCTATCTTCCCAGTTAGCCTTCCTTTGACATTACTGCACCTCTTATGTGTCCATAGCTTACACTTGGTGCATCTTATAGAGTTTCTACCTACGCCTTTTCTACAGATCGAGCAGGGCGATCTACCTGAAGGCATTTGTGATTTGCCTACCTTCCTACATATTAGGATTTTGG
>NC_043000.1:124229282-124420100 GCF_006345805.1 Octopus sinensis | reverse complement strand
TGTAGTGTATGTTGTATATGTACGCGTGTGTGTATGTATGTATGTGTGTATAGTATGTGTGTGTATGTATGTATGTATGTGTCCATGCGTGTATGTGTGCATGTGTGTGTCTGTATGTATGTATATGTATGTGTGTGTGTATGTATATATGTGTCTATGTATGTATGTGTGTATGTATGTGTGTATGTGTGTGTATGTATGTGTGTGTATGTATGTATGTAAGTGTGTGTGTATGTATGTGTATATATGTATGTATGTGTGCATGCGTGTATGTGTGTATGTGCGTGTGTGTACGTATGTGTGTGTATGTATGTGTGTATGCATATATGCATGTGTGTATGTGTGTGTGTGTGTATTTGTGTATGTGTGTGTGTATGTATGTATGTATATGTATGTGTGTGTATGTGTGTATGTATGTGTTTGTGTGTATGTGTGTATCTGTGTATGTATGTGTTGTATGTATGTATGTATGTATGTGTGTGTACGTGTGTGTATGTATGCATGTATGTATGTGTGTATGTATGTGGGTATGCGTGCGTGTGTGTGTGGGTATGTGTGTGTGTATGTATATGTGTGTGTGTGTGTATGTATGTGTGTGTGTGTGAATGTATGTATGTGTGCATATGTGTATGTATGTGTGTGTATGTACGTGTGTGTATATATGTATGTGTGTGTGTATGTATGTATGAGTGTATGTATGTATGTATGTATGAATGTATGTATGTATGTATGTATGTGTGCATGTGTGTGTATGTATGTATGTATGTATGAATGTATCTATGTATGTATTATGTGTGTGTATGTATGTATGTGTGTGTGTGAATGTGTACGTGTGTGTGGGGGCGGAGGTTGGAGTGTGTGGGCGTAAGGTACATGTGCGTGTGTGCGCTTACGTGCGTGTATCTGTGCGTCCCAGCTAGGTGTTTATAGGAATGTGCGTATCTGTATGGTGTGTGTGCACGGGCGTGTGTGTGTGTGCACGTGGGGGTGTGTGGATGTGTGTATGGGTGTGGAAGTATGTGTGCGTACATGTGCATGTACGTTGTGTGTGTGTGGTGTGTTGGGAGTAGGTGTATACGTGGGTACGTGAGTATGTGTGTGTGTGTGACTGCATAAGGACATTTATAAAAATTTTTTTTAATTAAAAATAATAATTAATAAACAAAAAATAAAAAGTGTTGAGTCCGTGTGGGGTTAGAGTCCGTAGAAGGAATATGAAACCGTTTGCTCCAAGTGAAGCTAGATTGGGGAGAGCCGTTGTATGGGGCAAGACCAAATACCGAGATGTCATCGGGGGGAATGGCTGCTGGCTGAGCGGAAGTGACGTGCGACGGGAGAATTGGAAAAAGACGAACATCCGCAGATGCTCAGTGAATCGGTCTGACACGGCGTCCCGTCTGTCCTATATACAGCATCTTGCAGCGGTTGCATTTAATGCAGTTATGAGTCCAGACGGGGTGCACGTAAAGGAATACCTGATACGTACAGTACGCGGTTGGAACCGGGGACAGCAGTGGTTGTTGGTGATGAAGGGGCAGGTGTTGCAGCGGGATCGGGAGCATGGGAAGGATCCGTGTGGGGCCGAGGGGGAAGAAGGAGGGTGCTACGGACCAGGAGGGTCGCGTAGATTCCGGGCTCGTTTGAAGGAGGACAGGGGGTGGGTAGTGGAATCGAGCTGGAGACAGACAGAGGCACACGAAGTATCTTCCGACGAAGGGTAGAGTAGAGGAGTGGAAAGGAGGGGAAAGGGGTGCGGTTGGGGGGGGTGATTGGAAGGAGAAAGGGCGGTGGTGCGGTCGATGCGACGAGCGCGGGCGAGGGGCGTTCAAGACCAGGGTAGGTGGGTATCCTCGAAGCCTGAACAGGCGGGCCAGGTATTGAGACTGGGTCTCGAAATCCTGGTCGCGGCTGCACAAGCGTCGGAAGCGGAGGAACTGGGAGTAGGGATAGCCCGTTTGGTTGTGGAAGGGATGGGAGGAAGAGAAGTTGAGATAGAGGGTGGAATCCGGGGGTTTGAAGAAGGCAGAGGTGGTGAGAGAGTGTGGGGGTGGTCGATGCTGAGTGAGATATCTAGGAAGTTAACGGAAGTATTGGATATGGTGGAAGTGAATTGTAGAGAGGGGTGGAAGTTGGAGAGGAAAGAGATGAAGTGGCAGAGTTGTTCGCGGGAAAGGGAGGTGGCGCCTATACAGTCATCTATGTAACGACCGTATAGTTCTGGGGTCGGCCCGGAGAATGGGAGAATACTTGGGCCTCAATGTAGCCAACAAGAGATTGGCGAAATTGGGACCCATTCTCGTTCCCATCGCGACCACGGACACCTGTTGGTACGTTTCCCCGCGAACGTGAAACAGTTGAGGGTTAGGACGAGCTCTGCCAGGCGGAGGAGGGTGGGGGTGCTAGGGGTGGGGTCGGGGCGACGGTCGAGGAAGTGTTGGAGAGCTAGGAGACCGTCGTTGTGGGGAATCACCGTATACAGTGATTTGATGTCAAGGGTGAAGAGGAGGTGTGAGGGGCTGGAAGGGAAGGAAAAGGAATTGAAGAGACGGAGGGTGTGGTTGGTATCATGTATGTGGGAAGGGAGGGCTTTGACTAGAGGGGACAGGATGCGGTCGAGGTATAGGGAAATGTGTTCAGTAGGGCAATTACAGGCGGAAACAATGGGGCGGCCAGGGGTATTGGGCTTATGAATTTTGGGAAGGAAATAGATGGTGGAGGTGCGGGGTGTGCGGACGATGAGGTTGGTGGCGGTGGGGGGAGAGCAGAAGAAGATGTGAGATCGCGGATAGTGGAGGCCACTCGCTGTTGGTAGGAAGAGGTGGGATCAGAGGGGAGGAGGCGATAGAAGAGGGGATTTTGAAGCTGGCTGCGCGCTTCCTCCCTGTAGAGATCCACGCGCCACACGACCACTGCTCCGCCTTTGTCCGCCGGTTTGATGACAATGTCATTGCGGCGACGGAGGTGGCGAAGGGCAACCAATTCAGCCTGTGTGAGGTTGTCTCGGAGAGGTCTTTTTTTAAAATCAAACCGGTTTACCAACGCATTGCAGTCGTTCACAAATGAGTCTAGGCTACTGAATTGGCCCGGGGGCGGCGTCCAATATACTTATACATATATATATATACTTATACTTATATATATATATATACTTATATATATATATATATATATATATATATATACTTATACTTATATATATATATAATAGAAATATTAAAATTACTAAGTCTACTGGTCTGGCTACGATGCATTGAAAAGGGGCAATACCCCGAACGCGTCTGTAGCTGCCGGTCAAGTAGTGTGGAGCGACTGACCCCTTGTTCGAAGGTTATATGGATACAGTTTGTGTATCAAATAGCTAACTTAAGGCGATGGCCTCATGGAGCTAATAAGCGGACCGCTTTATTCTTATTTTTATAAGAATGCCATATTAGTATGGCGATAACTATTATATATATATATATATATAAATATATATATATACTTATATATATATATATACTTATATATATATATATATATATATACTTATATATATATATAATACTTATACTTATATATTATATATATATATATATATATATATCTATATATATATATATATATATATATATATATATATATCTATATATATACTTATATATCTATATATATATATCTATATAATATATCTATATATATTACATTATATATATATACTTATACTTATATATCTCTTATTATAAAAAGGCAGATTTTATCTGCCTCCCTTTGTATCTTATAGAAATCTACAATATAGGATTTCTTCAATTACAATTTACCTAGCATTTTTAAGAGTAGAATGCATCGGTCATGCCAGGTGCCAGGTCCAGTTTTTAAAATTTAAACTCCAATTAAGCAAAATTTACAGAAAACTCACATTCTGGTGTGTATGTCAAATGCTTTTCTTAGTCTGGTTTACAGCACACGCAAACGCACCCACACAGTGTGCTACGAATAAAGTGAACGTAATTCAGTGTGTTGACAGGTAGACAATAGAATGCAATGACGCTGTCTATGACGCTGATAGATACATGAGTAAAATGTATGGGAAGCTAACAGATAAGAGTGAGTGAAAATGTTCTTGGAAGAGAGTAAATAGCGAGAGAGAGTGATTTGAGGAAGACTTTACATTAAATAACCGTAGTGGCTTGTGTTAGTAATAAAGTAAACATACACTCATACATACATACATACATACATACATACATACACACACACACACACACACATACACACACACATACATACATACACACACACATACATACACACATGCATACATACATACATACATACATATACATACATACATACATATACATACATACACACACACACACACACACATACACACACACACAGTATTGAAGCTTGAGAACAATCAGATACATTTGCAACACATCTGTTGAAAATATTATTGTTCACACACATACATATACATATATACATACAGACAGACAGACAGATACACACACACACACACACACATGATCCAGCATGGCCACAACCTCAAGGCTGAAACATATAAAAGAATAACAGAATATAAATGTGTGCATGTGTGTGAGAGAGAGAGTGTGTGTGTATATGTATGTATGTATGTATATATATATAATAATGCGGTTTTTTCATCAGCTTGAACTAAAAGTCAGAGGGGAATGGGATAAACTACTTATATTAACTTGCTATAAAAGCAGGTAGTAATTTTATCTTGTCCTTATTCATAGTGCAAGTTTTGAAGAGTGCATTTCTATTTTAACAGCTATTTTTTTCAAAGCTATGTTGGAAGTAACAAAGGAGCATATTTGGCATATTTTGCTTTATGAGTTCAATAAAGACAACAACGCAACGGAAAGTACAAGAAATATTAATGCAGTATATGGGGATTGGACAATAAGCGTAAGGCAGTGTCAATGGTGGTTCCAGAAATTCCGAGCCATAAACTACAGCCTAGAAGACGAGCCTCATCCTGAAAGATCTGTAGAACTCGACAAGGACATCCTGAAAACCCTGGTGGAACAAAATCTCATCGTAACTGTTAAGGAACTAGCAGAGAAGCTTAGATTTGGTCATTCAACCATTCATTGAGACCTGTGTGCTATCGGAAAAGTCAGCAAATTGGGTCAATGGGTTCCTCACGAACTTTCCGAGTCTAATTGCATGCAGAGAGTGAATGTATGCTTTTCTTTGCTGTCACATCTCACCACTACTGCGCTATGTATATCTATATATATAAAACTGTAGTTGTATGAGTGTCTGTCCCCTTCGATTTAGATTCCTAACTACTCCCACATTTTGCGGTGCAGTTTAACCAAATTCGGGTAGCTAATAGTCGTGATTCATATCGAGCCCATCTGAGTATTAGCGTGCGTCTACGATGAGTCTACGATTTTAAAAATAATTTAACATCATTTTTTATTCCATTTTAATGCATAATTTTTCGTGTGTCGATGGCGGCGGAGTTGGCGTCCACGCTCACACCTGCACCTGTGGGGAAGGGAGTGTAAGGAAATCAACGTCGTAATGCGTTGTCAAGGAGACCAGCGTTCTTTTAGAACAACGACTTCATGGCTTGAAGACACCAAAACAGAAATGGCTAAGAAAGCGTCTACATGAGTCTACGATTTTAATGCATTTTTTCGCTATTATATAAGGGAAGTAACTCTCTAAAAATGTCTACGATGAGTCAACAATTTTTTAAAAAATTTACCATCGTATTTTTTCCATTTTTAATGCATTTTTTGCTATTTTTTGGCTATAACTCTCTAAAAATGCTTATATAGTTATTTCCCTTACAAACCCGAGCAACGCCGGGCGATACTGCTAGTATATATTATATATATATAATATATATATATATTACTTATATATATATATATATATACTTATACTTATATATATATATACTTATACTTATATATATATATACTTATATATATATATACTTATACTTATATATATATATACTTATATATATATATATACTTATATATATATATATACTTATTATATATATATATATACTTATATATATATATATATACTTATACTTATATCACAGAAACAATGATAAAAACATTGATAGAGGGAGAACAAAGTGTGAGAGCTTTTTTTTACATTAAGCAATATATATATCAGTGGCATGTAAAAAGCACCCACTACACTCTCGTAGTGGTTGGCATTAGGAAGGGTATCCAGCTGTAAGAACCTTACCAGATCAGACTGGAGCCTGGTGCAGCCACCTGGCTCACCAGCCCTCAGTCAAACTGTCCAACCCATGCCAGCATGGAAAGTGGACATTAAACGA
Organism: Octopus sinensis; assembly: GCF_006345805.1. Classification (NCBI taxonomy): domain Eukaryota; kingdom Metazoa; phylum Mollusca; class Cephalopoda; order Octopoda; family Octopodidae; genus Octopus; species Octopus sinensis. The sequence goes on along the minus strand of NC_043000.1, from coordinate 124,413,775 downwards.
CAACAGACAGGCAGACAGACAGACAGATAAGAAAAGAAATGGAGCAACAATTAACAATTAGAAGTTGATCATTGTATTAAAAGGTCATAATTTAATTGTAGTTGAAAATATAGTTTTTATATATATATATATATATATATCAGGGGTGAAGAATCTATGTATAGAACACATGCACTACATGCCTTACTATTTTACCACGATGGATAATTTTTGTGTAATATATAATTGATTATTGATAAATTTCACTAGATTCATTGTAGACATATTTACTTTTATTGTTCCATACCAGTGGCACGTAAAAAATACCATTCAAGCGTGATTGCTACCAGCATTGCCTTACTGGCACATGAAAAAAACATTTGAGCGAGGTTGTTGCCAGTGCCATTGTACTGGCTCCTGTGCAGGTGGCACGTAAAAGTCACCATTTGAGCGTGGCCGCTGCCAGTACCGCCTGATTGACCCTCGTGCCGGTGGCACGTAAAAGCACCCACTACACTCTCGGAGTGGTTGGTGTTAGGAAGGGCATCCAGCTGTAGAAACTCTGCCAGATCAGATTGGAGTCTGGTGCAGCCATCTGGTTTGCCAGACCTCAGTCAAATCGTCCAACCCATGCTAGCATGGGAAGTAGACGTTAAATGATGATGATGATTATTTTGCATTCTTTCATTTCTCAGTATAAAGTGGTCAACAGAAACATTGGGAAAGGAAAGCAAATTTTTTTAGCACTTCCTTTCAGTTATAGTAAGAGCAGTGGTGTTATTTTTTTTTAATTCTATTATTTTCATGAAGGGAGCATAAAAAAAGACAGCCAAAACAAAATAGGAGTAAATGGCTAAGAAAGAGAAAGACAGAGAAAACAGATAGTTTACTGCTTGCCTTCCAAACGTGTTAAGCCAGTAGACAAGTTGTCCAAAAGAGAGAAAGGTTGACAACTTGTCTACTGGCTTAACTTTCTCTCTTTTGAAGTGCTGATATTTCTACTGTCCTGTGCAGCAGAAGTCAAAAACTTGCCTATTCAGAGGACTTTCTTGATAATTCTCTTGATACATATCCCATGTAAACAAAATATTAGATAGCAATACATGTAAATGCATGGATATAAAACAGTTCAAAGAATAATGATACATTATAAAAATCATTTTAGTTTTTCTTTTTTACAAACAAAGGGGAAATTAAACGGAAAATACTAACTGCATTGATACACCTCCTGCAGAAAACACTTGTTTGTCTTTGATGAAGTTCAATGGAGCAGCACCAACATAACTTTCAGGAGGTTGAAGTTTGGGAAATTTATGTACTTTTGCAGAGGAAGCTAAAAATAAAGATGTAAGAAAAATTTCAACAAGGAAGAGCAACGATATAATTGAAATGCAGCTAATTTGTAAGAAAAAATAGTTTAGACCGATGGTTCTCAACCTTGGGGTCATATAAGATTTTGTTGTTGAAGTTAATATGCAATAGATTAGTTGTATTTCTACAATAAATAAAATATTTTAACAATTTATTTACAAATAGAAACGTTATCATTTCTAAATCTCCCAAACAGAGATATTCAGTAACAGTTCTTTAAAGTAAAGACTATTTACCAAAATAATGGAGCAGTCCTGGATGGGACAAATGTTACTGGGGCTAGACAACAGTAACATTCGTCCTGTCCAGGACTGCCACATTATGTTGGTGAATAGTCTTTACTTTACTTATACAATTCCCAATAATATTTAATTATAAAAATATCAGTTTTTTTTAAACATGAAATGAGTAGGGTGGGGGGGGTTCTAGCAGACTAAAAGCAGGATTAAAACAGTCCAAAGGCAAAATATAATTGAGAACCTCTGGTTTGGACAATGAATAGAATGCAGAGACCAAAACTGAAGGTTGGCATTGCTCAAAAAAAATTGGCATCTTGCCAGTTAGGGGAGCTTTGGTAGACCATGAGGGAACCAAAACGCCCTGATGCAGTACCAGGCAGTGGCTCTTGTGGCTTCTGATGTTAACTGATTGGAACATGTACATTGTTTTGTCTTGGTATAAAAGACGGGCTACAGCAAATATTCTGCTCAATATCACAGTTTTGCTTGTCAATTGCTTGACCTTAACCCTTAGTGGCTGACGATATGTGTATCTCTGATCACGAGAAGAAGTAGTGGGGAAGCATCATAGCCATGTGCTGAGAGGAATTCTTTGGAGATTGAATAATTCACATGGTGTTTCATTCAACATCCTTAAATAACCCTTATTCAGGGACCTTTTGGGCAGGATGGGCTACTCAACCTGAAAAAAATTCTAACTGGGCCCCACCTGCAAGGTCATGAGCTGTTTATCTTGATATGAAATCACCATGTTGCACACATGTGGCTATGATGTATGTGCCTGGCGTACCCTTATCAGATGGATAGACATGATGTTTATACTGGGCTTCATATATTTTACCCCAGTGTCACTTTGATGGCATGAATTGTTCTCTCACTGAATAATAATAATAATGGTTTCAAATTTTGGCACAAGGCCAGCTATTTTAAGGATGGAGTAAGTCAATTATATTGACCCCAGTATACACTGGCATGAGGTCCAGTCAGGCAGTACTGGCAACTGCCACACTCAAATGGTGCTTTTTATGTGCCACCTGCACAGGAGCCAGTCCAGCGGCACTGGCAACAACCTCACTTGAATGTTTTTTCATGTTCCACCAGCACGTGTGCCAGTAAAGCGACGCAGGTAACGATCACGCTCGAATGTTGCTTTTTACATGCCACTGGCTCGGAAGACAGTTTGTTGCTCTGGCAACGATCATGCTCGGATGGTACTCTTAGCTCACGCTTGGATGGTAATCTTAGCTCACGCTCGGATGGTACCCTTAGCATCATGCTCAGATGGTACTCTTAGTGGATGGTACTAATATTTGATTACAAAAATATAATAGGATTCTTTTAAACATCAAATCGCAATGAGGGTCAAACCAAGTAAAACTGGAATCAACAGAGTCCACAAGTAAAAAAAAAAATAAGGTTGAGAACTACTGATTCACACAGTCAGTAAATTGTTGTAATGAACTAAAAAATCTTGTTGAAAAATATAAAATCTAACTCGTTGAGATCATACAAGGACAAAGAAGTAATTGGACACAAAAGATGCTACAATTGGATATGATGCTATAAAAATTGTTCTGGCTACAACTTCTTGTTATGTATAATTCTCATGAAATTTCTAATCCATTTAAGATTTGAAATGTGTGTCGGTGACACGTAAAAAGCACACACTACATTCACGGAGTGGTTGGCGTTAGGAAGGACATCCAGCTGTAGAAACACTGCCAGATCAGATTGGAGCCTGGTGTAGCCTCCTGGCTGCCCAGACCCTGGTCAAACCGTCCAACCCATGCTAGTATGGAAAACTGACATTAAATGATGATGATGATGATAATGATGATGATACATGTTTTTGATAAAAACTGATTTACCTTCTTGTACATCTTGCAGAATATTAGCTACACCACCAACGTGGTCACCATGCCAGTGAGTGACGATAATATCACTAATAAACCATTTATTCGTCTTCAGCTCTGTCTGAAGCAGTGAAATATATTCAGAGTTATTCTCTTCACCAGCATCAATCAGTATTTTGCTGAAAAGATGGAGTAATACAACGGAACATGAATTAGAAAAATTAATTTTAAAATGAAATTTATTTCCTTTAAAAATAACAATAATAATTTTTTCTACTGTAGGAACACAGGTGGAGGTGCATGGCTTAGTGGTTAGGAAGTTGAACTTATGATCATAAGATTGTGTTTCCAATTCTTGGACTGGACGGTGTGATGTGTTCTTGAGCAAAACAATTCATTTCGCATTGCTCAAGTCCACTCAACTAGCAAAAATTATTAACCCTGCAATGGATCAGTGTCCCGTCCAGGTGGCGAATTTCTACACCACTGAAACTAAGAAACTGTCCCTTATGAGCCTGGCATGGCTTGAGAAGGAAACATTTCTTCTTCTTCCTCTTCTATAGGAACACAGCCTGATGTTTGGAGGGAGATGGTTAATTGCTTACATTGGCCCCAGTACTCAACAACTACTTATTCTATTCACCACAGCACTCAATTAGTATTTATAAAGACAGATGAAATGCTGCTAAGCATTTTGTCCAGCATGCTAACAATTCCACCAGCTCACCACATTTTTAATGATAATGTTTCAAATTTTAGTACAAGGCCAAGGGGACTAGTGGATTACATTGCCCCAGTGCTCAAACGGTATTTATTTCATCGACCACAAAAGGCCAAAAGGCCAAAAGGCAGCTAGGTGGCAGAAACATCAGCACGCTGGGTGAAATGCTTAGTGGCATTTCATCTGTCTTTACGTTCCGAGTTCAAATTACTCTTTCATCCTTTCAGGGTCTATAAATTGAGTACCAGTCATATACTGGGGTCGTATGTGCACAGAGTAGAAGAGATTACAGCTGCCAAAAGTCAGATTCAATCTCCCAAACTAGATAAGTGTATTTCAATTTACTTTTTTACCTGATAAAAACTTCAAGAGTTCTCTCTCTTCCTTTTCTGAGAGAGAATTATCATTAACACTAATGACTATTTTTCATTAAGTTATAACTACAATGAATTAAAACAATATTTTTATCTTAACACATTCTGTAATGTATGCCTGATCACAACACGCGTTTGCAAAAGATAACAACGCAAATACCTTGAGATAACAGACAAGATACAACTACAAATGACAAGCCTGATGACATGCTTAACATCCTACAAATGTTGAAGAAGATAACACTATGACATGCAACATTTGCATAATGTTAATCACACTTTGCACGTGAATTGGCAACATAGTGAAATTATTGCCAAGAATAGGTACAGGTGTAGCTGTGGAGTTAAGAAGGTTGCTTGCCTCTCGACCATATGACTTGGGATTCAGTCCTACTGTGTGACGCCTTGGGCAAGAATCTTCTGGTGTAGCCCTAGGTTGACCAAAACCTTGTGAGTGAATTCTGTAGATGGAAACTGAAAGAGGCATAACATATGCATGTAATGTGTATGTGTGCATCCACATGTGTGTGTATGCGCGCATGTACGTGTGTGTGTGTGTACCCTTGTATACACATCACATGATGGTTGCAAATGAGCATCATTGACACGTGAGGGTGTCCGCTTGTTCCACATGTGAAGGTGTTTGCTTTCAGTCTTGGAAAATATTCTTTTCTACTCTAGGCACAAGGCCCAAAACTTGGGGAGAGGGGGTTAGTCGATTAGATCGACCCCAGTACACAACTAGTACTTAATTTATTGACCCCGAAAGGCGGAAGGGCAAAGTCAACCTTGGCAGAATTTTAACTCAGACAGACGAAATACCGCTAAGCATTTCGCCCGGCGTGCTAATGTTTCTGCCAGCTCACCACCTTAAGAAAATGTATATATTCTTTTCTACTCTAGGCACAAGGTGCAAAATTTTTGGAGAGGGGGTCAGTTGATTAAAGCAACTCTAGTATGCAGCTGGTACTTAATTTATCAACTCCGAAAGGATGAAGGGCAAAGCCAACCTCAGCAGAATTTAAACTCAGAACATAAAGACAGACGAAATACTGCTAAGCATTTCCCCCAGTGTACTAACGTTTCTGCCAGCTCGCCACCATAAACATGGAAAATATTAACTTGCTTAGAAACAGGTGAGGGTTGGTGACAGGGAGGACATCCGGCTGTAGAAAACCTGCCTCAACAAATTCTGTCTGACCCTTGCATGCACGGAAATGTGGGCATTAATTGATGATGATGATGGTGGGAGGAGGAGGAGGTTTAATAACAAGAAAAAAGCTTGTTCCCACATATTATGCAATCTTAGCAATGTGTTATAGATATCAAATCTACAGTTTACTACTCCTTCACCATCTAACTTTGTTTCCTCATAACTTCTTTACAATCATGCATATTTGTTTAATGACATTTTATAGAAATACAGGCGTGGCTGTATGGTCAGAAGTTTGCTTCTCAGCCATGTGATTCCATTTCCAGTCCCACTGCATGGCACCTTGGGCAAGTGCCTTCTACTATAGCCTCTAGCTGACCAAAGCTTTGTGAGTGGATTTGGTAGATGGAAACTGAAAGAAGCCTGTCGTATGTATATGTGTGTGTATGTTTGTGTTCCCCCCACCATTACTTGACAACCAATGTTTGAGTGTTTACGTCCCCATAACCTAGCGGTTTGCCAAAAGAGACCGATAAAATAAGTACTAGGCTTACAAAGAATAAGTCCTGGGGTCGATTTATGCAACTAAAAGGCAGAGCTCCAGTATGGCCACAGTCAAATAAAAGAATAGTCACGAGACCAATTATTTTGCAAGGAAGACCAGTCAGTTATTTCAACTCCAGTATTTGACTGTAAATTCTTTTACAAATATAGGTGCAGGTATGGCTGTGTGGCAAGAAGTTTTCTTCTCAGCCACGTGGTTACATTTCCAGTCCCGCTGCATGGTACCATGGGTATGGTACCTTAGGCATGGTACCTGAAGCTAACCAAAGCCTTGTGAGTGGATTTGGCTGGTGGAAACTAAAAGAAGCATGCCGTGTGTGTGTGTTTGTCCCCCACTGCTGCTTGATAACTGGTGTTGGTGTGTTTATGTCCCCATAACTTAATGGTTTCGGCAAAAGAGACCAATAGAACAAGTTTGTCTGTTCCTTCTCGAGCCACACCTTGGCGTATAGGTTTCCTCACCTGGACAGGACGCTGGTCTGTCGCAAGTGAGCTGCAAGATGCAAGAGGAATGAGTGAGAGAAAGAAGTGGCAAAAGAGTCAGCAGAAGTTCGCGATTACCTTCTGCCGGAGTCGCATGGAGCTTAGGTGTTTCGCTCATAAACGCACACATACCTAGTCTGAGATTCGAACCCACGATCCCTCGACCGGGAGTCCGCAGCTCTAACCACTAGGCCATGTGTCTCCACAATAGAACAAGTACCAGGCTTTAAAAAATAAGTACTGGGGTCAATTTATTCAACTAAAAAGAAATTTCTCCAAGGCAATGCTCCAGCATGGCCGCAGTCTAATGACTGAAGTAAGTAACAGATAAAAGATACATATTCAGGCATGATTACAGCTTTGTGTTCTTCTACCTCCACCAAACCACCACCACCAACAACAACAACAACAACATTTCCTCAACTTTCTTTAGAACACATTTTCAATGAGTATGGTACTGCTCCAAATACAGACTTTGGACAGCTCAGGATATCTGCAAGTACAGCGATGACGCCCAGTGGTTAGAGCAGCAGGATCGCGGTTTCAATTCCCAGACTGGGTGTTGTGTGTGTTTATTGAGCGAAAACACCTAAAGCTCCATGAGGCTCCAGCAGGGGGTGGTGGCGAGCCCTGTTGTACTCATTCGCTCCAACTTTTTCTCACTCTTTCTTCCTGTTTCTTATCCCCAACTTTCTACGCAACCGCTGAGCCTGGATGCACATTCATTCATCCGTCGATGCTCTCGGTGTCAGGGTTGACTTGCTTTCTCTTCTGCAGGTCTTACAAATAGCAAAGGACCATGTTTCGGACTTCTCCCACTCTGGGAAGAAGACCGCTTCGCTCAACAAACGAACAAACAATGACGACAATGTACTAAACATACATCTTGTTGCAACTTGCTGTTGAAGTGGTAAAGGTCAAGGCTTTGTTACTTTAGGGTTTGTACAGAATTGAACTTTTCAATGAGTAAGATTTTTATGACTGCACTGAAAAAAAAAAACCATACACAGACCTCACATAATTGGGTTTTTTTTTACTATCCAGCAAACCACATATCTTATTTGTCACCGTGACACAAATTTCTAAACTGTTATCAATATCCATCTTTGCTGTCCATATTATGCTCTTCAGTCAAGCCATATATAGATTCTACTCACCCCTCTACAATCACCTCTCTCACCAGCACATCAGCAACAAAGAGTTCCAATTAGTCAGGCTCAAAGTCTCCTGCTGCTCCGTCTAAAATATCTGCTTCCCCCATCACTCTCTGAACTCTACAACCACATCTCTTCTTGCCTCAAAGACAACTTAATTTACTCCTCTTCAAAGTCATTGTCCTCTACAACATCACTGCTCACAACTCACCTTTCCCCTCACCCAACCCCAACCACAGTCCTTCCATATTAATGCTGCTGGGGCAAAAACCAAATCTTTTGTATTCAGCAACTTTTCTACATTAATTTGTTTCATCCCCAAGGTGTGTCTCAGACCAACACAGAGACAATCTAAACATACTTAATTTCTTTCTCATCAGCAAACGCAACATCTACAGAGCCATAACTGTCTCTGCCCTTCTAAGATAACAGGATAAGTATTGTGGGAATAATGGACTGATGGTAGGAATTAATGTAGAGTAATGGAGTAACTGACACTGTTGGTTATGACAAGTGTTCCAGCTGATCCAATCGATGGAACAATTTGCTCATGAAATTAATGAATACTCCACAGATATACTCTCTCTTTACTCTTTTACTTGTTTCAGTCATTTGACTGTGGCCATGTTGGAGCACCACCTTTAGTCAAGCAAATCGACCCTGGGACTTATTCTTTGTAACCCTAGTACTTATTCTATTGGTGTCTTTTGCTGAAGCACTAAGTTACAGGGACATAAACACACCAGCAGTGGTTGTCAAGCGATGTTGGAGGACAAACACAGACACACAAACATACACACACACACATATATATATACATATATACGACGGGCTTCTTTCAGTTTCTGTCTACCAAATCCACTCACAAGGCATTGGTCGACCCAAGGCTATAGTAGAAGACACTTGCCCAAGATGCCACGCAGTGGGACTGAACCCAGAACCACGTGGTTGGTAAGCAAGCTACTTACCACACAGCCACTCCTGCACCTATGTGTACAATGAATATAGTTCTCAGGGGATTCAGTATGATACAAAATGTAACGAGTCTGACCCTTTGAATTACCAGTACAACTCATTTTTGCCAGCCAAAAGGGAAGTTTTAACCCAATATTTTACATGCTATTATTAATAGCTTTTTCTACTTTGAGTTCCATTGTTAAAAAAAATAAACAAGTGATCTGGCATTGACAGAATCTGGGGTAGCTTAAAATATTTAAGGGAAGCTTTAGGTCTACTTCAAAATGAGGAATACTTTAGTTACATGAGTCGACAGCACAATAATCTGGGTGTGTAGATTTTAGGCAATTTGTTTTTGTGGGGGCGTCCAGGGAATTTTTTCCCCACCTCTTCCCATGATTTTTTTCTGATGGGTGATTTTGTAGAATGTATATCAGAAAATATTTCCAGAAAAAATGTCAAAACTGATCTGGCATACCTCCATATATTATATGCCCCACCGACTTTATCGCTTCATATCAGTTAAGCAAATGGCCTTCCCTATTGCCGTTCTTTTGGAGCATATAAGTCAAATTTGGATGGGGCAAAATGAGTAAGACATCAATATTTATCCTTAGACATCAGAAAGATGAGAAATGCAAAAGATTACTACATAAATAAATATCTACATCAAATGAAACAGGGTCGGGGGAAAATGGCACATGATATGAAATTAACGAAACTCGACTAAACAGAAAAAAAAACTCAACATAAAATATCATCTATAGCTTCTTCACGATTCGTTGGAGTGTTGTCTTCGTTATATATTTACTCACCATGCAGTTAAAGAGAATACATTATTGAAATCAGACATTACTCATTTTACCCCATTTTAGAAATCATATCTTTGAAACTTGAAAATTATCAAATTAGACATTAGAGTGGAAAAAAAAATGACTTGAAATAATATTGATTGTTAAACACCAAAAACTATCTAGATATTTTGATATGGTTATCTAGATATGGTTAATATAGGGCGTAACAAATATCAGAAAATCAAAAAAAAATGTGTGTAATAGGTGTAAAACAACTTCCTATGAACGAATATGAAAAAAAAAATTCGCGCACGCGAAAGGGGGGTGGGGGAGAGGCTTCGGAAAATTCACATCGGGAAGTTCCGAGGCCTCTCCCCCACCCCTCTTTCGCGAGAGCGCATTTTTTTTTTCATATTCGTTTAGAGCAAGTTGTTTTACACATATTACACTATTTTTTTTTTTGTTTTGGTGCCCGGGTCAGCCCCTCAGACGCTTTCGGAACTTCCCGATGTGAATTTTCCGAGGCCTCTCCCCCACCCCCCTTTCGCGTGCGCGAATTTTTTATTAGCAACCACAATCAAAATCAAAGTGGAGAACAAATTTGAAAAAAAGAGGACCTGCCACCGGAATATGTTTGTTTTGGGGGTTTTTTCTTCAACTTTAACAACAACTACGCTGACCAATTTTTACTCTTTAAGATGATGCAACAGTACAAAATAATGTAATACTTGCAAGTAGGTAGAAAATAAGGTCAAACTAAAGGGTCTCTCCCCAACTCCACTTTCGCGAGCACGCATTTTTTTTTTTTTTGTCATATTCGTTTAGAGCAAGTTGTTTTACACCTATTACACTATCTTTTTGTTTTTTGTTTTTAAGCCTGGATCCAGGCCCCTTACTTTGACCGAAAAATCGAAAGATGTAAAACACTGAGTAGCGAATGGATAGAAGACTAATATATCCGCATAATGACATTCTCTGTAAAATAAGTACACTACATGGGGTAATGTGGGTCTAAGCAAATTATGTAAGAGAAAAGAAGATAAGCAGGTTATCATACGTCTGTACCAACACGTCAGCCGTGAAGCTAAACAACCGATAGTGTCAGTGAAAGAAAGAAATAAAGTTTACTGTACCTATCTCCTTTACCAACTAAATATGTATTTGTACCCTGAAGTGTCATTTGGCCTGGATTGCATCCAAGAATACGGGTAACACATGATGAAAGCTTCTCAATTTTAGGGATGAACGTAGTCATTTTACTGGACCTCTTCGGATCAGTTGTAAACACGGTGCCCTCTCTGAAAGGATAACGTTTGACTGAAATGCATCCAGAGTTGTCTCCCATGAGTATAAATATGTATAGATATATACACACATATATATCGTTTGTTTTGTTGTGTCCGGAGAGGGTAGGTCTCTTTTAGTGCCTTGTTATTAAACACACTCATCGGTAAAGTTTCCACTCATTTACTTATTTATTTTCCCTAAAATTTTCGTTGCGTCTAGCAACCTCTTCAGTAGTCGTTGACCCTGTCCGTTATCCGAGCTGGGTTCTTTTTGTTTGTGCGCATACACATATATGTATGTGTGTATGTGCATGCATATATGTGTGTGCGCGTATGTATGTGTGTGTGTGCACACACACATATATTGATAGAAGTGGTAAAACAACAAAAGAATGAAAGTGACCTCGATATTATGTAAATAGAAGGGATCTTTTCGGTTTGAACGGCAGTTTTTTTTAATAATTTCCACGTAACTAAACACTTTTAAACTTCATATACTGGTAGAATGTGTTTATAAAACATCCTTTTCTCTTGGCTTTATTAAGAAAATTCTATAGTTTGTAAGATATTTGTTGTTGTTTTTCTTCAATTTCTGCAGTTTCAACCAATCAATGACGTCTGTTGAGGTGAAAACATTAGGCGCCGTATGAATATGTCACTCTTTTAAGAAACAAATTGGGTTTATTTACATTTCTGAAGAAAAAAGATACCCTTCCCCCCACCCCTAACCTTAACCCTAAAACCGATTGAAATGCGATAGATCGATACTAGGGTCATAATTATGGATGACAATTTCATGACACCGCTAGAAAAAACTGCCGTTCAAATCGAGAAGATCCAATAGAAGAATTTATCTGTAAATATGATATGTGGCCACTATCTCTTCGGTTACGCGGCCATCGAAAATATGCTATGAAAATGACTGTTAAACAAAGGGAAATTACTGTGTGATTGACCGTTATTAAGACAAAAGAGCTATTAGAACGACCGCTAAGTGAGGGGAGTGAGTAACGGTAAGGGAATAAAAATGTTCATAGTATTTGCGTAAGCGCACATGTCCATACCTATACATGCGCGCCCGTACACCCATGTACATGCGCCTATAAGTACATACTCATCCACCCTCACTTGAAACACACACAAGCTCACCCACACATTCGGCAAAAAATATATACATACCCGCATACACGCTCGCACACACACGCGCATAAAAAAGGTTCATGCACACGTCTATATACGCACATGCACAAAAAAAAACAGGGCTAAAAGCAAAAGAATGTATATATGTATTTTAATACTTTTGTGACAACCATTACTTAACACAACAAAGCTTATACAAAGCTTTACATTTTACTTTTGACAACTTTTTTCTGAAAAAGTGAAACCGGTCAAGTTAATAAATATCTAAAATTGCATTTTCAAACCTTCTTTCATATATATTTCCACTCGTGTGGTTCCTTACAACTTCACTTTGTTATATATATATATATATATATATATATATGTATATGTACATGTATGAGCTTGTGTATGTATAAATATATAACTTAGCAGTTCGGTAAAAGACACTGATAGAATCAGTACTAGGCTTACAAAGAATAAATCCTGTGATCAATATGGTCAACCAATGGCAGTGCTCCAGCATAGCCACAGTCACATGACTGAAACAAATAAAACAAAAAAAAACTATGCCATTTTAATCCCGAGCAAGGCCGGGTATCTCTGCTAATATATATATATATATATGCATGCATGTACATATGTAAGTGAGGTAATAGTTTTAGTTTTAATAGTTTCACTATGTATATATTATATACATAGTGAAACTATTAAAACTGACAGTATTATCTTACATTACAATAGAGATGTTGTTTCACTTTTGACATGTAATACTGAAATGGTGTAAGAGATAAGAGATTGCTCCAGGCTTGCATTAGGCAAGAAATTGAAGATTTTTTCAGCCCATGACACTGCATGGACACTAAGTAAGGTATGTGTAAAATTTGAATGAAATCAGTTGGATTGTTCTCAAGTTTTAATGATGCACACATACAGACATACACAGAAACACACACACACACACACACACACACTCTCAGATCATAGCAGAGAAAATTATATTTTGTGGTGTAATGTATGGAAATTATTCTATAGAAGAAAAGCAAGCACTTATATCGTGGTAAACAATTGCAAAGAGGAGTATGATTCTGAATTAGAGCGAATGAAAGGGAAAACTGATTGGGATGCTAACAGGAAATGCCATGTCCCAGACGCACTAAAACAGGGATATCTTGCGAAGCAGTTTGTTTTTTTTACTCGAATTTGGCCAGTGTCAAAATCTCAACTATTTGATTCTGTTGTCCAAGTAGCCAAACACTGCTATGAAAAATATCTGAAAGACAAACTTGACAGTGCTGAAAAAAAACCCAAGAAACATTTCAGAGTTGCTGGAGGAGGTCGTAAAACAAAAGCACCAGGCATGAGAGACACCTTGTTTAAATGGTTTGTGGATGTTAGAACATCACTGCATGTGAGATTATCACAAGCTCTTTTCTTAATGCAGGCTGAGGAATTTCATGAGGAGTGGCTTTGCCAACACCCAGACACATCATCTGAGAAAAAGCTTTATTTTTCAAAAACTTGATGAAAGGTTAGTAAAAAAGAGTATGGTCAATGCCAGTGCCAGCTGACTGGTCCCGTGCTGGTGGCACATAAAAAGCACCATTTAAGCATGGTTGTTGCTAGTGCTGCCTGACTGGCTTCTGTGCCGGTGGCATGTAAAAAGCACTATTCAAGTGTAGTCGATACCAGTACTGCCTGACTGGCCCTCATGCCAGTGGCACATAAAAAACACCCACTACTCTCTCAGAGTGGTTGGCATTAGGAAAGGCATCAAGCTGTAGAAAGTTTGCCACATCAGATTGGAGCCTGGTACAGCCTTCTGGCTTGCCAGCCCTCAGTCAAACCGTCCAACCCATGCCAGCATGGAAAGCTGACGTTAAACGACGATGATGATGATGGTGATGATTGTTGCATCTGAGGAGAGTCGTTTTGTTTTAATGCCTTATTAATTAACATTCACCGGAGCAATTTCTATTCATTTACTTATTTATGTATTTTTTATATTTTTTGTTGCTTCTTGCAACCTCTTCTGTAGTTGTTGACTATCTGTTATCGGAGCTGCATTCTTTTTGTTTGTTTGTGTGAATGGATGGGCATCACCGTGCATGTGTATACACATATGTATGTATATATGTATGTATGTATGTATGTATGCATGTGCGTGAATGCATATATATATGTGTGTGTATGTATATATATATATATATATGTATGTATGTGTGTGCTTACATTTGTATGTATTCTGCATATTCCTGTTTGTGTGTGTGCGTGTGTGTATTTGTGTGCGTACTTATGTCTCCTCGTGTGTGCGTGTTTGAGTGTCTATATGTATGGGTTTGCGTGACTGTACATGCATCTGTAATGTATGGATGTGTATCTCCATATGTGTCCTTGTTGTGTGTGTGTATATGGTCATATGTTTCCATCTCCTTTTGTGTGTGTGTGTGTGTGTGCATTTGTGTGTGCGTGTGTGCGTGTGTGTGCATGTGTGTGTGTGTGGTGTGTGTGTGTGTGTGTGCTTGTCTGCCAGTATTACCTATGTACCTATCTATCTACTTACCTATCAGTTTACCTACATATCTACTTACGTATCTCTTTACCTACATATCACTTTACCTACCTATGTTCGCCTACATAACAGCCATCTAGCAAATCTACTTGTGTATGTTTTCAATGGTGGCTATTGTGATATTTCTTTTTATATGTCTGTTTCCTTTTACACAATATTAAAAATTTTCTGAGGGAGCTCCCCAACTGGTGGTAACAATATGTAGAGAAGGGAAAAGTTGACCATGAGAAAAGCAAAAAATGAAAGAGATAAATGAATAGCAACACCTTTTCTGTTGCTATCAAAGATTTTGAAATTTTAAGATTACTCTTTTACTTGTTTCAGTCATTTGACTGTGGCCATGCTGGAGCACCACCTTTAGTCAAGCACATCGACCCCAGGACTTATTCTTTGTAAGCCTAGTACTTATTCTATCAGTCTCTTTTGCCAAACCGCTAAGTTACGGGGATGTAAACACACTAGCATCAGTTGTCAAGCAATATTGGGGAACCAACACAGACACACAAACATATACACACACACATACATACACACACACACACACACACACACAACACACACACACACACACACACACATATATATATATATATATATATATACATATGACAGGCTTCTTTCAGTTTCCGAAGCTATAGTAGAAGACACCTGCCCAAGGTGCCATGCAGTGGGACTGAACCCAGAACCATATAGTTTGTAAGCAAGCTACTTACCACACAGCCATTCCTACGCCTGAGTAAAAATTTTCAAATTTGGTATATTGATGTACTTTTCAATGCTGAATCTGAGTTTGTCAAACATTTATTCCAGAAAAATTGTAGCAAAATGTTACAAAAGTTTAAATTTGATCATTTCTACTCAATCAGAAAACAGGATTTGTACATGATAGCAAGTGATAAAATGAAAGTAATCGTTAGAAGATGATGTTTTAAACAAAATGAAAGCAATGTATGAGAAATAATACTTATTGGAAATTGTAGTTGCGATACCTGTGCTGATGGCACGTAAAAAGCACCATCCGAATGTGGCTGATGCCAGCACCACCACCTTGACTGGCTTCCGTGCCAGTGGCACATAAAAAGCACCAACCAATCATGGCTACTGCCAGCCTCTCCTGGCACGTAAAAAGCATCCACTACACTCATGGAGTGGTTGGCGCTAGGAAGGGCATCCAGCTGTAGAAACACTGCCAGATCATACTGGAGCGTGGTGCAGCCTCCTGGCTTTCCAGACCCCGATCGAACCATCCGGCCTGTGCTAGCATGGAAAATGGACGTTAAACGATGATGATGATGATACAGAGAGAAAGTGACAAGGAGTGAGGTAACTAGTAGACATAGGTTGGTGGTGACAGAAAGACAACAGATTTGTAGATCCAAATGTTGAGTTATTTCTCATAGCAAATTATATTTGTTTTATTATTATTTACGGAGAACATTCTCTTTGGGGCATAGATTTTGAAAATGAAATTTGTTTTTCTTGAGGATACATCATTTTAGAGCCTTTCGGCACTAAACACACATAATCACATACACTCACATGTGTATATGTGTGTATTTGTTTGTATGTGTGTATATGGTTGTCTGTCCATCTCTCTATACACACACACATTCAAAGACATATATTCGTCATCATCATCATCATCATTTAATGTCCACTTTCCATGCTGGCATGGGTCGGACGGTTTGACTGAGGTCTGGTGAACCTGATGGATGCACCAGGCTCCAATCTGATCTGGCAGATTTTCTACAGCTGGATACCCTTCCGTAGAAACTCTGCCAGATCAGATTAGAGGCTGGTGCAGCAATCTGGCTCGCCAGTCCTCAGTCAAACCATCCAACCCATGGAAAGCAGACGTTAAACGATGATGATGATGATGATGGGTATATGTGTTTGAATGTGTGTGTGTGTGTAGAGAGAGAGAGAGAGATGGACAGACAACCATATACACACACACACACACACAAATACACACAAATACACACATATACACATATGTGCATACATATACTGGATGTATTCATTTGCTTTGAGGGTAAAGAGATAATATGGATGTAGAAGGCTGACTCATGAAACAATTACAGATTGAGTGACAGTAGAAGAATAGGATGGAACAATAGGGTGTTTATTTGTTATATTTGACCAAAAATAGAAAAATGATACCTGAAAGTAGGTTGATGTAAGAAGTGTAACAGCGGTCAGAGTCTCATGTCTCATTGACAGAAAATACAGCATAAATATGACAGCATGTTGTGATATCAATGACAGTATGTGTTGTCATTGATATCACAGCAATAAAATAACAAATTTAATAATCATAGGATTTTAGAAGTTATGTCCTTGAAGCCCCACATTGCAGCCCCAATGACACTGCACCAAAAATGTCCCCTTCCTATTCATCTGTAACCAGACCTTAGTGATCTGTACCTGAAGAGCCATGAAACCATCTAAAACCTATGCTGGTAATTCTACCTGATGAATTGAAGGCACATGGCTCAGTGGTTAAAGCATCATGAGGTTGTAAGTTCAATTCCTAGAGCGGGCTGTGTGTTGTGTTCTTAAGCAAGACACTTCATGTTGCTCTAGTTCACTCGGCTGTAGAAATGAGTTGCGATATTACTGGTGCTAAGCTGTATCAGCCTTTGCCTTTCCATTGGATAACATCGGTGGCATGGAGAGGAGAGACTAGTATGCTGGTCTTCCATAACGACCTTACCCGAACTTGTGCCTTGGAGGGGAACTTTCTAGGTGCAATCTCATGGTCATTCATAACCAAAGGAGGTCTTTACCCTTTGCCTTAATACTATTCTCAGTAAATTTGAGTCCACTAATCACAAAACTACAGGGTGCAAAGGGTAGCTGAAGATACTTAGTTATCAGTATATTACTCTCTTCAAACCAGAAAAATCAATGAGAGCCATCACCAAAGAACTTAAGCATCAGAGTGGACTATCAGAACTGTGGTGCTGAAGGACACTAAATTCAAGTTGTATGTACCGAAAACAGGAAAACTCAAGTTAATCAAGTACTTACCCACAAATATAAAAACATTCATGGATATGGCATGTTTTGATTCTTCTGTGATGAGAAACACTTCAATCAAGAGCAAAAGTCTTACAGAAGAATTGACAAATGGTTATGTGCAGATCCTTTTGATGTCACCATAGTGATGCACATTAAGTTTCCAGCAATCACGATGGTTTTAGGAGTGGGGAATAAAACAGTTTATGTCATGTCACCTCACGTTTTTTTTTAATTAATTAAAAACCAATTAAATACCAATGGAAGAAATAAGTGCTTTTTTATTTCTTTCAGATCCCCATGGCAGAGAAAATGCTAACACAAGAAGTTAAAACACATTCAGTACCACCACCATCATCATCACCATCACCACCACCACCACCACCACCATCGTCTTCATCATCATAAACAGTCTAAATTTGACGATTTTTTTATGTCTCCTGTTTTCAGGAATAGATTGATACATTGGTGAACGGTCAACGGCGTTGGAGAGCATGATGATTAAATTTGTAGTTGAAAAAAAGTAGCTGACATTCAAAGAGAGACTAAACAACTTCCTCCCAATGCCATATTCCTAACTGAAAGAAGCCATTGATCAGGTGATGTCTGAAATAAGTGAGGACTATTCAGTGCAGGCAGGTTAACAGTTCCAGACAGACATTGAAGCACTCATCAATGCTGAAGACAGGTTCAATCCTCAAGTACCGGGACCTGTCAGTGAACTATTTTTTGCACTGTGCAGCATTTGAGATGCTTGGAGAGGCTGGACTACTAACAACAAAGTTCTTGTCATCATTAGTGGCTAGCCTTACTGAGGCGTCAGGTGGTCCCCATTAAGGTGCTTGGCTGTTCCAATGCCTTAGCCTCACATTACCCATGGTAATGCTGTGAGCATCTTGGCTTGCTTCAGTTGGTTCCATTAACTGATAGAATAAGTACTAAGCTTACAAAGAATAAGCCCTGGGGTCGATTTGCTCGACTAAAGGTGGTGCTCCAGCATGGCCACAGTCAAATGACTGAAACAAGTAAAAGAGTATATGTGTGTAAGTGTGTGTAACTTTTTGAAAATCTGTGTAAACTGTGAAACCAGTAAATATAATAAAAAAATATTTTAACTATTCTCAGTGCATTTTGAACTTCTTTTTCTCCTATATTTCTACCTGTGTTTTCTACATGCATAGGATTGAAAGAAATGAAGTTAATATGATCCACTGGATGTGTAATGTCAGTGTGCATATACAGCAGAGTGTAAGTGCCCTGAGAGAAAAGTTGGGCATAAGAAGCATCAGATGTGGTGTGCAAGAGAGGCGTCTGTGCTGGTGTGGTCATGTGTTGCGTATGAATGAAGACAGATGTGTGAAGACGTGTCACTCCCTAACTGTAGATGGAACCTGTGGAAGAGATAGACCCAAGAAGACATGGGATGAGGTGGTGAAGCACAACCTTTGAACATTGGGCCTCACAGAGGAAATGATGGGAGACCAGGACCTTTGGAGATATGCTGTGATTGAGAAGACCTGGCAACCAAAGTGAGATCACAGCCATGCATGTCTGACCCTGTTAAGAATACCCCTGATGCATTGGGTGATATGATATGCTTGAGAAGACCTGTTGAGTAAAATTAATATCATAGCTGTGACCAGTGCCCCCTGACTGGCTCCTGTGCTGGTGGCACGTAAAAAGCACCATCCGAACGTGGTCGATGTCAGGTCTGCCTGACTGGCTCCTGTGCTGGTGGCACGTAAAAAGTAACAACCAATCATGACCGATGCCAGTACCCACTGGCTCTTGTGCCGGTGGCACATAAAAAGCTCCATCTGAACATGATCACTGCCAGGCCCACCTGATTGACTCCCATGCTGGTGGCATATAAAAAGCACCCAATACTTGCTTGGAGTGATTGGCATTAGGAAGGGCATCCAGTTGTAGAAACAATGCCAGATCAGTTTGGAGCCTGGAGCAGCCACTGGCTCTCCAGACCTCAGTCAAACCATCCAACCCATGCCAGCATAGAAAACAGATGTTAAACGATGATGATAATGATGATGATGATAACTATACCTATATATATATACATATATATATATATATATATATTATATATATATATATATGATGGTATTTTAATAATACCATCCCTATATTTATTTATAAATGATTTTACGCATTTCGTTTGTTCGTACGGTGCTTGATCACTTCAAACGAACTTTCGCAGGCATGATGGGGGAGAATGTTAGTAGTTATTTAGCTGGTGGACTTCGGTTGATGAGAAATCATGCGTCTAGGTGGCGCTAAATTTCGAAACCGGTACCAAGTTGACCAGCATTTACTTGTTCTGACCCATTTGAGGTAAGACATTATTATTGTTCACTGATATTTTTTCCTATCTTGTCTGTAATAGATTTGTGATTTTTCAGTGGTACAGAAGTATTTTTTGACTTCTATCATGAGCGATATAGGTACTCATTTAGTACCCTTGTGTAGATATGTACATATCTAATATTGTATGTATATATTTTATTAATTTGCCTGTACGGCTAATAATTCGCTTACCACTTGTGATGGTATTTTAATAATACCATCCCTATATTTATTTATACACACACACACACACACACATATATATATCATCATCGTTTAACGTCCGCTTTCCATGCTAGTATGGGTTGGACGGTTCAACTGGGGTCTGGGAAGCCCGAAGGCTGCACCAGGCCAGTCAGATCTGGCAGTGTTTCAACAGCTGGATGCCCTTCCTAACGCCAACCACTCCGAGAGTGTAGTGGGTGATTTTATGTGCCACCGACACAGGTGCCAGACAAGGCTGGCGAACAGCCACGCTCGGATGGTGTTTTTTTATGTGCCACCGACACAGGTGCCAGACGAGGCTGGCGAACGGCCACGCTCGGATGGTGTTTTTTATGTGCCACCGACACAGGTGCCAGACGAGGCTGGCGAACGGCCACGCTCGGATGGTGTTTGCTACGTGCCCACAGCACGGAGGCCAGTCGATGCGGTACTGGCTATGGCCACGTTCGGATGGTTTTCTTATGTGCTACTGGCACCACAAAGATACAAATTCCATTGATGTTCATCGATTTTGATTTGGTTTGATTTATATATATATATAATATATATATATATTATATATATATATATATATATATATATATATAATATATATATATATGTATAATATTAATTAGAGACAAAACCACTATTATGCAAATCAAACAAAGAAAGACTTAATCCAATACATAAAAAATTTTATATAAATTAAATAAAATTAAATTCGCCACTACAATTGTTTCGTGTCTCTTCTAAGGACATTCATCAGGTGGTCTTCAGATCTTCTATTCAATTTTAAGTTATGAAGTAACTTAAAATTGAATAGAAGATCTGAAAACCACCTGATGAATGTCCTTAGAAGAGACACAAAACAATTGTAGTGGCGAATTTAATTTTATTTAATTTATATAAAATTTTTTATGTATTGGATTAAGTCTTTCTTTGTTTGATTTGCATAATAGTGGTTTTGTCTCTAATTAATATTATATAATATTTTACTATAAAATTGGATTCAATCCTAAATCTGATTTTTCCCTGTAAATTTGTATTTATTCCCTAATATTTATTATTATATATATATATATATATACACTTAATCATATCGGAGGGAAATGGAAATTAATAGAAATTTTCATTTCCAGTGGCCTAGCGTGTAAAAATTTAGTTGAAAGACCATGTATTACTCATAAAATACAGTGTACATTTAAACACATATGAGGAATCTATTCATGGGATTCATCACGCTAGAACCTAGCTGTTCTTTCTACGGAGATTATGAAACTGAATATTTTTTTGTGGATGATTACGTCGTTTATGTTTTAAAAAAGAAGTAAAAAGGGTCGTTAAATGAGGGGGAAAATATTTTCCAGACATTTAGTTATTGTTTCTAGCATATCGGGTTTTCTTGTGGTGGTAGATATTTTTTCGTCTGCTGTTTCAGGAGAAATCTACGCATGCATGAAATATCAGACGAAAGTAAAACAGGGAGTTTTTAGCTTTTTGAAAGTGGCAAGGTGGATGGAGGGGAACAGGGTATTTTGTAAGAAAAATTAAAATCTAAAGAAAAAATTTCCAGTTTCGTAATCTCCGTATTTTTCTACGTGGATTAATAAAAAAAAATTCGAAAAAAGTGAAAAATTATAAAATTAGGGTAGGGAGGAGGAAATTAAAATTTTGGAAATATGATTTCTTTTATTTTTTTTGCAAAATCGTAATCTCCTATATCAAAACCAAAGGAATCCGAGGAAATTTATGAAAAAAAAAGAAGGGTATGGAGTGCTTACACTTTACCTCCGCCGGTTTATATTACAATTAAGAAAATGGTAATTTTTTTTTTTTTCTTTTTAAAGAAATTATATAGACTGTTACGGAGATGTACTTGCATAGCAAGTGACCTGATTTGAGATCGTGTGCTGAAACAAAAACAATTGTAGCGTGGAAGATGTTTATAAACCATTTCAAAACACACGAAAACCATTAGCTTCACTTCAGCATTTAAATTTAATTTGTCAAAACATTTTCTTCGCTTTGAAATCGCGACCTGTTCACTGGCATGCAAAAATAATTTTTGCTTTATTAGAGTGTTGCATTAAAAATTAGAAACGTAAAAATTTCGTTTTGAATTTTCCACGCCGGTTTTGTAGCAACGCGCACCCCCACCATATTACGACATTACCGTCACATTGACTACGTTGGCAAATAACAGATCAGGTTAAAGAAGGGCTGCAATTTAATGCTGTTAGGAAAGTTCGTTCACTGCTGACATTTATTCTACAATGCAGCTGAATAACTGGAAGGCAATCAGCGGTGTTATAGTACCTGCTGTTGTTTTATTCATTGCTGTTTATTACTATTACTATTTTAATAAACACAGCAGCGGAATCAATGAAACTAAACACGGCCTCGATGAGATTCTTTCTGGTCTCCTCCGGGCTGAAAAAAAAGTTGATAATCTTGCAAGGCCTCGAGTGGCACTAGGACTTGGTGGATGTCTCGACTTGACCGTCAGTGCTTTAGCTTTATTCCAAAAACTGGGATTAGCTCCATCGAACAATTCTAATGTTCATCACGAATCAATCAGTTCTTTTGTTGAATTGGAAGAATTATTCACTTATTTCTTCACCTACGGAGCCGCAGCAGAGTAAGTAATTTATATCATCAACTCATCATGTCTTATACCAAAAGTTTATTTCTCGAAGTTGTTGCATTTAGATTTAACATATTTATAAACACGAAAAGTTAAGATGTTACCGTTTTGCTGACTTTACAGAAATTCGAATTTTAATGAAATTGAAACCTAATACCGACAGCTGCAAATGTTTACAAATGTTATGTTTACAAGCTGATTATGTTTGACCTTCGTGTTTTATAACCATATGACAGTAATTGGTAATATTATCAGTTTTTATTGTATAGAAAATTGGAAATTTGTGTTGAACTAGAAAATTAGAAATGTGTTGGGTAATTTGAAATACGATGTTTATTCTCTTCGACTATTTTAAATAGCAAAGCAGAGATGTACCATACAAAACCAACGAAGCGTGAAGGGTTACGCATTTAATGTTGTCCATCTTTTCTCTAAATGCTGTAGAGGCTAATTAAAATAATTGAATTCTAGTTATTATTTTATTTCCTGGGTAGACGTTTGGGCTCTTCTCTATAGAACGGGGAAAGTGGAGTTGTGAAACTTGTCTTTCCTTGAAGTGAAACTACTCTATCGGGAAGAGGGACAGGGACACGAGCTCAATTCACTAAAAGCTTGCTTTTATGATGACCCATTGAGAGAGCCCACATGTTTAGCCATCTGACCTGCTCAACAAAGGAAAACCCGACTCCGAGAAAAGTGTGATGGCCTGCGTCAGCAAAATTCAGTAAATAACGTTCGTAAATTCAAGTTGCTATTGTTTAGACCTGACTGAGAAGACTTATGATCAAAGGCATTCCAGCTTAAATTGTCCCATCTTTTGTTTTTTTAAGACGATAAGGTTTTAAGGGGAGCGTTTGGTTATTGTTTCTGTTAGTTTGAGCGATCATGCAGAGATTCTGCTGTTGTTGATTCGATATATGTCATGATAGAGACCTAAACGTAACAAGACACTTTAGAGGAAAATGCTTCTCTTACGTGCTGAATAAACAAATTTTTTTATGTATAACCACATCTTCAAATCGTAAATCGCTGGACAATATGCTGAAGTTTGTTTAGTCTACCCAAGCTGATTTATGTCAAATAACGATTCTCTCTCTCTCTCTCAACCGAGAGGACAAACTACTGTAATTAAATAAGTTTGTTTAGTGTTAAGGGTAAGAGATTCCACAGATAAATGAATGAAACTATTGAGATGGACGTTCAGAGGACGACCCTATTAAATAAGGGTTCTTGTAGGCCCTCAACTGAGCGGGTAATGAAAAGCAAAAGACGTAAATAAAGCAAGGTATAGTGAATGCTTCCATAATAAAAATTTTATGGAAAGAATGCCGATTTTATATATTACCGAAGGATCGCAAATTTCTAGGGTGAAATTGACTCTCTAAGTGTGTCAAATATTTTCATGGATGAGTAATTAACAGCAAATAAAGACGGTACAATTAACTTCCTTCAAAACTATGTTCCACTTTCAGTGGGGCAAACAGTTTGCATAAAGTCTGTTTCAAAGTTGTGTAGTCTCTCTCACTTGCTCAATCTATGAGTAACAATAAATAAAAGGGAAGGGATATTCTTCAGAAAAAAAAAAGTTTTACTTCCGAGAGCGGTGTTCAGGGAACGAACGTTTAACGAACCGAATTATCTCTGACAACAGCTTACATAAGTCCTCTCTTCCCTCCTCCCTCTCTCTGTCTTTGTATGTAAACACATATAGAGAGACACGCAAACGTGTGTATGTGTGTGTGTATTACATGTAATCATCATCATTTAACGTCTGTTGTTCATGCTAGCATAGGTTGGACACTTTGACCAGAGCTGGTAAGCTGAGGGGTTGCATCACACTCCAGTCTGGTTTGGCATGGTTTCTACGACTGGATGCTCTTCCTAACGCCAACCACTTTACAGAGTGTAGTGGGTACTTTTACGTATTATCACTCGTGCGCTTTTACGTGGTACTACCACGAGTGCTTTACACCACCAGAAGGACCAGACTTAACACTTCTGCTGTGGGTAGAAAAGGCAGTGAGGGAGTTAAGTAACACCTGTATTGATGTAGTGAAGGTTGTGAAGAAATTCAACCCTTGATAATTGGAGTAACCCGACAGGAAATTTTCAATCCCGGTGAAGGATGAATGGACCCCATTTGTGGATATCTTTCTCAGAAAGTTCTGTCAGGCAAAAACCATAAGTAATATAAAGGGCAACAACTTCGTTTTTACTCAACTTTTCAGGAACCAGAAACCACTGGGTTTGTAGAAACGATACATGTGGTCATTGAGGAGAGTTAAATATCCAAAGTATGAAAATAAAGATTATGTAATTGTTTCAGGTGTTGGTACCTGTGTCAGAGAGATTTCCTTTCTTGGAAACATTGTGACATATTTCTGAAAGCTCAGTCAATTTCTATAGAAAGAAAGATTAAAAAGTTCAGTAATGATAGGGACACGTTTAAGATGGGTTGACAGTAATGTATATAGAATGCCATCTGGTTCAGCCTTAGGTAATTAATGTCAGTGATCAAAATAAATAAGGTTAATAACCCACTCTAATTATACCATTATTATAAATGTGAAACATTTATATTGATGATGTATAATGGTGCTTCATGTGATGATTATAATATAGAACAGACCTGCTATATGCATCCCATCTATATCATCCATAGATTATTGACAAGAAAAATATCTAAAACTGTCAGTTTTAAATAGCCGATGTGTAGACTACTTCCAAGATTCTCAAGTTAAAGAAATAAGTTCCTATGTAGTATTTCTTTGCATGTATAAAAACTAAATATTTCAAAACTTCAAATTATTCAGGACAGATGAAAGTGTGTCACATTGTTAACTGAATAAATGAATTGAAATTTGTTGTTTAATGTGTAAGACTAAATTTTTCTTAGTAATTATTGAAGATTTCATCTTGTTAAAAAGTTTATTTTGAAACTTGAGTTATTCGTAAATTTTTACAAAAGTTGATTTGAAAATCTTTGGGTCTTTTCTTTTTTTTACATGGCAGCCTTTTGTTCGTATTAACCATTTTTAATTGATTTAAATGGAAATGTCTTAATATCTAAATTACTGTGAAGGTGACGAGCTGGCAGAATCATTAGCACTCTGGGCAAAATGCCCAGGGAAAATCTTTACGTTCTGAGTTCAAATTCCACCAAGGTCAGCTTTGCCTTTCATCCTTTCAGGGTTGATAGAATAGGTACCAGCTGAGCACTGGAGGCAAATTATCAATTTTCCCCCACCCCTGAAATTGCTGGCCTTTTGCCAAAATTTGAAACTAATATTTAAGTTATTGTGTTTTGGCAGAAGACTAAGGCATTAGCTATATTGCAGTTGAATACTGTGTGTGTGCATTTATGTTTGTGTCTCCTTGTCTTGACATCACATGATAGCTATAAATAAGTGCCTTTGTCACACAAGCAACGTCATTCATTTCCAATATGTCTGGCCATGGGAAATATTGCCTTGCCCAGAAACAAAGGACGTTTGGCAACAGAAAGGGCGTCTGGATGTAGAAAATCTGACCCATGCAGGCATGAAAAAGTGGATGTTAAAATGATTATGATGATGAATATTTTGGGGATACTATATAAATTGTTGCCTTTTGACATACTTTTAAAACAATTGGTAGGATTTTGTTCTTTAGCTTCTTTTGGCTGGTTGTTTGTCCTCCAAATTTACTTTTAATAACTGTTACTATTCATACACTGTTAAATTGTAATGCTCACTTCCAGAAAGTTGCTCTCAGATTATTTCTAAATTTGCTGTATTTTAAATAATGTAATAATGTAAAATACACAAACTTGTTTATTAAGAAAAAACTTTTCATTTATAAAAAATATATATATATGATGACTTTGGAAAGAGCTTTTTAGATAATAATAATAATAATAACCAGCTTCTGTGCCAGTGGCACATAAAAGGCACCATTCAAGTGTGATCGTTACCAGCGTTGCCTTACTGGCACTTGTGCCGGTGGAATGTGTAAAAAGATTCAAGCAAGGTCGTTGCCAGTATCGCCTGACTGCCCACCCCTCACCCCGTGGCATGTAAAAAGCACCCACTACACTCTCAGAGTGGTTGGCGTTAGGAAGGGCATCCAGCTGTAGAAACTCTGCCAAATCAAGATTGGAGCCTGGTGCAGCCATCTGGCTTGCCAGCCCTCAGTCAAAATCGTCCAACCCATGCTAGCATGGAAAGCGGACGTTAAGCGATGATGATGATGATGATGATGATGATATATAATTGTTTTTTTTATTTATAAGTTTATTAAAAATTCTATAGAAACATTATTGTAAATAAAAGCATATGCATACTTCCAGCTTGGATCTGCATTTACCTAAGTTTGGTAACAGAAACATTATGTTATTAGTTTACTTATTCTATATTATTGTCTCAAGAACTCTCAAGAAAGTTATAATGGTTGGTGCTTTGCCTTGTCTTATAGCATTAAGCAAATTAAAGATGAGATACATTGAAAACCACTAAATCACCTCAGTTAGGTTAGAGAATGCTATTACATCTGGTAACAAGATCAGGCATCTGTTTCCAACAGCTAGGTGAATATAGTCAATATAAAATTAAGCTTTCTATTCACTGTCACTATGAAATACTTGAACTTAATACCTTATTAATAACTTATTGATTTTATAATTTAATGAATAAATTTTTAAAAGTTAATGCTATACTTTTTCTATTTTGTGTGTCTATTTTTAGTTAATTGTATAAATACATAAATCTACTACATTTTGAGTTTGAGTTTTACCTATTTTTGTACCCACATAAACTTTTGGTGTTGGGTGCATAAAATGTTAACACTAACCTGATAAACTGCAATATTCATCCCAAGATAGCATCTCTTATAGACAAACAGTGTTAAAAATCATAGATATATATCAGTAGTTAGTGTTAACAGTAGTTTAACTACTGTGAATGACATTACAGGGACTGCATTTTAATTCAGAAGTGTGAGTGTATTCTTTTATTTGTTTCGGTCATTTGATTGTGGCCATGCTGAAGCACTGCCTTTAGTTGAACAAATTGACCCCAGGACTTATTCTTTGTAAACCTAGTACTTATTCTATCGGTCTCTTTTGCCAGACCGCTAAGTTACAGGGATGTAAACACCAACATCAGTTGTCAAGTGTATGTATGATGGATTCTCTCTCGTCATGAACAACTAACGAGTATTCAGTAAAAGCAAAGTGGTAATCATGTTCTATGAACACAAATGTGTCTCTTGAGCCTTGCTGCTACCTTTGCAAACCTTTTGACAAAGGGAACAAGTTGAGGACTCAGTTTGCTCAAGTGCTTGTGGATCATTTACTATGTGTTTCCTTGAGTGGACGGCAAGGCCTGCTTTGCTCTGTGCTACAAAAGCCAATGATAGATATATGCACACTGACATTACCCATCCAGCAGAGCATACGGGCTTCATTTCTTCATATATCCTCAGTAGTCACAGCTCAAGTCTCACTGCCATGTAGCATAATATACATGTAGCATAATACACACATATATGTGAAGGCGCATGACTCAGTTGTTAGAGCATCAAGCTTACAATCGTGAGGTAATGAGTTCGATTCCCGGACCGGGTTGTGTGTTGTGTTCTTGAGCAAGACACTTTATTTCATGTTGCTCCAGTTCACTCAGCTGTAGGAATGAGTTGCATCATCACTAATGCCAAGCTGTATCAGCCCCTTTGCCTTTCCCTTGGATAACATTGGTGACATGGAGAGGCAAGGCTGGTGTGGGTGACTGCTGGTCTTCCATAAACAACCTTGCCCGGACTTGTGCCTCGGAGGGTAACTTTGTAGATGCAATCCCATGGTCATTCATGACTGAAGGGGGTCACCCCTATATATATATTTATATATCATCTTCATCATACATCTGTTTTCCTTGTTGGCATGAGTTGGACAGTTTGATTGGAGCTGTTCAGGTTCCATGTCCGTTTTTACATGGTTTCTCTGGCTGGATACCCTTCCTAATGCCAACCACTTTACAGAGTGTACTGGGTGCTTTTACACAGCACTGACACTGGTGCATTTACATGACATCAGTATGGATGCTTTTTATAATGACACCAGGACCCATGTGCCCACAAGGTTGGGAATGCCCAGCTGGAGAGGAATGCAGGGGACAGTCTGTATGCAAAGACAATCATGCTTTTACTTAGCTTGACGTATCTTTTGAAGCACAACAAACTACCAGGATTATTATTACTATTCAGGTCACTACCTGGAATTGAACTTGGAATCTTGGGGTTAGTAGCCAGCGTTCTTAACCACTATACCCACGGGCATATGAGAACCTCATTCTTAACCACTCTGGCATAGTGGTTAAGAGCACGGGCTATTAATCCCAAGATTCCGAGTTCAATTCCAGAAAGCGACCTGAATAATAATAATAAACTACCAGGAGTCGTGGTCTCCTGTTGTCCCCTCTGTGGGTCTCAATGTTTGTAGATCCTTTCTCGTCATATCATCCCATGTCTTCCTGGATCTACCCCTTCCACGTATTCCCTCTACAATTAGAGATTGGCACTTCTTGATGCAACTGTCTTCATTCATATGCATTACATGGCCATACCAGTGCACACAACATCTGATGCCTCTTATACCCAGTTTTTCTTTCAAATCACTTAAACTCAGTCACATATATACACTGACATTACCCATCCAGCAGAGCATACTGGCTTCATTTCTTTCAAGCCTTCACATATCCCCAGTAGTCATAGCCCGTCTCACTGCCATGTAGCATAATATGCATATAAAATATATATAAAAGTCAAGTTGTGTGTCTGTCTCCTATGATTTAGATTCCTAACTACTCCAACATTTTGCGGTGCAGTTTAACCAAAACTTATAGTCGTGATTCATATCGAGACCTTCTAGGTATTAGTGCGCGTCTACGATTTAAAAAAAAATTTACCATATTTTTTTCCATTTTAATGTATTTTTTCGCTATTATATAAGGAAAGTAACTCTCTAAAAATGTCTACGATGAGTCAACGATTTAAAAAAAAATTTACCATCATTTTTTTGCTATTTTTTGGCTATAACTCTAAAAATGTCTACGATGAGTCAACGATTTAAAAAAAAAAATTTACCATCATTTTTTTGCTATTTTTTGGCTATAACTCTAAAAATGCTTATATAGTTATTTCCCTTACAAACCCGAGCAACGCCGGGCGATACTGCTAGTAAAATATATAATACAGGAAGATGGACTGAACAGGCTTTAATTCAAATCACAACAATTGTTTCTGTGCATTAGTAACAGACAGCTGTTAGTTGCTGTGTATTCCTGCTCTATGATAGCATATGGTAACTGATATCTGTAGAGGAGCTTTGAAATGTATGTTATAAGGTGATATTATACATATATAAATATGTGTGTGTGTTAAATTAAATGAAACAACAAAACCAATACTGTGTGGAATTTTCAGGACATTTATGAAAAGAAAGTTAGTCTTACAGCTGTTTCTGGGATGTTAGGGATATCACTTCATCAGAGACGATGTGAGATGGTTAAATAGAGGGAAATAGTAGAGTTCAATGTAAGGAGTTATTTTGGAAAAGGATGGATATAGGAAGTATAAAGAGAAATAAGAGAATAAAAATACAAGTGAAAATATATGTAGAATGTTACAGTTGCATCCTACAATATTTCCCATATTTTAGCTTTGAGTAACACGAATGGGATTTGGATGTATAAAGTCAAAAAAGAAATTATAAGGAACATATATATAAAAATAATTCCTTCTGCTATAAACACAAGTTGTGAAATGTTGGGTGGGTGTGGCTAGTCAATCACATCAACCCCAGTGTTCAACTGGTGTTTATTTTATCAACTCCAAAAGGATGAAGGACAAAGTTGACCTAAGTTTTGGTGGAATTCAAACTCAGAATGTAAAGACCGGTGAAATGCTGTTTAACATTTTATTTGGTGTGTTAACTTGTTGCAGTAATATATATAAAAATAACAGAATGATTAGTTCATTAATATTTAAAACAAAAATAATAGGATAATCTATATATATAAAACTGTAGTTGTGTGAGTGTCTGTCCCCTTCGATTTAGATTCCTAACTACTCCCACATTTTGCGGTGCAGTTTAACCAAATTCGGTTATCTTATAGTCGTGATTCATATCAAGCCCGTCTGAGTATTAGCACGCGTCTACGATGAGTCTACAATTTTAAAAATAATTTAACATCATTTTTTATTCCATTTTAATGCATAATTTTTCGTGTGTCGATGGCGGCGGAGTTGGCGTCCATGGTCACACCTGCACCTATTTGCTTCTCCCCCTTCTTCCCTCCCTCGTGAAGCTGTGGGGAAGGGAGTGTAAGGAAATCAACGTCGTAAAGCGTTGTCAAGGAGACCAGCGTTCTTTTAGAACAACGACTTCATGGCTTGAAGACACCAAAACATAAATGGCTAAGAAAGCCCGAATTGGCATCTATAAGGGAAGTAACTCTCTAAAAATGCTTATATAGTTATTTCCCTTACAAACCCAAGCAACGCCGGACGATACTGCTAGTTCTCAATAAAAATAATGTAAGTAAAGATTTTCAGCAAACACATTGATGTTTCTGCTACATTTTTGAGGACATAAGATGTTATAGCAAACTTCTTGATAGAAAGGAATTCCTCTTGAAGGTTTGTTCAATTAATTAGTATAATTCCTAATGTGCAATATATAGGAACAGGTACAGATGTGATATTCAAACTGAATTCAAGATTATTTCATGGAAATAAAGGCAGGGGATGCAGACTTAAATATTTAAGGACCTCTTTTGCCTTAATGGACTAATCCATGCTAACCATATTTTTCTACATCATTTCTGTAAATTGGAAGGCAGTTTATAATTGCAGCTGGAACATGTAGTTCACCATTATTACACATTCACTTAATACCATCACTGGCCATTGTCTGCAAAACTACTTTATTTTATTAAATTGTCATAAAGACAGTACAAAGGTTAGGTAGTTTTGTGGGCTGGACAAGACATTAATGAAATGAATGATAATGATACAAGAATGATAAGGATGAGAGAAGACAGAAAGCACCCGCCGACCCTCTGCTTCTTTATAACATTGTTCTTTCACAAACATACATTGAGGTATTAAACCTCTTACATTTTTCAATATTTTCAGAGGGAGTTTGAGTCTGTGTGTTGGTTGGTTGGTGTAGAAGTTTTCTACATTTAGTATGTAAGAGGCAAGAGTTGTGTTAAAATCAGTGAGAACAATGATTTTCTTGCTCTAATTGCTGAGTCATTATCAGAACTGGAGAAGAAGTTTCAGGTGTGGAAGCATGGTTTAGAATCGAAGGGCCTTAGAGTCAACCTAGCTAAAACCAAAGTCCTAATAAGTAGGAAGGTAGACAAATCACAAACGCCTTCAGGTAGATGGCCCTGCTCAATCTGTAGAAAAGGTGTAGGTAGAAACTCTATAAGATGCACCAAGTGTAAGCTATGGACACATAAGAGGTGCAGCAATGTCATAGGAAGGCTAACTAGGAAGATGGTTTTTGTATGTGGCAGATGCTCAGGAGCATTAACCTCTGAAAATCTGCAGAAAACAACTTCCGTCACTTTCCAGGGGGAAAAACTAGATAGCTTCCGTTATCTTGGTGACCAAGTCAGTAGTGGGGGTGGGTGTGCTGAAAGTGTAACAGCTAGAGTAAGAATAGCCTGGGCAAAGTTTAGGGAGCTCTTACCTCTGTTGGTGACTAAAGGCCTCTCGCTCAGAGTAAAAGGCAGACTGTATGATGCATGTGTACGAACAACCATGCTACATGGCAGTGAAACATGGGCCGTGACTGCTGAGGACATGCGTAAGCTCGCGAGAAATGAAGCTAGTATGCTCCGTTGGATGTGTAATGTCAGTGTTCATAGTCGACAGAGTGTAAGTACCTTGAGAGAAAAGTTGGACCTAAGAGGAATCAGATGTTGTGAGCAAGAGAGATGATTGCGCTGGTATGGTCATGTGGTGAGAATGGATGAAGATAGGTGTGTGAAAAAGTGCCACACCCTGGCAGTTGAGGGGACCTGTGGAAGAGGTAGACCCAGGAAAACCTGGGTCGAGGTGGTGAAGCATGACCTTCGAACTCTAGGTCTCACCAAGGAAATGACCAGAGACCGAGACCTATGGAAGTATGCTGTGCGTGAGAAGACCCGGCAAGACCAGTGAGAACAATCAAAATCAAATCATATATCAGAAAGCAGGGGTTAAGTGACCCATCCGTTCGTGTCCGCTGTCAGCCTCGTCTGGCACCCGTGCCGGTGATACATAAAAGCACCATTCGCTCATGGCCGTTTGCCAGCTCTGTCTGGCCCCGTGTCGGTGGCACGTAAAAGCACCATCCGTTCGTGTTCGTTGCCAGCCTCGCCTGGCCCCGTGCCGGTGACACGTAAAAGCACCGTCCGTTCGTGGCCGTTTGCAAGCTCTGTCTGGCCCCGTGTCGGTGGCATGTAAAAGCACCATCCGTTCGTGGCCGTTTGCCAGCTCTGTCTGGCCCCGTGTCGGTGGCACGTAAAAGCACCATCCGTTCGTGTCCGTTGCCAGCCTCGGCTGGCCCCCGTGCCGGTGACACGTAAAAGCACCGTCCGCTCGTGGCCGTTTGCCAGTTCTGTCTGGCAACCATGTCGGTGGCACGTAAAAGCACCATCCGTTCGCGTCCGTTGCCATGTAAAAGCACCGTCCGTTCGTGGCCGGTTGCCAGCTCTGTCTGGCCCCGTGTCGGTGGCACGTAAAAGCACCATCCGTTCGTGTCCGTTGCCAGCATCGCCTGGCCCCGTGCCGGGGACACGTAAAAGCACCATCCGTTCGTGGCTCTGTCTGGCACCTGTGCAGGTGGCACGTAAAAAACACCCACTACACTCGCAGAGTGGTTGGCGTTAGGAAGGGCATCCAGCCGTAGAAACACTGCCAGATCTGACTGGGCCTTACGAAGCCTTCCAGCTTCACAGACCCCAGTTGACCCGTCCAACCCATGCTAGCATGGAAAGCGGACGCTAAACGATGATGATGATGATGATGATGATATTGGGGGTATTAAACCTCTTACAATTTATTTGGACTAAAAAGTCCATTACAAATTTAACACATACTTGAGGCAATAAACCTCTTATACTAATCCCCGCTTAACTCTATTTTGTAATACCATCTAAAAGGCACTGGTACTGACACCATGTACTGTATTTGATGGCCTATAAGACGCACCTTTTTTACCCAAAAATGGCTTTAAAAATCCCCCTGTATCCAATGCACTCAATGTAGGCTCAAAACAATATGTATGTTTACAAAACGTGTGCTGCCATCTGTTGGTGAATAATCACCTATGGTATGTTTATATCGAATGTGGATGCAATAAATTGCTTATAATTACTAGTAATAACATAAAGTTATACAGGTAAGTGGAGGAATTAAAACATTATTTGAGTGGTAATTTATTTTACAAAAGTATAGCCGAGGCTAGGGTGTGTCCTATGCACTTATGTGTCTTTTCGACCACCAAAAACAGTAAAAAGCATAGGTGCTGGTGTCATGTAAAAAGCACCCAATACACACTAAAAAGTGGTTGGCATTAGGAAGGGCATCCAACTGTAGAATCCAAGTGAAAACAAACTATGGAACCTGGTGCAGTTCCTGGCTTTGCCAGCTCCTGTCAAACTATCCAGCCCATGCCAGCATGGAAAATGGACGTTAAATAAAGATGAGGAATATTATTGCATTCTAAAATTGAATACAAAGCTAAAGGTAATTAATTACTTCAATGTATTTTTATAAAATATATTAATTTTTAGATGATTTCTACTTCATACAATCATAGAAAATTGAACAACTTATACATGGAGACCTGATTTGAAAGACATAAATGAAATGAACTTCAATGTATCAACTAACTAACAACTTGCTGTTTTAAATCTGACTAAAAGACTTCAGGCACAGTCATGCCTTTGGATGTCAGAAGTGAAAGTAGAAAAATCTGACGTCAGACGTCAACTTCGTGTATTTACGTCGTCATGTTTAAACTTTCGTTTATTTACGTACCACCACGCTTTAATTTACGCCGTTTATTTACGTACCACCACGCTAGGTTTATAAAAGCTTGAAGTTAATTTTTAAAATAAATGTGATACTTATTCTGTTTAAACTTTATAAATAAATATATTCTTGCATTATTCATTATTGTTTTTAAAAAAGAAATCACACCAAATCTGCACAAATGAACCCCCATGACCATCACCGCGAGACTAGAAGTTAAGCCTTAAGTTTGAAATAAATATTTTTTTTTCCTTTTGATGCTCTTCTGAATACATTTAATAGAATATTGTCAGTCCTGTTTGAGCAAACTAAACATCTCTACTCTATTAACTTACTTCACATACATTCTTTTTTTAAGACATTTTCTCTTTTCTTAGCGCATTGGCTTTTATATAATTTATTTTTCTTTGACTTCCTTACCTAATTTAATACGATGCTTTATTCTGTTGTCCAGGCGCTATGTCCATAACTCTTCATTGTTTGATGTATTATCGTCAAATGCAGACAATTTAAAGGACAAACAATGGACTCTCGGTGGCAATGCACCAGTGATGGCCAATCGATTATACCATGAAGGAGCAGATGTGCTTTTGGGTACATCGTGGAGTGAAAAACTGCTTAATTTGATTCCAGAAGGAATCAAAGGTAAGTTGCTTATACAAATGATTTGGCTCCTTTTCCTAATATTTTATCAGGTGGACCTCATGGAGGCAATGACCAAAACCTTTGGCATTATGTCATGCTTGAGAAGAAGACTCATCAAGCTGAGCAAAATCACAGTTGTGGCAGATACCGGTGTCACACAAATGGCACCCATGCCGGTGGCACATCAATGCATCCGTTACACTCTCATTTCTTTACTGCCCACAAGGGGCTACACACAGAGGGGACAAACAAGGACAAAGAAATGGATTAAGGCGATTACATTGACCCCAGTGTGTAACTGGTACTTATTTAATCGACCCCGAAAGGATGAAAAGCAAAGTCGACCTCGGTGGAATTTGAACTCAGAACATAACAGCAGACGAAATACTGCTATGCACTTCGTCCGGTGTGCTAACATATCTGCTAGCTTGCCTTCTCAGGGTGGTTGGCATTAGGAAGGGCATCCAGCCATAGAAAACCATGCCAAATCAGACTGCATTGTGGCACAGCCTTCCAGCATACCAGCCCAGTCAAACCCTCCAACCCATGCCAGCATGGACAACGAATGCTAAATGATGATGATGATGATGTTCCATACTTTTAGGACACAATAAAAGGAATACTAAACTGACATATACTGAAGAACATAGAAAATTATATTGGAATGTAATTAGTATAGTTAATTTTCATGGGATAGCCATGTATCTCCTCTACAGCAAGACACTTGTTTCTGTCCTTCTATCATGCTTTAACCTCTTATCACAGGCACAAAGTCACCTCCTTCACTACTACACACCCTCAGTTGAGGTGATTTTGTCTTGCAAGTTATTTAGTGATCTCATTAATGCCGGCACCACATAAAAAGCATACAGTACACTCTATAATATGGTTGATGTTAAGAAGGGCATCCAACTGTAGAAAACTTGCCAATGCAAACATTTCAGTTTAGCTCATTCTTCTGGCTTGCTAACTCCTGTCAATATATCCAACACATGCCTACAATAGAAAATGGATGTGAAATGATGCTGCTGCTGTTGATGGTGATGATTTAACTTTGATTTTCAACTATATGGACCATTGAAAGAGTTGAAAGTTTAGGACAAATTTGATATAATGAAATTAGCTTTTTAAGACTGAGTGCCAATTCAGCTTTCATAATAGTTAGTAGGAATTGCAAAGAACATCAATTTGGAATTCTTGTGAAGGTATTTCTTTCTTGATTAGAAAAGCAATTAGATCTACCTATAAAACAATACTGCATCATATATTTGATTCCTTCTGAGTCATTCTTTTCTACTCTAGGCATAAGGCCCAGAATTTTGCGGGAAGGGGCCAGTTGATTAGATCGACCCCAGTATGCAACTGGTACTTAATTTATCGACTCCGAAAGGATGAAAGACAAAGTCGAACTCAGCAGAATTTGAACTCAGAACATAAAGACAGACAAATACCGCTAAGCATTTCGCCTGGCATGCTAACGTTTCTGCCAGCTTGCCGCCTTCCTTCTGAGTCATTCTGTCACATCCATTTGTCAGATGTTGTCACAGATTTGAAATCAATAATTTAAGTTTTCGTATTTTGAAGCTTTTCTTTAACTTAGTACTTTATATCTTGCTGTGTCAATGAGTAATCAGTGTTACCAATGCTTCATTCTCACTCATGCTTAATGTTAGACACTCCAAATTATTAATATTTTATTCGTTGAATACTGACTTAAGCCTTGAGGTGGGATTTACATGATGATGTATTCTCAATTCTTTGAGTACTAACCGAAACACTTTTCAAGCACTTGTCATTTGTCTGGACCACCACACTATTAGTAAATATAACTGCAAGAAGCTACTAATCATCATCATCATCATTTGATATCCATTTTCCATGCTGGCATGGATTGAACGGTTTGACCAGAGCTGGTGAGCTGCACCAGACTCCAGTCTGATTTGGCATGGTTTCTACAGTTGGATGCCCTTCCATATGCCAACCACTTTACAGAGTGTACTGGGTGCTTTTACGTGGCACTGCACAAGCACTTTTACATGTACTGCCATGAGTGCTTTTCACCACCAGAGGGACAAGTCTTAACACTTCTGCTGGGGAGTACGGGTCTTCTTGAGGACAGCAAGGTGCCAGGCATCTCCGTCTTTTGTTATCTCACCTGAAAGGTTCAGCGTCCACGCTTGTTCTTTAGTACTTCGTTCCATGTCTTCCTGGGTCTCCCACTTCCACGTCTTCCATCTATTTTGAGAGATCAGCACTTCTTTATGAAGCTGTCGGCATCCATCTTATTTCTTTACTACCCACAAGGGGCTACACACAGAGGGGACAAACGGATTAAATGGATTATATCGACCTCAGTGCGTAACTGGTACTTATTTAATCGACCCTGAAAGGATGAAAGGCAAAGTCGACCTCGGCGGAATTTGAGCTCAGAACGTAAAGACAGACGAAATAGCGCTGAGCATTTCGCCCGGCGTGCTAACGTTTCTGCCAGCTCGCTGCCTTCATTCCATTCAGTCTTTCTGACACAGACTTGTCAGGAGACAATGAAGCAAATTCTGGCTGTCACACTTTAAACATGACGAAACCAGCACAGTCTTCTTTCTTGCACACAGCAACTAGCTCCTCTTAATGTTCAACTAAACCAAAATATAAACGTTACTTATTTTCAGGAAACTCCACACCATATTTGTTTTATAAACACATAGTTCTGGAGTCAATACCACTGCACAGTACCTTAAGCAAGTGTTTTCTACCATAACTTCAAGTTGACCAATGCCTTGTGAGTGAAATTTAGTAAACGAAAACTGTGAAGAAGCCCATCACCTATGTAAATATACACGGGCTCATGCCTGTGTGTGTGTGTGTGTGTGTATCAGCAACGTATTGGCACAGGCACTGATAAACCAGTGCAGCAGGCAAAAATACTTGACGCTATTTTCTTTGCGAGTTACGTCCCTTTACACTAAAGCCAGCAGCCATTTGCTAACTCCAGATCAATAAAATTACTACACTTATTTCTGAGGTCGATATGATCATCGAAACCTTTGAAGCCCGTGCCCCAGCTTAGCTGTCCAAAATTTGAAACCAGTAAAAGCCGTTTATTCAATTAATTTGCTTAATTAAAAAGGTGTGAAAGAATTCCACACTTCTGAAACTTTTCCTGTTCATGTATTTTTTATCAACTATGAATCTGTCTGTTGAAGCTCCATATTAACTGCAATAATCTGTCTCAATTCACTAACCTCTTTCTATTGGGGAGAAACCTCATAGACTCAGACATAATACTCAAAGAGGTTTAAGACTGATTGTGCAATATTAACATTGCTATGCAAATAAGGTAGCTGTAAATGTGTTCGTGTTCTTTTGATAAACAATCTATAGACCAAATCTGGTTTATCAAGTCACATTTTTTACCAAAATTTCTCCACATTAATAATTAGTCATGCATGTTATAATTCATTAATAATAAAGCAAAAATTACTAAACATTAATGAAATCTATTTCTTTTTATATATAAACTGTATGTATTCTATAATAATTGTTTTCAACAGTTGTTGGTCCTAAACTGTCACATGATGATATTCACTTAATTTTGGAATACAACAAAGGAGAACAATGGGGAAAGAAAGTTTCACCTCGAGCTAATCGGTAAGACTAACATTCATAACTAAATAAATACATTCAGTCTTAGATTACAGTTAAAAATTTTATTTCTTGATCAGAGTGTGTTTGTAAAATAGTAATTGAAAATTCATCAAAATTACAACTTGTTTCATTTACAGGATTATAAATGTTTCATTTACAGGATGGAATGGAATCTATGGGCTTATAAGTTGTGAGATTCCTAGCTTGTATTTTACTACAGGTTTTTGAACTAAACTGAATGGGAGAGAAGATAGCTCTGCTGCTAGCAGGCTCGTGGCTATGCTTGATATGCAGCCAACGAGTACATAGAAATTTCATATAATGTACCTAAGAGGTGTAGTGGGATTACAGGCAAGGCCACAAGGAAAGAAGACTTCATATGTAGCAGCAGATACATTGAGGAAGTTAACAGTAAAAATACAAAATAGATTACTTTTGTGGCAGTGTTTTATGGCTAGATGCCCTTCCTTTCACCATTCCAGTTGCCTTTTACAGCATACAGAGGCATAGTATACCTATCCTGTAACTGGGACACACATGGTATATGGGATTTTATATATACAATACTCAAATTATTTCTAATCCTAATACATGCCAGTGGGCAGACACATGTCAACCTGAATAATTTTTAATTAGAATTCAGGGAAAGAAGTTTCTTTTAGCTCTTTAGTACTACTAAAAACATGGCATTTCAGTTTGTTCTGGTAGCTTCTAGTAATTATAGTGGATAAAAACAGAAAGATTATCCAATTTAAGGAAATACTTTTCATTTTACTTTACAAATATTGTGTTTTATATTTTGGCTTGGATGCTCAGGTTTCAATTTGGACTAATGTTGTTATATATAACTTACCATATTTTAAAGCCAAAAAGACACATGGGTATATTGGATGCACCCTAATTTCAGCAGTGCATATTCAGGGGAAAATGGTTTTAATGCATTAAAGCTCATGAGAAATTCAACTTCATTTATAAGACCCAGGGTGATTTTTTTTTTAAATAAAAGTGTCTTATATGCTATCAAATATGATATCTAATTTGTATGAAATGCTTTTTGTATCCAGGATATGTGACTTAATAATGTTAAATATTAAAAATTATTTACTGTTTTCTAGATTTATCATTCACAATGATAAAAGTAACCCTCAACTTACATCAATGGAAATCTTTTCAAAAGAATTGCTTAAATTTAAACCTTCGTTGTTAATTCTTGGTGGTCTTCAAATGATGGATAATTTTCCTTTTGAACCTGGTAAGAATTTTCTATAATTCTAAGAAAAAAGTTTCTTTTGATTAATTTTTATATATACATTCAACATGTATTCCTAATATATTTACATGTACACCATGTTTCATTAACAAAATTAAGTAATTGCTTCATGAAAGAAATTCTTTCGAATATGATTATAAATAAGAACTTCTTTTTGGCATCTAGAGATTTTAGATGTCAATTTGTAAGAATAGAGCAAATATTTGGAAGGTAGCTTAGTAAAATGACACCTTTGAAAACTGCACAGGAAAATCAATCTTCAGCAACAGGAAAGAGAAACCTAGTTTTAAGGGAATTTTTTTGAAAATCTACATCATCATCATTTAACGTCCGCTTTCCATGCTGGCATGGGTTGGACAGTTTGACTGAGGGCTGGCGAACCAGATGGCTACACCTGGCTCCAATCTTGATCTGGCAGAGTTTCTACAGCTGGATGCCCTTCCTAATGCCAACCACTCCGAGAGTGTAGTGGGTGCTTTTACATACCACCGGCACAGGGGACAGTCAGGTGGCACTGGTAATGATCACGCTCGAATGGTGCCTTTTACATGCCACTGGCATGGAAGCCAGTTAGCCGCTCTGGCAATGATCACGCTCGGATGGTGCTCTTAGCACTCTACTAGCATGGGGCACAAGTGCCAGTAAGGCGACACTGGTAACAATCACCCTCGAATGGTGCCTTTTATGTGCCACTGGCACGGAAGCCGGTTAGCCACTCTGTCAACGATCACACTCGTATGGTGCTCTTCACACCCCACTAGCACGGGTGCCAGTCATCGAATTTCACTTTGATTTCTCTTGCCTCATACAGATACTTAAAATCAGTTGAGCACTTTGCATAAACCTCATTAGAGATTTAATATGCAGGTATTTGTAGGTACTTAAAAATGTGAAATTAATTGCCCGTAACTCATATGATGTGAGAACACAAATCATACACTTCTATAGAATGAAATGATTTTGATAATAAGCCATGTTGGGTAACAATAAACTATGAATAAATGTCTTTCATCAAGTCATAGATAACCAAACATACATGAAGATAAAATAGAAGTAGCTTGGAATGATAAAATTTTCATAATGAAGAAATAAAATTTATCTAAGATATTATAGTGTTTATTGTAATTGGGTCCAGTATACAACTGACTGAAAACTTTAATTGATTAATAGTCTGCAACTGTAGAAATGGTTTAATTTTAGCCATATGATATCATTATTGATGTTTATTTTATAAAGATTAGAGAATAAATGATTAACTGTAACTGGATATATATATTTGTTGTTCATTCTATTTTTGTGTGACTTTTTGCTACATTTTCACCTTTTTTAAAGCAAATGTCTTTATGGCTAAACCATTATAGCAAATTTTATTTGATACACATTTTCCTGCTCTGTACATTGAAGTCAACAGAAAAAAAACTAGAAAACTTAAGGGATACAATGCAACTTGCATTGTATAATTTGAATGCTATGAACTACCTTTCCAAAAACTATTGTATATATTTACTCTTTGAAATATTGAATTTATTATTTAATAAATCTTCAGATTCATGTTGTTTAAGTGATATCTAAATATACTTTAAGCTATTTTTAAAATTCATCATTTGCTTCTATTTTCAGATCAAAGACAACTTAAGTTATCAGAACTGGAACAAATGATGTTATCTGTTTCACCTGAAACCAAAATTCATTTTGAATTTGCATCTTTCGCAAATTCTGATCTGTTGAGTGAAATAATAAACAAAGTTGTCATACATAGTGATTCACTTGGTATGAATGAACAGGAGCTGCCAAATTTAGTGACTGCTCTTAATGATGGCAGTGTCACATTAATATCTGATGCCTATCCAAGAATTGCAACTGTTTTAGATCAGATGCGATTTGTATACAACCATCTTCAAAACAGAACAAATAACATAAGTAAGCGTAAAGTCACAAGACTGCATGTACATACACTTGCCTTTCAAGCTATTTTAACTGACAAGTCTTCAACATGGAAACATTCAATGTCAGCCACAGCTAAAGCTGCATTAACTGCTCACCGTCATGTTTGTGGATCAGTTGATATCGATACCTTAAAAGCCAGGCTCATCATGGATGATTCCTTCTCGACAAGTCAAGTTGAGTCTGGTCAACGAATCCCACTCCAGAAGGACCGTCCTGTCTCATGCTGGAACGAAGATGATTATGAAATATGTGTTGCCCCTGTTCTTGTATGCACCCAGATTCTCAAAACTGTTGGGGGAGGAGATAACATTTCCTCTGCAGGTCTTGTTTTACAGATTTAATTTGTACAAAAGAAAGGATCAAATGGGAGAAGTGTTCAGCTTCTCGTTATTTTCATATTAAATTTTTTCTTAGAGTTGAGAAGGTTTAAACATTGTCCTTATTATCTCCACAAGCAATTCGCCATACAATCTACATTTTATTACATACATAATTCTGAATTAATGAGGTGAAATTCATTACATATGAAACTTATATCTCCAGCTGTATGATTTCTATTCATAATCAGATGATAGCATGGAAAACAGATGTTAAATGATGATGATGATATATATATATATATATATATATATATATATATATATCCATAGTTGAGTAATGATCCAGGAAAGAAGTACTGAATATAAACATAGAATGCAGTAGTTTATTTATGTCAATCCACAGGTTGTTTGTCTGGAGTTCTAACAGCATGCATCTCCTTTTTCAAGCCAGTCAGATTGATATATATATATATGCTCACTACATTTCTAGGTCAAGAGAATTGACTCTACATATCCTTAGCTTCGGCCAATATTATTTGCATTAGTTTTAGACTAAGCATTGTAGCTGCACTTTGGTACATCAGATGTAGTATCTGTCTTAGTCCTCTTAATAATATAATATATATATATATATATATATATATATATATGTATGTATATATATCAGTTGATGAACACAAACATGAGGGCTAAGTTGAAGTTCCATTCCTATCAGAAATAACTTAGTCTTTAAATTTTTTATAAAATGAAGTCAAAACAATGATTAATACTCACAGTCTAATATCAAATTGATTGAAAAAACATTTTCATATGGGAAAATAACATTTACTGTTTATTAACAAATCATATAAGATAGTTATATTTAAGTGATTCCTTAAAACACTATCAACAATCTTATTTTATATGTGAACCTTCTTTGGACAGTTTTTGGAAGACTAATATTTGTCAAATTTCTAGATGCCAAAAAACGTCACATGTTTTTTAAAAGTTCTTTTCCATATTTCTATATATAATATTTCAAAACTTTTCACAATAAACAAAATTTATATTTACAAGAATTTATGGAACACACAATATATTGCAATAACTATAGTTTTTCATTAGAACATGACTGAAGGTTCATGTAAACTTTATTCTCAGCCTTTTACCTTCCACTTAAAGCCCATAAAACAAAATTATATTAAAAGTTTTCTACATAATTGCTCGAGTTTAATTTTTTAACAAGGAAAGAAGAGTGTAGGGTGTCTGCAATTTCTTGAGATTTATTAAAATATATTTGTTCTCAAGTACAGAATTTGGGTTTAACTGGATCAGGTGAGAGAGAGGATTATTTTTCCAAAGTTTCTAAATTGTTTTAGGATAGCTGAATGCATAGCTGTATAAATTGCAGCAGTCGTGAATTATAAACTTTGCTTACTTAGATCTTGTAGTGTAGTTTAGATTTTTTTATGTTTGTGTTCTTTGGATATAGTTTATTATGGTCTGAATCATGAATTTTGGGGACGTCTAGAAAATTCACTTCATATTTTTCTCATTTTGAAGGAATTTAGTCTTTTATGCTTTTGAAAACCTCTATAATCAGATTTACTGTGTGTGTAACTCTTATAATTTTTATAGTTTTTTTTTCCTGAAGTTGAAGGTGATGAAAAATAGGAAAATTTGGTCTCTTTTTATGTGGTGGTGAGTAGAGGAGAAGCAAAAGATATTGCTTCTATTCTACAGCATTTATAGTTAAAATAAAATTCTTACAATAGGTAAAACAGCCAAATATGTATCCTTTAAGAATTCTATTTTTTCCTTTCAAAGAAGAGGGAGGAAAAATTGGAAATGTTAAAGTTGAAGATATTGTTCTTGAATGAAATGTCTAAACTGACTTGAGCAACTTTTCAAAGTTATTGAAATCAACCCAACTTTTAATTGTTCAAAGACAAAAATGAAGATAATTTTCAATATGAGTAGATATCAAGTTCTTACTTTTCTTGAGTAAATTCCACTTGATATTCTGGGATCAAAGACATGAAGCAAAGTAGAAATGGTGAT
This sequence comes from Octopus sinensis, assembly GCF_006345805.1. Classification (NCBI taxonomy): domain Eukaryota; kingdom Metazoa; phylum Mollusca; class Cephalopoda; order Octopoda; family Octopodidae; genus Octopus; species Octopus sinensis. Next base: position 124,368,993 of record NC_043000.1, on the reverse strand, counting down.
ATTCATGTTTCTCTTAAGAACAGTGGCTCAGTAGGTTAAATATATCCAGGAGGAGGATTCAAATCTCACAGCTTTAATTCACCTGGACCTTTCAACCTATGTAGTAATAGATGCTACATATATTTAAAGTAGCTTATTTAAAAGATTACTAATTTAAATATTCAATAAATTTATTGCTTTTCCCTTTTTTAATTATATAATTGATTGTGTATGCATGAATTAAAAGGGACTGCTAAAGAAAGAAATCGTTACAGTTAAATTTTAAAACAATTAGTATATAGTCATCTATGTATCATACTCAATGTATATACGCTGTTGATAAGCAAGATATTGCAGTTTTCATCTAAGATAAAAAAAAAATGTTATGGATGTGTTGTGATTAGAAAGACAATATACTTTGGAGGGAAATGAAAAATTACACAGGATATTAGATGCATTTTGGCCTTGTTGGGCCTGGTCAGTCATGTGTATTCATCGTTGACTGGGCCCAACAAAGTTAGCCTCTGCTGGAGTGATTTTTTTGTCTCACTTGGATATGTATTGTCTTTTTAAACACTGCATATCTAGAAGAGATTTTATCTCAGGCAAAAACTGCAGTAACTTATTGTCAACGGTGTATATACTTTAAAAATAACTATAGATGGCTATTTTTAAACTGAGAATTATCAACAATTCATGTAATCCCTATAATCTTTTAATTTATTTATTTCATAGTTGTAAATTTGATTTTGATTTTATTTATTCATTAAAGTAAACCATTATCAAAAAAACTCCTTAGCAACTCTAATAACTTTAGACTGTTAGATATCCGAGCTGACGTCAAGTGTTATTTCAAAGTTAATAGAAATTTTTAATTATCTTTTCTATCTGGGCTCTATCTCATCTAGGATTTTAATTGGAAACAAAATACACTCTTCTAAAAATGTATAAATTAAAATTGAAGTGTAGCATCTTTCTACATAAAATTTAGCAAAGTAAAGTAGTTATTTGATCAGAGATATTCAATCATTTTGAGAAAGTATGCAGAAATATAGAATTCTCTAGGCGTAGCTGTATGGTAAGAAGTTTTCTTCCCAACCACATGGTTCCAGGGTTTAGTCCTACACCTTGGGCAAGTGTCTTCTGTAGCCTTGAGGCGACCAAAGCCTTGTGTGTGGATTTGGTAAACGGAAACTGAAAGAATCCCACCATGTGTGTGTTTGTGTGTATATATATATATATATGTATATGTATATATAACCCATGCTAGCATGGAAAGCAGACGTTAAACGATGATGATGATATATGTATATATATATGTGTGTATATGTATATATACGTGTGTATGTATATATATGTGTGTGTGTGTATGTATATATATATATGAGTATATATATAAGAGCATATACATATGTGTGTGTGTATATATATATGTATGTGTATGTGTGTATATATATATGTATATATGTGTGTGTGTATATATATATGTGTGTGTGTGTGTATGTATATCCCTTGCCACCAGTCAACAACCGTTGTTAGTGTATTTATGTTCCTGTAACTTAGCAATCCAACATAAGAGACTGGTAGAACAAATACCAGACTTTAAAACAATGAGTAGTCAATTTATTTGACTAAAATTCTTCAAGGCAATGCCCCAACATGGCTGCAGTCTAATGACTGAAACAAATAAAAGATAGAAGATATTTTCATTGTTTATGGCCAGCACAGATAATATTTATAATTGTACTTACATTGTAAGGTAGTAAGCTCACGGCTGTGTGGTAAGTAACATGCTTTCGAACCACATGGTTCCAGGTTCAGTCCCACTGCATGGCACCTTGGGCAAGTGTCTTCTACTATAGCCTCGGGCCAACCAAAGCCTTTGAGTAAATTTGGTAGACAGAAACTGAAAGAAGCCCATCGTATATGTGTGTGTGTGTGTATATATATATATATATGTGTGTGTCTGTGTTTGTGCCCCCAAAATCGCTTGACAACCAGATGCTGGTGTGTTTACATCCCTGTAACTTAGCAGTTCTGCAAAAGAGACCGATAGAATAAGTACTAGGCTTACAAAGAATAAGTCCTGGGGGCGATTTGCTCAACTAAAGGTGGTGCTCCAGCATGGCCACAGTCAAATGACTGAAACAAGTGAAAGAGTATGTCAGACAAAATGCTTAGCAGCATTCCGCTGGCTCTTTACATTGAGTGTTCAAATTTCACTAAGGTTAGTATAATTGATTTACCCACCTCTCCCTCAAAATTGCTGGCCTTGTGCCAAAGTAAGAAAGAATTGTTATACTTACATTTTACCATTTTCTTTAAGAGAGCTCTATTCAAGTAATAACAATCAGCTGGCCCAAAGTACTTTGTCAAGATTTAGGTTCTTGTGCCATGCTGCATTGTCACATAGTGGAACACCTAAGAACAGCTCAATATAAACACAAGCATGTTAGATTTGACAGAAATTGGAAATTGATCTCCCAAAATGAAACATATAGAAAGAAAAGGAGAAGGTCTTTGCCCAAGACTAGAAGAGAAATGTCTCGTTTGACTGATTGTTTGATAGTAAAAATGGTAGGGCTTTTTGTCATGAATGGGCAATATTTTCTTCACTATGTTTTGTGTTGAAACCTGCCTGTCAAGTTTGTCTTTCATTCCTCAGACATTCAATTGAAATCATTACAGGTCACTTACTAGGGTTGGTTTTGTTCACTATCCTCTCTATCTACAAACGTATGACCTTGAGCTAAAGTCAGAGATCAATATTATTTTCATCACCACAAATTCCACTTGAAAATAGAACAAAAAAATTCTTGTGATAATTGATATTCTTTAGGATTTTTAGGTTTGAGCTACCTTTTTTTTTTTTAAATTAATATATACTTTTTCTAACAACGGATCAATAAAAGTTTCATATCTAAGAAAGAGTATTTCAACCCTGACAAATAAAAACATTATACACTGTATGTTTTGTGACTAGGAGCTACTGTTCTATAATATAGCAAAAAGGAATTTGAGGAAACATTTCTATTCAGACCCAAAGTATTTTGAAGAATAAGTTTCCAAAATATATGAGTGATTTAATTTTTTTATAAAAAAAAATTTATTTTTGTATTGAGGGAGAAATGTTTTCATTTGACTCAAAAGGTTTTTTTGGTTTTTTTTTATTAGTGCTACACAAAGCTATTTTATGTAATAATCTATTTATTGAAATAAGATTTAAGATCTCATTAGAAATTAAATTTTCAGATTTAAAGCTACTGAGAATTTCTTCAAAATTAAAATATTTCAGATGTTTGTTGTTTAAAGCATCCGTCCTTCAGTTTTTAAAATTCTCTTTACACAGAGTGTGTGTGTGTGTGTTTATATGTGTATGTGTGTTTTAATCTTGAAGTATCTTTTCTAATAAATTTAATTGAAAAATACCCATATTTTATTCATTTTTTTTTTACATTAAAATCTTTATTTTATATTTTGGGTCAAAACTAAGATATTATGTCATTTTGAATTTAAAAAATAATAAACTCACTAGAAGGTAACATCCTAACTGACCATGCAAGAGAAACATTTATAGCATACAGCTATTGCTTTCTCATTCAGATCCTAACGAACACTGATCAGCTGCTCAAAGGAGAATTAGTACGAAGGTTAATTCTGAAAATGATGAAACCGTATTCATTAACCACTTTGACAGGCTGTGTAGGTAAGCTGTTCACTTCCAGACCATGTGAAAAGGATAAAAGAAATGTGTCTTTTTTTTTTTTTAAGACAGTATGGTGGGATTTGAAGGAGGTTTGGCCATTAATTGTTGCTGGGCAAGTGATTATATAGAGGTTCCCTCCTGAATTTTATAAATGGCAGAAAATATCAGTGATGTATGTAGATCAAGGGGAGCATTAGAGATAGCCATAGCCTCCTAAGAAAGGTTGAATATCACAGATGAAATGACGGGTTTAAGATGTATTGTAGACATGCTGTATTAAATAGTCATTCCGTATATTTCAACACAAAACAAATGTTTTAAAGCAAAAACAATAAGAATTTTGCTTTTTCAATAACAGCAGTATCGCCCGGTGTTGCTGGGTTTGTTTCAACCCTTTAGAATTGGAATTTTTGAAAAATAAAAATTTTGCATTATGTAATTTGTTATTCTCTTTAAGTGAACATTTTTCTGGTTGAAATACACCGAAAAATGGCGACACAGCAGTAAAAAAATAGGGATTTTCATAGAAAAAAAAGCACCTTTTTGATGTAAATAATTTTTGGTCTTAACATGGTCTGATTTGAATTTTTTCTTCTAAGGAATGAAGAGCAAGCCTTCTATCATACTCTCAATTTTGGTCAACTTGTGCCGCAGGGTCTCGGAGGAGATAGTGTTAGTTGAAGGCTACCAAACCTGCCATACACAGACAACTTCAGCTTTATATATAGAAAGATTTAGAAAATTTGCCATCTTTTTCTAATATCTCTAACTTGGGGTTGCATGAGGGACTATTCAAATTTGGATGTTTGTATGTACTTTTTTTAACAGAGATTTTCTATATATATAGCTGGATACTTTCCTAACAGCAAGTCACTGAATAGTGAAGAGATAGCAGTATTTAATTTCTCTAATGTTTATTTAGTCATGTAATTTAACTTTTTTTGAAAGGCTTATGTGATATAAATTAATTAATGCAGTTGAATCTAGTCTCAGTTCCCAGTTATTTCATTCGCAATAAAAGTCACAAGATGATATCTTAATCTTAAAAGCTAACAAGGGAGCCCATCTTGGTCACTCAACCTAAATCACTGCTATAAATAAATGTCAAATTCCCTTCAAATGACACCTTATAGTCATAAAAAAAAAAGTGGAAGAATACAATGGATAATTTTGTACCAGATATACTGTTAGAAAAAATGATTGGCTGGTCACAGCTATAGAAAGCTTGATCACGAGTTTCTTTGGTCAAAGTTGACCTGTGGTTAAACAACAACTTTTACACCTAAAAGTCAGAGGCTTTATAGCTAACCAAGAACGCAACTAGAAAACCATCCTTTATACTCTCTCTAGTACACTGTGATTATGGTATCGCAAACAAACTATATCAGTAAAGAAGGATGAAAATGCCACTATTGAGAACATTTTCAAAGCAACAATTTTTGGCAGAATTCAACATTCTCTGCTGAAAGAGTAATAAAAAAAAAATTTAGAAATATTTCTATGCATATAGCTATTAGGAGCAATGTATATGTTGCATTGTTAGATCACAGGTATACTAGCTGTATTGACAAAACATAAGTTTAAAAATAATAACGAGCTTATTGTATACTGTGATCAGACACACTACAATTCATCAGAGAAGGGGGAAAGAAAACTGCAATTAGTCAAATAAAGACGGCAACAAAAGCCAAAACTACATGAATAGTACACAGAATAAAACACAAGATAGAAAAACAAACAATAAAAAATCCATCAAGAAAAAAGGGTGCATGGGTATGCGAAGAGTATTCTGGGTGAAATTTAGAAAGCATGGACGTTTTTAAGGATACAGGGTCCTGACAGCTAAAATACTCTGATAAAAGTATTTTATCACATGCTTTGACAATTCTGAGCATGAAAAAAATGTTTCTGAAAGTCATTAGTGTTGTACTTTTTTTTGGGGGGGGGATTTTACAAGGCTCACCATTAAATTAAAAAAGGTGACCAAAGATGTTGGATAACTTTTTGGACTTCTACCAAGTCATTTGCTAATGCTGAAGCTTTATGGTGTATTGATGCCCACATTCAGTATCTTGTCGTTCTTTTCTGGTTTGATGCACTGCTGCACTCTTCCAAATTGCACTTTTGGAGGTTCTAATGTATTTATATAGTATTGATGCTTCACGTGCAGCCCAGTTTGAATGGAGGATAAGCTGAAGTATTGACATCTATGAAATTGTAAAATTCAAACCAGTTTGGGTGCTGTAATTCAGTACAATAAGATTTCCAGAAAAAGTGAGTTGTGGTGAAGTTTCTTTCTATCCATAACAGACATGTTGGAGATGATCAAAGCACAATTGGAGTAGCCTAAAGGTCTCTTGGTAGTGATGGTGATAGCAGTTTCAGGAGCAGAAAAAATTAGCAGATCCAAAGTGTTGTCACCACCATATTGAGAGAGGTAGTATTTGGGACTAGTTTGAACCCAGTTTTTAATCAAAAGAGTCATTTCCACTTAGCAGACAGTGAAAGGTTTTTCAATTATCTCTAGGTTACTGAAATCACCAATAATGAAAATAAAGATGGTTATTTTCCTGTGTTTGTCAAGAGATTGTCACAGTTCTAGGACAGCACTCTTCACCCTATGAGATGACATCTGGTGTACCACAGGGATCTGTTCTTGGCCATCCTTTTATCTGTTGCATATATTAATGACATAAATGGCAACTTAAAGAATGCCACAGTGCTGAAATATGCAGATGATATCAAGCTGTACCTCAAAATAAAGAGGACAGATCCTGTACACTATAGATCTTTATTGCAATCAGACCTGGACACAATGCAACAATGGATCATGGACTGGTAACTCAAACTGGCTGTGGACAAATGTACCTCCATGCATTTTGGGTGGAAAAACCCAGTGTCTGCTTACTCCCTCCACAACCCTAATCTCAAAAAGTCTTCTTGTGAACGTGACCTGGGCATTATTGTCGACAGCGATTTGTGTTGGACAAAACACATTGCTAAAATTGCCAAGAATGCTGAGGGTGTCTTGGCATCACTTACCAAGTCCTTTGTGAGCCGCTCTCCAGGATATTAATTGTCATGCCTTACTTCTCTGGGCATGGATACATTGAAACTCTGACGTCTGGCAGCTGACTTGGCAGACACCCATAAAATTATTAACCATCTTACAAACAATAACTCTGAGCACCTTTTCAAACTCCACCTGTCTAACACCCGTGGACATGTTTACAAAGCCAGAAAACAGCACAGCTCCCATGACTTTCAGAAACATTTTGTCATGCTAAGAGTTGCTGAAGTATGGAACAAACTGCCGACATCAGTTGTTAGTTGTCGGAGCACTGCATCCTTCAAAACTTCCATGCTTCCTGAGATTCACCAACACTACACCTGATTTTCTCCCCTCCATACACATGCAAGCATGTATCTGATGCATACACTGTTCACCTTCCAGACATTTGTACATTACTGCATATGCTTTATATGCACTTTTGACAAGTTGTAATGCACCTGAGGACTGTATACAATAATTTCATTATATTAGTTTGGGAATTACAATTCCAAGAAGAATTGTTGATGTGCTTTATAAGAAAATCACAGAAAAATATGTTTTGTTGCAACTGGCTCAATTATCACAAAGAATTACTAAAAAGTTTGAGGTGAATATATACCATGACACCACCCCTTGTGCGATTAAAATGGTCTTTGTGGAACAAGTTGTAGTCAGGTGAGTTTTGAACATTAGGAATGAGAATAAATTAAAATCAAAAAGTGGAATTATAAGCAATTTGGTCAAAAGGTTTGCTTCACAACTATTTGGTCCTGGGTTTAATCACAATTGTATGATTCTTTAACAGACATCAAGGTAACCAAGGTTTTGAAAGTGGAATTTGGTAGATGGAAATTATGAGGAAGCCTATCATGGGTGTGTAGGTGTTTCTGTGTTTTCGTTATACTAGCAATATGGCCCAGCATTACTCGGGTTTGTTCCAACCCTTTCGAATTGGAAATTTTGAAAAGTAAAAATTTTGCATTATGTAGCTTGTTATTCTCTTTAAGTGAACATTTTTCTGGTTGAAATACACCGAAAAATGGCGACACAGCAGTAAAAAAATTGTAAAAATTAGGGATTTTCATAGAAAAAAAAGCACCTTTTTGATGTAAATAATTTTTGGTGCTAACATGGTCCGATTTGAATTTTATCTTCTACGGAATGAAGAGCAAGCCTTCTTCTATCACATTCTCAATTTTGGTCAACTTGCACCGCAGGGTCTCGGAGGAGATAGTGTTAGTTGAAGGCTACCAAACCTGCCGCACACAGACAACTTCAGCTTTATATATATAGATATTGCACAACACCCCTTTTCAAGAATAGATAACTCTGTGATTTGACAAATTTATTTTGATAAAATAAGTACTGGGTTTAATTGAAAATCTAAAATCCTTGAATGCAGTGTCCCAGCATGGCCACAGTTCAGTGTCTGAAGCTGTTGAAAGAAAGAATTACAAAAGTGGTATGAAAAGCAAGTGAAAATACAATTTTTTTCTTTAGCAATTATCCCTTAAAATCAGGTGGTTTCCCCACCACCACAACCACCCTCTATTTTCATTAATCAGCTTTGAGATCATGTGATGGTCCTGACATGATATATTTCTACACACATTTACATACATTCCCTTCCTCCTCGCATAATTTAATATATAAGCATTGCTGTTTATTGCTGGTTACTATGTAAACAAAACTGTCATCTGACTGCAGCCATAAACATAATTCACACCACAGCATGCAATTGATTGTACTAAAACTGGCGTTAACACTTTAATTGGATAATTTAGAAAAATGACATAGTTGTTTTTATTTAGCCAGAGGTTAGCTTTAACCAAGCAGATCTATATTCAAAAGTAGTCCACCTGTGACCACCTCAACTATTCAAGCATGATGCCTGCAGGACTGCATTATTTATTGTGTCCTTCTAATCTAAGATGGTATTATGTAATTTGAAGAGAGATTTGGCTACTATTCCTAGCATGGTGTGATTTGACTGTTGCTTGTGGAGTTGATCAAAGGCTCCCTCATTGGCATAGATAATGTAGAGATAGTAACTTCCTGTTGAGCTCAATGCAAACCACTCCTCTTTAATTTCTAGTTACAACTTGGTTAGAATTCATCATTTAGATATCATTACTAATTATAATTTATTAAAATTTGGTTTATTACACCAAGTATTACTACACCATCTATGTTATGATTTATTAAGTTTTCTCGCAGCAGGTGCCCCTGGGTAATTATCTCCTATCATTTCTCTAAGACTTTTCTACCATAGGCACAAGGTTTCTACAGCTCAATGTCCTCCCTAATGCCAACCACTTTACAGAGTGGACTGGGTGCTTTTTACATGGCACCAGCACCAGTAATTTTTATGTAGCATCTGCACCTGTGCTTTTTACATGGTCTTACATATTTGTTGCATTTTAATACAGCATGTCCATAACAGATGATATAAGGTTGTCCCAAAAGTTCGTAGAAAGTCTTGGAAAATAATGGTCTTTATTTTGAGGAATAATTTTTGTTGTTTTTGTTAGTACTTGGCGAGTAAAAATTCAATTTTTACAAGTGTTTACAAACTTTTGGGACAACTTAATATTATAGGATGAACACTGCAGCAAAAGTATATACATAAAGTATGATACACAAATGAATATTCTAATTTAATACTGCCTCAATTGCATATAACAGATTTTTAATTAATTCTAATCAACAAAAATGTCAAAACTGTATCACTTGTCTTTTTATCTTTTTTAGAATTAGTAATTTAAATTATTGTTCTCATCACTGAAAGTGTATTCTGTTGTGTCTGGGGAGAGTCATTTTCTTTTTGTGCCTTATAATTTAATACACTCACTGGTAAAATTTCCACTTATTTCTTATTCTTATTTTCCTAAAATTTTCGTTGCATCTTGCAACTTTTTCAATAGTCATGAAAATAAAAAATAAAAATTGGAAAATAAAAATAAGAAATAAGTGGAAATTTTACTGGTGAGTGTGTTAAATTATAAGGCACAAAAAGAAAATTACTCTCCCCAGACACAACAGAATATGCTTCAACACACGAACTCATATAAAGAATCTTGGAAACCAAATCCAAAAGGAAAACTGAAAGTGTAATTTCATTTTTATTTAAATTTCTTGTTTTTCTTTTCGTTTGTTTGTTTGTGTTTTCTTCTTTCTATATCAAGTTAGCTAACATCCATTCTACTTATAAGGTTTCAAGCCAATATTTATCCCTTGATAATTTTCCTTGTAATTTTTTTACCTGTTATGTTACTAGCTATGGTGTTTGGTTATCTCCCTTTACATTCTATTTCTAGTCCAGCCTAGGTTCACCTTCTCAGTTGACAAAGAAGTATTGACATCAATATAACTTACACCTCAGAAGATAGCGCATGCCAAAATCCATTGATGGAAACTAATAAAAGAATCACCAGCATTCCCTCTAAGCTTTATACTTGTTTGTGTGTGTGTGTGTGTATACACATTTTACAACAAGAAATGGGGAAAAACGTGCACACAGGATGTTAGGATGGATTTTTTTAATTGAAGAAATTTGAACATGGATACACACATATTTTGCAAACAAAGACAAAATTTGCCCACACGACAAATTTCTGCACACATTCAATGCAAAAAATTAAAAGGAATATTGCTCTTGTGAATTACGCAGTGCATTCCAGAAGTTTTCAGACTTTTTAGGAGCGACAGTTATAACTCTCCTAGATTAAAAGGAATATTGCTCTTGTGAATTATGCAGTGTATTCCAGAAGTTTTCAGACTTTTTAGGAGCGACAGTTATAACTCTCCTAGATTAGAAGGAATATATGCTCTTACAAATTATGCAGTGCATTCCAGAAGTTTTCAGACATTTTAAGAGTGACAGTTAAAACTGTCCTAGATTATTGTAATTTTAATATATCATTTCTATACATCTAATAAGCTGACCTGCCAACTTTTTATTATTCCAGATTGAAGGAGATGACTGTAATGGCACTTTGAATACAGAGCTGACTAGTTTGGAGAATGCAATCAGGACATGAAGACGATTTGAAAGCTTGTGTTAAACTGGGCAAAATACCATAGAAGCTTATGAAATGCTTCAGACTACTTATGGGTTAACTTTTTCGCAGGCATAAGAAGTTCAAGGGCAGCAGAAAAAAGGTAGAAGATGGTGAGAGATGTGGGAGATTAGAAGGAATATTGCTCTTGTAAATTATGCAGTGCATTCCAGAAGTTTTCAGACTTTTTAGGAGCAACAGAAGGAATATTGCTCTAGTGAATTATGCAGTGCATTCCAGAAGTTTTCAGACTTTTTAGGAGCATTAATTTTTGGGTTAATTTTTTCGCAGGCACAAGAAGTTCAAGGCAGCAGAAAAAAGGTAGAAGATGGTGAGAGATGTGGGAGGGAGAGGGATGTCAGAACACTGGAGCTGATTGAGAGAATTTGTAATTTTCTGGATGAAGGTTGTTGTGTGTCTATAAAGACAATAAGCACACAGTTTGGAGTTGGTGTGGCAACTGTACACAGAATTATTCATAAAGATCTGAATGTAGGGGTGGCTGTGTGGTAAGTAGCTTGCTTACAAACTACATGGTTCCAGGTTCAGTCCCACTGCGTGGCACCTTGGGCAAGTGTCTTCTACTATAGCCTCGGGCCGACCAAAGCCTTGTGAGTGGATTTGGTAGACGGAAACTGAAAGAAGCCTGTCGTATATATGTATATATATATGTATGTGTGTCTATATGTTTGTGTGTCTGTGTTCCCCCCCCCCCAACATCACTTGACAACTGATGCTGGTGTGTTCACGTCCACGTAACTTAGCGGTTCGGCAAAAGAGACCAATAGAATAAGTACTAGGCTTACAAAGAATAAGTCCTGGGGTTGATTTGCTTGACTAAAGGCGGTGCTCCAGCATGGCCACAGTCACATGACTGAAACAAGTAAAAGAGTAAAAGAGGGGTTGATTTGTTTGATTAAAGGCAGTGTTCCAGCATGGCCACAGTCACATGACTGAAACAAGTAAAAGAGTAAGAGTATGCACTAAATTTGTGCAAAGTTTCTTCTTAGGGTGCTCAGTGACAAACATCCTGGTAACCAACTGCTTGACAGAGATGGGCACCAAAACTATCCGTCACCCTCCCTACAGTCCAGTCATTGCACCCTGAGACTTTTGGCTGTTCGCCGAGTTGAAGAAGAATCTCAGAGATAATTGTCTGAAAGATGAAGGAGGCTGTGACAAGGGTCCTAGACACCTTCACTTTGAGGGGACTTCTATGAGATCTTCACAAAGTGGCTGCATTACTACAGCAAGTACTTTGAAGTCAGAACATCCTACTTTGAAGGAGATTCGAGTTTTGTACTGCTTTGAAATTAATAAATGTCTCTCTTGAAAAAGTCTGAAAATTTGCAGAATGCACTTTGTATCTGGTCACTAATGCATCCATTCTGACTTCTTGTGTTTTATCATACAAACATGGCCTATGCATGCACCTTTGTCTATCATTACTGTCTTTCTTTATTTGAGATTCGCCAACACTACACCTGATTTTCTCCCCTCCATACACACGCAAGCATGTATCTGACTCATACACTGTTCACTTCCCAGACATTTGTACATTACTGCATATGCTTTATATGCACTTTTGACATGTTGTGATGCACCTGAGCACTGTATACAATAATTTCATTATTATTATTATTATTTGACTCATCATTACTTTCTGTCCCTTCTTTTACTATTTTAACTTCTTTATTGCCCATAGGGGGCTAAACATAGAGGGGACAAACAAGGGAATAAGTTGATTATATCAACCCCAGTGCATAACTGGTACTTATTTCATTGACCCTGAAAAGATGAAAGGCAAAGTCGACCTCAGCAGAATTTGAACTCAGAACATAAAGACAGACAATATACTGCTAAGCATTTCGCACAGAATGCTAATGTTTCTGCCAGCTCGCCCTCTTTTACTATTTCCCAATGGATTACAATGCATCTGATCACTGTATCCAATAAGGTAATTATTTTCATTTATCTTTTATTGAAATAAAAGCAGTGACATCCATAATTGGATGCTCTTAAAGATCAGTACTTTGATAATTAACCTTTTGCACGTTAATAGCTCACAGATGATCTATGCTTACCATTGGGAGGGAATTGTAAATTCCATAGAAATTTAAGTTGATTTGGTTTTATTGATGTGAAACAGTTAAGTGTGGTTTTTTGCTAGTAATGCACCAGTTTAACACTTGGTCCTTCAGTACCATATACCAGAGTCTACTACTACTACTCTTTTACTTGTTTCAGTCATGTGACTGTGGCCATGCTGGAGCACCGCCTTTAGTCAAGCAAATTGTTCCCATGACTTATTCTTTGTGAGCCTAGTACTTATTCTATCAGTCTCTTTTGCCAAACTGCTAAGTTGCGGGGATGTGAACACACCAGCATCGGTTGTCAAGCGATGTTGGGGGGACAAACACACACATATATCAACACCTGGTTGGTGTCATTCCTAAGATTTGGAGCAGGGGTAATCACATGGACAGTAGACAAACTAAACAGCTTAAACAGAAAGACATGGAAATTACTGATTAGATACGGGATACTCCACCCAAAAAGTGACACAGACAGACTGTATGTACCAAGAAAAAGAGGGGGAAGAGGACTGATTGGATGTGAATGCAGCATTAGAACAGAAGAAAACAACATAGCATGGTATGTAAAAATGTCACAGAACCACTATTATTGGAAGTAGGAAGGTCAGGCTTGTGTAAGATGGAAAATTGCAAAGATAAAACACTGTACAAGTACTTGAGAATGAATGAAACTGAAAATAGGTGGATAAAGAAAAGAATGCATAGACAATTTCATAAGAATGTTTAAGATAAGACAGACAGAGACAAAAGCTGGCTATAGATGACTAAAACTGATTTAAAACCAGAACCCAGAAACTAATCTGTGCTGCCCAAATACATCAAATACAAAATAGACAACACATCAGAAAGTGATAAGTGCAGAATCTGTGGACAAAATGTACACCACTAACCCAGAAAGAATATAAGAGACGTCATGACAATATAGCAAGGATTGTCCATTGGACACTTTGCAACAAGTTTGGACTTAACAGAGGAAAAAGGTGGTATGAACATAAACCCGAAGGCATCATTGAAAATGATAATGCAAAGATCCTATGGGATTTTATGATTCAGTGTGACCATGAGATAGAGAATAGGAAACCAGACATAGTATTAATTGAGAAAGAAAGCAAACAAAACTGGATCATAGATATAGCATGCCCAGCTGACAACAAGGTATGCGATAAAGAAGAAAAGTAGATAGATATGACAGGTTAGCTTGGGAGGTTAAGCAGTTGTGGTTGCTATGGTAGTAGTACCAATAATTGTCGGAGCCCTGGTAACAGTGAATAAAAATCTTGAGAAGTACATGGAACAATTAAGGGCTGCAATAAGGGTGGAGCACTTGCAGGAAACAGCACTGCTTGGAACCACTCAAATACTCTGGATGGGGCTCGAAAAATAAGGAGTATTACCTTAGTTCACTGATAGTGAACAGCTGGTACAGTAGTACATCTCCAGTGTTAGAAGTTGTGCAAAGACAATAAATAATACTAATAATAAAAATAAAGGTTTCATATTGGTGGCACAAGATCAAAGCTTGCTTACGAAAAACTACCATTTTAACGTTCTTCAAAACAGTTCTGACCCTAAATGCAAATTCTGTGACACATTTGATTAGAAATGGACCATCCTGTCTCAAGATGTCCTGTGCTGACACCAAACAAATACTAAAATTGCTACAATAGAGTAGGACAGAATTTACATTTGAAAATATGTAAACACTACAAAATCAGCACTCCTGCTTTCTGGTATGAACATCATCCTGAGCCAGTCGTTGAAAGTAAAAATGTCACTCTCCTCTGGGATTTTCCAGTCAACACTGACAGAATGATCCAGAATAACCAGACATAATTATTAAAGACAAAGAAGAAAACACTTGTAGACTAATTGATGTAAGTGTTCCCACTGATAAAAATATATCTGTGAAGGAATTTGGCAAATTAAGTAAATATAAGGTGCTGGAATTGAAATACAAAAGATGTGGCATCTTAAAGCGAGAACTGTTCCTGTTATTGTGGGTGCCCTAGGTATAAGAAAGGGATGTCAGAAGCATCTAGATAACATCCCAGGAGAACCATGTCTCAGAGAAATCCAAAAGATTGGGCTGACAAGTATTGCTCACGTCCTTAGAAAAACCCTTCAATTTAAATGTATGTGTTGTATTACATGAAGATATTTCACTACTGCCCCTGCCACTTTCCCTAGCCAAACTTTCAGTCATATTGTAACATCTCTTATTCTTCACTTGCCCTAAGACGCTGGGTGTGTCTTATGTAAATTAAAAGTAAATAATAATACTCTTTTACTTGTTTCAGTCATTTGACTGTGGCCATGCTAGAGCACCGCCTTTAGTCGAGCAAATCGACGCTAGGACTTATTCTTTGGAAGCCTAGTACTTATTCTAATGATCTCTTTTGCTGAACTGCTAAGTTATAGGGACACAAACACACCACCATCAGTTGTCAAGCGATGTTGGGGGAGATAAACACAGACACACAAACATATATATACATACATAACATATACAACAAGCTTCTTTCATTTTCTGTCTACCAGATCCACTCACAAAGCTTTGGTCGGCCCGAAGCTATAGTAGTAGACACTTGCTCAAGGTGACACACAGTGGGAATGAACCTGAAACCATGTGGTTTGTAAGCAAGCTACTTACCACACAGCCACTCCTGCGCCTATTATTATTATTATTATTAATATTAAAAACCCTATAGCTGATGGTGCTTATAATAGTGATTATGAAACAGTATATGCTTATTGCCCTGTTAACTAATCTAGCGACAATGATAGGGTTACTGGACTGCAGAACAACAAAGCAAAAGTGAATTCTGTTATTTTATTGAGATGGATGATTCGCTTTTCTTATTATAGACTACTAAATAATTTGTTATACTCCAACCTACTTCAGTATTCCATATCCAGTTTTCGGTGTGCATTCTTTGTAGGTTATTCTAGAGAGATTAGTGGTCCAGACAAAGCTGACATAATCCATTATTTGTACACCATTGTTGTTGTTGCCATTAACCAGTTCTGCATATTCAACACTAGCACAGTGAGAGTGGGGTGGAGGGTGCAGTCCACTTTTGGGTCTGCTCTAGGCAATATGTACTTTTCGTTGGGCCCCGGGGGTGACATACTCTAGCTATGCTAGTGATATTTAATTTTCTTATGGCTATAACTACTACTTCCCCCAGATCCTTTGCTCAACCTTTTGTGAATTCTCTGCCGTACATCATCAGACTGTCCCATGCCTCAAATCACCTGCTTTTCAAACAGAGAAAGAAACACTTTGTTATTAGTGTGTAATTCCATAGTTGATCAAATATCCAGATATATTGTTCCTGTTTTATAATTCCTTTAACCAAAAACCACACTATATGCTCTGTATAACATGCAATGTGGCATCTGTATTTTCTTCCCTGTCCATTTCTGTATGCCAAAGAATCTATTGGTTGTCACTAGAGATAGGGAAAATGAACTTGGGCGCTGTTTCTGTTCTCATAGATTTATTATTAGCAGATGCATTCTAGAACTCCATTTGTGGGTAATGAAGCTATTGATGCTGGAACTATATCTGTGTGTGTGTGTGGGGGGGTGTAACCATAAATAAGAAATGGAAAACAAAACAATAAACTGAACAAATATAAATTCAATTCAATTTAAATATTTTACACTTAGCTAAATTGTTATATATATATTGTTAATCCAAACATGAAAACACAACAACGCGAGGATGTGGAACAAGTGTCGTGATATTGGACGCCCAGGAAAGGAAAGAAAGAAGTGGGATTTAACATTTCGAGAGGAGCTCTTTGTCAGAAACATAGAAAAAGGAAAGGTCCAAGGAAGGGAAAAATGGAGAAAGAAAATCGTCAATGATACACATGTGGTCACATATTGAAAATATATATATATAATTTTTGTTTAGCTGAGTGAAAGAGAGAGTGTTTTTGATTTTCCTGTAGGGTACTGTATATATATTTGAAGATTTTTTTTCAAGTACACCCTGTGAATGTCAGTTTGTTTCAGGAGCAAACTTCATCCTTAAATTATCGAGGTGGTCTTTTACTCTTAATATTTTTGTTTCATTACACATATGGAAATTTGGTGACACCATTGTGCAACTAGTGGCTGTATGAAGTGCAATGCTTTTGTATTCTTTGCAGTTTATTCTATAGAGATAGTGATCCAGAAGAAACTGGCATAATCCATTATTTGTACACTATTATTGTTGTTTGCTGTTGGTCAAATATGGAACATATTTGTGTTCTATTTATACACATGTAGCATTCATAGATCATTCATATATTCTGCATTTACACACACACAATAATGAATGCTTTCTTTACTATTCATTTGTGTGTGTTGTGCATATCATGGAGGTTTTGTACATAACTAAGTACGTTTGTGATGTTTACTACCAAGTGTGAATATTGGTTGTATTCAATAGCCTATGGCATTGTTGGTAAGAAGGAAGATAGTAGATTTGATAGGTGCTACTTTAAGTTTGTTGTTTTGGAACCTGAGATTTCCAGATAATTTAAGTATGGTGGACTAGTTGTACAGTACTATTAAAACCACTGGTTCTTGACTATTTTTTGCCTATGGACCCCTTTGATTCATTTTGGACTTCCATAGCCATTCAGTGGTTAAAAAAAAACCCAACTCTATTTTTATACTTGAATATTATCAAGAATTGTATAAAAAAATTAAAATATTTTGCTTATTGTAGAGAATAAGCAATTTATTGTACATAAATGTTAATAAAATCTTATATGGACCCCCACTGAGAACTCCTGATTTAGATAATAGTGGTAGGCTAGTTCTCAGCTCTGTTTGCATGGTATTAAGTGGATGAGAGACAAATTGCACATGGATAGGACACTAGTCTATGAGAGGTTGATAATTTGATACATAATTTCTGTTAGTGGAACAGAGGTTTATAGAATTAAGTGTACCAGAAATCTCAAAAGTAGAATTAAACACAACAAATGAGTTTCTTCTCCAATATCTCTCAACTGTTCTGTTTCTCAACCATTTTGTTTCTACTCTATCATTCTCATCATGTTTTCAGCCTAAAACCAATTTCCTTGGTATCCTGAAATTTCTCCCCGAATCATGAAATCTCCACCCCTGCTCCAGGAAAAATTTCCATGAGTGTAAGAATCACAAGTGTAGATTGTATTAATTATGCAAAATTATTTTTTTCTTTCAAGCAATAAAAAGTAAATAAATAAAAGGACTCTTTAGTGTGAGACGTTAAGATACCAATATTTGTTTCTTTGATATTTTTCTTAATTCTTTTTGTTTCTTGAGAATCTTTTCAACAAATTGTAAATATATATTTTCTTTGCCAAACATACTTAATACTCTGAAAATTATTTCCTTCTTCTCTCTATAGATATTAATTTTAAGACATGAAAATTGAAACCAAAGATATATAATTATATATTTCTAAGTAAATCTTCCCATTTCAAATCAGTTATAAGCTGGAGCGTTGAGAGATTTGCTTACTATGAACTGGTAAAATTTCCTCTCCACTCCATTTATTTCTTTTCTTTAGCTTCACTTATTCCAGTAAATATCTCAAAATAAATTTATTGCTTAATAATTTCGAAACGACGGCAGACATCTATTTCTGTTTTTATTATTGCATAAATAATTTTCCTATTGCATAGCTTTTAGACAGAAATGATTGATGAAGCAAATCAACGCCATCTGCAAAATATTCAATGCAGAAATAAAAGAATGCATCACTGCAAGCTAAATCTCGCTAGATACACATAAATGTGCATGGTTTAGTAAAACATATTTTATGTATGCGATATGCTTCAATAGGTCACAAGAGAAATGCAATTGTATTTACGGGCGTGCCCACATTACACACATACAGAGGTAATCTTACAGGATAGGGCCGTTTTCAAATGTCTTCAGAATTATCTCCCTTCTCTAATGGTGTCCCTCAACATAAACACTTCATTTCGTTTACAATTTTACCATAATTTAATCATATCACCTATTGCAACAATTTCAAACGATAACTCCAAGAGGAAAATTATTTATACACCTGAAGCAAAGAAATAAATCAGATATTTATTTTTGTTTTGTTTTTATTTTTACTTTTTAAAATGTATTTTCATTATGTCACTTTTGTTTATGCTTATTGTAATTCGTAATTAGCAGAAGATAATTTGTAATTTTCACCCACGAATACAGGAGCATGTACGAGATCGCTGACCTGCTAGAAATGGCAATCGCATCTCCCTGCAATCACACACTACAATAAAAAACGAACACATCGGACAACACAGTCTTAGTTATACTAAAGGTCAGAATGGTCACGGCCGGAATGTTTTAGATATAAGTTTACTCAATCAGAATTTGTTGTTAAAACAACGATTTTAAAATGTCCTTATTTAAGATAATCGCTTTTCTTCAGCCCCTATATTCTTACTCATAGGACCCGAGCCAGTAACTTCATCGGTATGCAGAGGTTTAATTTTCAATTCCAATACTATAAACATTCATTAAATCAACAAGCTACGAACGACTCTTTGAGAAGTCAGTCGACAAACGAATTCAGTCTTTCACACATCTGTACTGTGCGCTTTAGTTGTTGTTTACATCCAGGTCAGTACCGATCGAGCAAATCTTTGGTCAAAGGCATTCCAGCCGTGACCATTCCATCCCTTTCATTTCTTGGTCTACACAATATCTAATATATCCTTCCTCTTATATAATGGTAGAATGTGATTTGAAAGAATTTGACTGTTATTTCTAGCAGGTTGAATGACCGTATAGACTTCTTAGCTGTCTATTTTAAACCCCAGGTTAACCTTAACAGAGCAGATTGATGATCATAAACATTCCATCAGCGACCAGCACGACAGCTTTTTATCATGTAGGTTTACAATATCTAATGTGTCCTGACTTTATACAAGACTGTCATAAGTGACATGAAGGAGATTTGGTCGCTATTTTTGACAGGTCAATCGACCGCGAAGAAGCTCTTGATTGTTTAGTCCCGATCGAGCAGATTCATGATCAAATGTATTCCAGCCGTGACCATAATGTATCTTTTTTTATATCTAGGATTACATTATTCAGTGTGTCCTTCCTTTTTTTTTTCAAGACAGCAGAAAGATTCAACTGCTATTTCTAGCAGATCGAGCGACCGCGTAGAGGTTCTTCAGTTGTGAACATAGATGGCGGTTTGTCTGTGTAAATATGTGTGACTTCGCCCACCCCGTTAATGGACCTGCTTTTTATTTTATTATTATTATTTTTCCCCCTCTCTACTACTTGGCAAGTGGCCAAGAAGAACGACTAAACTTTTATACAAGAACCATGCGGCAACTACGCATGCGTCCAATGTTCCGAGACGTTTCTTCTTGTGTAGTGTTAGGAAGACGACGGTGGCAGTAGACGAGAAGGGTTAGCACCTCTATGACTATCGCCGCTAATAATAGATAAAGAGGGGCACAAGTGAGCGACGAGAAAGGAACTAACACTGGTAGAATGACACAAAGGGTTCACGCACGCGCGCGCGCACACACACATACATAATATAATATACACCGCCACTCCATACGCACGTTGTACGAAGTGAAAATCGTTGATGCTCAAAGAAGTAGACGAATTTTTTTTTTTTTTTTGCCCTTCTTCTTCTCCCCTGCTGTAAACATCCTGGCCATTTATTTTGTTCAGTCTAAAGAAGAGAGTAAATAAACACCACCACAATGGAGACAAAGTAAAAAGAAAAAAAAAGAAGAAAGTAACAAAACAGACAATTCTAAATAAGGAACCTAACCGTTAATTGCCATTGGATAAGTATACAAGTAACAAAACTGACGAGGAATACTTGGGACTAAGCGAGGCGTAAAACAGTATTTTCTCTCCATCGACGTCGGCGACGGCGAAGAGGCCTCGCACTGTACTTGCCCTCACTACTCCCCCCTCTCCTTCTTCATCTCTCTCTCTCTCTTATTGACTCTACTCCTACTCTACCTCCCTCCTTCAATATTTTCTTCTACTGTTACTATCACCACTGCACCCACCATTTATTCTCCCCCCTCCCCTTCACACTAATCTGTTACCATTTACTTTATGTATTGCAATGAGACAATAAGGGCACAACACTTCCAATCTAGTCTTTTTCTTCTTCTTTTCCCTTGACGGGGGAAACAAAACGTCAACAAACTAGTTTTCTTTTTAATGCCTGATCTATTTTCAAAACCTACATGCATGTATGTATCATCAGTCCTCAAAGACCTCAACACAACAGAAGAGTTGTCTGCTGTACAATACACATTGAAAGTATGTATATGCATGTACAGATTATAAATGCACATAACTTGGTTCTATGTATGTCTTTACTTGTGTTTCTCAGAATCATATTGCTGTCCTCTTTCAAGTAGTTTACTCCACCTCTTTACTAGTTTCTTTCACATTATTTCTTTTATTGTGACTGTTAAAAACATCAGTCTCCTACGTTGTAGCAATCTACTAGTGTGTTTAGTTGCTAGTCTCATTATTACAAAATAACAGATAAACGAAAAAAAAAAAAAAATATGCAAGTAATATTTGTTATATCGGCATAACTTAACATTATGAATGCTATTTAGACTAGATATAAATGTGTGTAAATATATGCATGCAAACTATGTATTTATGTCATTAAGTAAAGTATACTTTCTTCTGATGATATTAATTAGTAAAGGGTTTAAATTAAAACTCTAGTTAAATGACATTGAACTGATATTTACGGAATTAGAAAAAAGCATAATAATAATAAATAGTTGTAAGCATCTATATTATTTGTTTGCATCGATCTATTTATGTGTTGTGTTATTGGAGATGATGATGGCTCTAGTGTACATGACACCTCAACTAGGAGAAAAACAAATTCAGTCGGAATCAAAATCTCCACTGAAATCCTGCAAACAACTGTCATCATATCGTCAACAACAGCAACTTGGAGAACAACAATTAAAAGTGAAATTTCTAGGTCTTTCAGGGGGATAAAAAAGAAAGTCGATTTGTATTTGTTGCTGGACAGACGGCGCGGAGGAAGATCACAAGTTCGTGGTGTCGTGAAGCTGTTGAAGGAGTAAAGATTGAGACGAAAGCGACACAGTAGGAACGTGTGAGGTAGATTAGAAAAATACATAACAAAACAAAACAAAAAAAAAGACAAACGGTGATAACACAGAAGGAAAGAAAGAACGGAGAAAAGCAAGAAAGCTACAATAAAAAAAGATTAAATTAAAGCAACAAAAGGGGGGGTACGAAAAAGGAGGTGAAGTATTAGTATAGATTGTAGACGGGGTAGCAGTAGTAATAGAAGTAGGAAGAGGTGAGACGAAGAAGCATGCACCAGTCGTTAAGGTCCGTTTAGAATGCCTCCAGTGTTTACTGCTACCACCACTATTTTGTTACTACTCTGGTGATAACGTCTACTCTAACCGCACCCCTATTTTTTGCTACTACGTCGTAAGGAGTTGTAGTAGTGGTTGTGGGATAGGGAAAAAAAAAACTATTGTAAAAGACCACCACCACCACCACCATCATCATCACTATCACTACGTCTTGCAATATTACTAACACCACTACTACTGCGACTACCACCGTTGTTACACCTACTACTACCACCACTACTTGCATTGGCACTACTACCACCACGTCTGGTCTGGTCCGTGTCATAGTAATAATATCCAGCAATACTACTGCTGCATTACACCATCATTGCATCTGTGAAGCCAGCAGTAGTAGTAGTTGTAGTAGTAGCAGTAGTAGTGATAGCACCACTACTACTACTGCTGCTGCAGCCGTCAACTAAAGGCGATAGTAGCCTTTAGGGGGGAAAACAAAAAAAAAATATTCAGTAACTGGACGGACGGACGACAACAACAACAACAGCAAGCAACAGCAAAAACGAAGGAAAAAGAGAGACAAAAATAAGGATATTTTAGTTTTGGAGTTGGAGGAGGGAGAAAAAGAAAGGAAATTAACAACAATCATAATAATAGTAGTAATAATAATAATCATCATCATAATAAGCATTGAACTACCAGTCATCTCTCTCCCCCCACTCCCTTCACCTTTCAAAACGTGATATTTTTTTTTCTTCTCTTCTCTCGTCCACCCCTCCACCAAATTATCGCAACAAACAGTGATGTTTTCCACGTCCAGTGCAGCTAACGAGAGATTGACCTATGATTTCTCCTCCGAAGCCAACGTATCCAAGTGGCAAAACCTGTTCACTGCTTCCCTGCAAAAGGTGAGTTACAACAATCACATGAATTATATTTTTGTTTGTTTGTGTGTATATGTATATGGGTTTTCTGCCCACCCATCCTACCATTCTCATTATCATACCCCTCATTTCTTTTTCCCTCCACTCACATACACACCAAGTCTATTTTTATTTCATTTTTGAAATATACATTACACATACACTGACATACACACACTCACGCATGTGTATGCTATGGTAGATTAAGATTTACAATCAGATATACGTTTATATATATATATATAATGTGTGTATGTATGTCTGTAATGCTTCGTACGATTGTATATGTTGCACTCATGTATGTCTTGTGTTGTCTACGAGATTGTAATATTGGCCATGTTGTGATCACTTGTGATGGCTACTTTGTATATGTTGTACAGTTTTCTACACATTTCCTACCGTAACTGCATTCCTCGTGTGTCCTGATACATTCACGCAAATACACAAAATACATTTGTCTTATTTCCATTGAATTTCGGTGCTTTTCGTTAATTCGATTAATTCCCCCTTTTAGGTGTCAATTGAAAAGGAAGTCTACAAAATAACCATTTTTAAAAACAAAATTGTAAATTAAATATTACTCAAAACTTTTTCTCACTCTCTCCAATGTGAGGTGGTGAGTTTTTTTTCCTCCTCTATGTACATAACTTTAATTTTGTTGATAGTTTCTGTCATTTCATCCGCCAGAGGGCAACGAAATAAGTACCAGTCATATAAAATGATACCTCTACTGACTACCTCTCTGCACTGTGGCCTTCTGTCTTGTCAAAAGAAGTTTTATTATTTTTTTGTCTTTGTTAGAAATCGTCATTGTTGTTATTCATTTATTTATTTATTTATAACAAGTGTCTGTCCTAACCCGAGATAATAATAATTCATGTCTTCCATGATAACTTCTCACGTTTGTGTATAGTTCGGTTCAACTGTTGAATCATGACTTTACGAGGTTTGCTTCAGTTAATAACACAAATATGACACAATATCATATCTTCTTGATCCGATCGTTAACCTCATAATATATCTCGCCACCAACAATGATCACTATCATCGCCAACTTACCAGTGACATTTTATCATCATCATCGTCGTCATGCTCATTACTATTATTAAATGACATTCATTAGTAAACACTGCCGGCTGCAGTCTCGATCCATCTATTTTTGGAAAGGTGCAAACGACAGTGACTCTACATGGCCATTAAAAAAATAATAAATAAATAAAAGATTTTGCTCATGTTAGACAGAAACCATAAGTTTCTAGCGATACTGTCTTGTTAATAAAAAAAAAAGTAATAAAAAAATTAGAAAAGCATTGATAGTGGAGGGTATGTGAATCGGGTAGAGTTTACCCTATCTACAGCATCAGATTTTGTAACAGGGTCTACAATCCAGATAACCTTTTTAGAAAACCTCGAAATGTCAGGATAAGTTTTTATTTTTTTATTTTTTACTTACTCATTTCGAGAAATAGAACGTGAGTTGCTGGCTTAGACCACGCTGATTAATAGAATTGTCTCAACAGATAGACTGAGGTCTTTAGCTTATTACTTACGAGTCCGGACAAAAACAAAAACAATCAGTCCTACATAGCGTTTAATAAACTAATCATTTTTGACAATGTAATTAAATTTTGTTTTGTTTTTTTAAATATGTTTCTGTACATGTATCGGCCATTTGTTTGCTGGGAATCCTAATATCGAAAATTGAAATATTAATACATATAACTGTTTTATTTCATTTGGGAACAACTTTTATTGTTTTGTTACAAAGCAGTTTACTTTTCAAACAAGATTGTATTATTATTATTATTATCGTACCCGCACTCTTCTAAAAATGTATTGCCTTGTGCCTGTATTATTATTATTATAGGCCAGTGGATATGACCGAACTTAATGCTTGATTATATCCCAAATTTGCTGTTCTCGGTTCAAATCTTGTTGGCTAATTTTGTTTTTCGCCCTTTTGAAGTGAAAATTATATACCAGTAAAATATTGAGGTTGATTATACCGATTCTGTTTACGTCATTCTCAAAACAATAACCTTATCCTTAGATAAAAATAATTATTACTATAAACAAAATGCACGTGGTGCTATAATAATTTCTTCAAGTCCCAACCTGCTACCTTGTTGGCCAATAGGTGAGTCCATTAGACAGGTGTCACTAGCTTTGAGACACACGTTTTTTTTTTTGTATAAAACGTGTTTTATTAAGTCCAACTTCGTATTTAGATATATGTTCGCTGTAAGATATCTGTATTGATTCTGAAAATTACTTTTATTATTATGTCGAATTTCTCTAAAGAATGTTTCGTAACAACTTGATTATGGCAAGGGTCATTAACAATTTAATTAGTAACGCGATACTTTGATGATAATCTATTTCCTGGATTTCTGTAATTTAACTTCGGCTCTTGTCACTGGACTCCACCCAGTGTCTCTTGTCCAGTCGCTTCTAATGAGTAACCAGTTTTCAATATTTGTGTATTGTTAACGTAAATGAAGTAATTGCTGCAGTATAGATTTTCGTTATGATTGTATCTTGTAATGTCATCAGGTTTGGGCTGACTAAGTTTCTATGATGTCAGCAGGCAGGCTTGGCTTGCTGGCTGGGCGTTAGTAATAGTTAAGAAGGGACGTGACTCCATCCATTAAAAATGTTTATCGCCCTTGTTTATTAACCCTTTGCAGTTTAAAAACAAATGGAGGAAATTGGTCTTAAAGACATAAAATAGTTTCTACGGTTACCCTTTGAAATTTACGGATGAGGTTTCGATTTCGCTCTTAGGACGTTTGGAATATGTTGAATTGAAATTATAATCGAAAATTCTATGTACAGTCATCGCAAAATGTCATAAGGGAAGGCCAGATGATATAATAGTAAACTTGATTGCTTATATGGGTCATTGATCAGTAAGATATGTCAGTTACGCTTAGTTTGTCAAATAGCTTAGTCTCAAACATGCAATGGCTTTGATTTGGTTGTTTACGTTCTGATATCTTCTGACCTATCAAATTAGTTTGACCTCTTGTTTTGTTTTTTTTATCAACATCTGCCAATCTACGTTTTGTTGCAAAAATATAATTTCTTACGGAAACTTAGAACATTAAATGGGACCATTTCTCCATATTTTATTAGTAAACATTGTCTGCTGCAGTCTCGAGGCCTCTAATTTTGGAAAGGCGACTACATGGCCGTAAAAAATAATAAGATGAAAGCCATAAATTTCTGACGACACTTCCGTTAAGAAAAGAAAAAAATAATTTAAAAAAAAAACATTAGAAAAAGCATTGATAGTTGAAGGTGTTCTTTTTAAATCGTCCTGATCCGTGGTTTTCTTTCATTATTTACACGGTTTAAAATGGGACATAAATTGCAGATAAATTCTGTCTTTTCATTTTTTTAAACATCTAGTACTTTATATGGTTGAATAACTTTTATAGGCCCTGAATGTAGCGGTTTGTATCAGAATTGGACTACATTGAATAGATATTCATTGATTTTATGATATATTAGATTTGTGGACGATTTGGTTAGCTTCTTTTTTAATTATGATTTCGCTGGATTAGTGAACTTTAGTGTATTACTAGTAGTAGAGATGACAAAACTCAATCCTGGCAGAATTTCATTTAGGTGTAGAGGTGGACAGAGCAAAATATTTTGTACCTATGACAAACTATATAAAAGAAACAAAATTGCCCTTTAGAGAAGGAAGTTACCATAAATACCAGAGCCAAACTGAGAAATGAAGTGAAACAATCACAAATCCATGAAATAGTCTAGTGCAGAATTAAGTTTAATCTTTCTCAGTATTAATTATTAGATATTAATCAGCATTGTGTTATATATTCATAAATTTTGCAAACACTGAAAAAAAAACCCCCATAAATAGCACCAATTATTTTTAAATATTGGTATTGATACATCTAAGGAGGAATTATAAAAATAATTGTCACCCTAAGACAAAGTATTAAACACTACTTGCTTAATATTAACATGAGATAGAATCATAAGCTTTATCTAGTTTGGAGCCTGCTGGTTCAAGACTGAAATCGACTTGAGGTTCATTTAATCTTCGTTTCTGGAACCAGTGAAATAATTGTTCGTCCTCCTCACCCTCTTCATTGTCGTGTTCTCTTTTCTGTGCTGGAATGGGTTTGAGACATTTCTTGAGGTCAGATTCTATAGCTGAATGCCCTTCCTGATGCCAACTCGTTTCCAAGTGAAACACTTTATTCCTCTGTTAGTCTTCTATGCCAAACCACTGGGCTACGCACAGAAATGTCGATTCTTTTCAAGCAATCTCAATACAAAGACATCATCATCACCATGTAACGTCTGTTTTCCTTGATGACATGTGTTGGACTGTTTGACTGGAGCTGGTGAGCTAGAAGACTGTGCCAAGTTCTACTGTCTGCTTTGGCGTGGTTTCTATGGCTGGATGCCTTTTGTAATGCCAACCTCTTTACAGTGTATGGGGTGCTTTTTTTACATGACACCAGCACCAGTAATGCCGCCAAGTAACTTGCAAGCCTTTACAGCTGATTCTCCAATGTTGAGATAAAACACTCATGCACTCACTTGTGTGTGTGTGTATGATATATAAGATAAATGATGCCATGGCTATGTGGTTAAGAATTTTATTTTGAGACCAGATGTTTTAGTGTTTATTCCCACCACATGGACACTGTTGGCTAGTGTCTTCAAGTACAGCTGTGGGTTACTCAATGCCTTGTGAGTGAAGCTTGATAGATGGAAACTCTAAGAAGCCTGTTGTGTGTGAATGTGTTGTGTGTGTCTTTTCCTCTTGACATGTTTGTCCAAATTGTAAACAAAACTCATTGTCATACATAGTGTCATTTGCTTACAACTCTCTACAAAAGCATGTGCCTTTGAACTGTTTTGTAAATTAAAGGACAAGGGGGGAATATCTTATTTGGATTGCTGATAGGAAGAGCAATGGTGATTTATATGTGTGTATAATATATATATATATATAACAGGCTTCTTTACAATTTATGTCAGGCACTGATTGGCCTGTTACTATAGTAAAAGACATTTGCTGAAAGTGTCACATAGTGGGACTGAACCTGAAACCATGTAGTTGTGAAGTGAAATTTTTAACCACATAGCCATGTCCTAACACACACACACACACATATATATGCCACCTGACTGGCGCCCATGTCAGTGGCATGTAAAAAGCACCATTTGAGCGTGGTCAGTACCAGTGCTGCCTGACTGGCCCTGGTGGCATGTAAAAAGCACCCACTGCACTCTTGGAGTGGTTGGCATTAGGAAGGGCATCCAGCTGTAGAAACTTTGCCAAATCAGATTGGAGCTTGGTGTAGCCTCCCAGCTTGCCAGTCCTCAGTCAAACTGTCCAACCTATGCCAGCATGGAAAGTGGACGTTAAATAATGGTGATGATATATATATATATATATTTATTTATTTTACTTATCCCTAGTGTATCCTTGGTTATTCATTACTGCTTGCACCTTCAGCTGGTACTTTTTCAATCAGTAGTTACTTATGCATACACATCACATGTCCATATTATGCCAGTTGTCTCTCCTGCTCATTTGGTTAATGCTTTCCAAACTCAACCACTCCCTCAGCTCACTCCTATTCTGCTTTTCATGCAACTTAGCATTACACATTCAACAAACCATACCTGACTCATTTCTTTCCACCTTCTGCACATCTTATATATTCTAATCTCTATCTCTCTCTCTACTAAGAAGTATCAGCATAATGCTTCTTTTTGGATCTAGGGAGAAACACTTTGCTATTGTTGTTTAGCTCCAAATCATCCTTGATTGGGCATACTTTTGCTCAAAAGCATTCCAGTTGTGACCATCCTGCTTTTTTAGGGATATCTAGGACTATATTATCTTATGTGTCTCTCCCTTTTTTCTAAGACAGGAGAGTATAATATGAAAGAGACTTGGTTGCTATATCTAGTAAGTCAAGCAACTGCTTGGACTTTCCAACATTAGCTTGAGAGACAATTCTTCACACCTTTTTAAAGTTTATACATTTCACTGTAATCACCCTACAAGCCACCCAAACAGTTTAAGGATTTTATTTTACAGATCCTATTGCTAGTTACATCTGTGTACATTTTTTTTTTAATCTAGAGAGTTAAATGACTAAATATTACTTTCTGCATTTGTGCAACATATTATAAAATCTACCATCTACCTCATCATTATCATTTAACATCCATTTTCCATGCTGGCATGGTGCACTCTCTGGTATTGAAAAATCTATTTTCATCATGATGAATTAGCTACATCAGTTTGCCATTCGTTTCCTTTCTCAATTCCAAACTCAACATTACAGTATCTTCCCTCATAAAATTATCCGATTACTGTCTAATCAAAGCACAACTTACTCAAGGTCAATTCACCACGGTCAATTCACCACACACTACCTATCTTTTGATCTCTATGGTCAGCTGATACGTCAGAGCTTTACTAATTCTACACTGACTACATATTTGTAATGAAATACTTCTACTAAAATCCATTTGATTAAGCTAAGCCATGAACAAAAACTGCCCATGTAGATATGTTCTTCCTTATCTCACATACACCAAAATCTCAACAACTTCCAATACCAGCAGTTCTCATACAAGACACATAAAATAGAAGCAAGTTTCTTAACCACACATGTGTGATTGTATGGTTAAGAAGATTACTTTCCATCCATGTGGTCTTGGGTTCCATCCCGTTGCATGGCACCTTGGTCAAGTGTCTTCTACTATACCACAGGCCAACCAAAGCTTGGTAAGTGGGTTTGGTAGATAGGAACTGAAAGAAGCCCATCACCTAGGGAGTCAAAGAATCAAACAGAGCTCACAGTAAAATCCCTGCCTGGTGCATGGCTATTGAGAATGACCATGGTTAAGGCTAGGATGTAACCTTTCCATCATTCTGAAAAATCTAGGAGTCACAACGGTGGAAAGTATGTGTAAAAATTAACCTAATATGATAAGTAAAGTGAGAGAATGAGTGTTGTTTCATGCTATGAAATGTCCTGAAGTGTTGTCAATTCATGTTACAGCACAATTATAGTTATATGTGTGTGTGTGTGTATATTCATATATATATATATATATATATGTATATATATATATATATACACACACACACATATGTATATGCATAATGGATGGTATAGCATTGTTTATGTAATTAATGCAGATTACGAAACGGCTGTCAACTGATGGAATAAGCATCTATTCTCTCACTTCACTTCTTATGTAGTCAGTTTATATGTGTGTGTTAGTGTTATGTCTGACCCCCATCACTACTTGAAAACCGGTGGTGGTTTATTTATGTCCCCTAAATTAATGGTTTGGTAATAAGAACTGATAGAATAAGTGTCTGGCATAAGTTTGACAAAACCCTTCAAAGCAGTTTCCCAGCATGGCCACAATCCCATGATTGAAGCAGTAAAAGATAGATTCTGCCTGCAGTATTTTGACAAAATAACTTCTGGTCATGTAAAAGTCATTCACACAAAAGAGAGGATACTTTTATGCCTTACATATTCTGTGAGTTCTCTTGCTTTTCAAATTAAGGTCAGACTTTCTGATTCCTTATTGAGAAGATCTCCACCTATTTTGCAGAGTACTTTTTTGCTGCTCTTTTTCAATCAAGATAATTCTGAGCAATATCTTGAGTGGCCATGAATAAAGCACCGTCTTGCTTCCAAATCCATTCAGAAACTGAACTCACTTTCTCAAATCCCACCTATCAAGCCTTCGTGTGCAACAGTCATCTAAATACAGAAACTTTTACTTTTGTCTCAGCCTGGCAAGATGACTTGTTATGGCAGTGTTACTGTCATCACCCTCAATGAGCCTCTA
Organism: Octopus sinensis; assembly: GCF_006345805.1. NCBI lineage: Eukaryota > Metazoa > Mollusca > Cephalopoda > Octopoda > Octopodidae > Octopus > Octopus sinensis. Next base: position 124,337,939 of record NC_043000.1, on the reverse strand, counting down.
TTTTGGTTTCTGTCCTTATCAAACTCTAACTTCCCTCTTTTTATGGGTATCTATCTCCAACTTATGAAAACATGAGAACATGTCATATCCCCAAAGAATAACCCTCCACCAACCACAAGTGTATTACACTCACTTTTAATATCAAAGAAGCAGTCTTGAAAAACTATTTTTCTAATATTTTTTGGTTCCTTTCCCTATGTTGTGGTGGTCAAATGATCACCATTGAACCATTTCTATCCAGCATCTACTCTCTCATATCATGCACCAATAGCTCTCTTATTTTTGAGCTCTTTGAATGTGACAATATGGCTTGATGTCAGCTTGGGAGTAGCTATTAATTATATCTGTTCTCTTGGATATGAAATTTGTCAGCTTACTTCATTTCAGCGTGTGTGTTTTGATACATCTCTCACTCTCCCTTATCTTCATTCTCTTAACTCAGAGTGTAAAATGGTTCAACTATATTTCCTAAATACCTCTGAGGCTGTATTAAATGCCTCTTCTCAACTACTTCTTATCAGGTATACTCCTTCGGATTATCTACTCACAACCTAGATATTTTTCACCAACCTTGCATTACATCTATGAACTGAGCTCCTGGAAATATTCTCCAGTATGGTCATATTAAATGTAGTCTTATTCAGTAGCATGCAACGTTTGTGAAGGTGCATGACTGTGGTTACAGCATCTGGCTTGCAATCACGAGGTAGTGAGTTTGATTCCTGGACTGGGCTTTATTTCACATTGCTCCAGTTCACTCAGCTGTTGAAATGAGTTGCACCGTCACTGGTACCAAACTGTATTGGCCTCTGCCTTTTCCTTGGGTAACATCGGTGGTGTGGAGAGGAGAGGCTGGTATACATGGGCGACTGCTGGTCTTCCATAAACTACCTTGCCCAGACTTATACCTAGAAGGGTAACTTTCTTGGTGCAATCTCATGGTCATATGTGACTGAAGGGTTTTTTTACCCTATACAGTAGCCTCACAGCACAGAAATTATATGAATCAAACATGACTACAGTACTGTCTCTCCATTTCCTGCTTGTGAATGATAAAGCTGAAACTTGAAATGCTAACTAAGCATCATGATTTCAAATAGTGATCACTCATCTTGAATATAGTTAAGACCAGAGCCATCTTAGCAGCAATATAGCCCCCTAAGTAAATCAATAGTGGAGGCACATGGCCTAGTGGTTAGAGCAGCGGACTTGCAGTCAAGGGATCGCGGGTTCAAATATCAGACCAGGCGATGTGTGTGTTTATGAGCAAAACACCTAAGCTCCACGCGGCTCCAGCAGAAGGTAATGGCGAACTTCTGCTGACTCTTTTGCCACAACTTTCTCTCACTCTTTCCTCCTGCATCTTGCATCTCACCTGCGATGGACTGGCGTCCTGTCCAGGTGGGGAACATATACGCCAAGGAAACTGGGAAGCCGGCCCTTATGAGCCAGTCATGGCTCGAGAAGGAACAAACAAGTAAATCAATGCATTGGGCCCTATGGTATTTATTATTTATTGACAACCAGCCACAGCATACATATATCAGAATTGGGCTCCTAGACCCATGAGGCCCCTCCCCGAACAACTACCCAGTGTGCACATGACTTGAGATGTCACTGCTTAGGACAACATACTAAAGGTGTTGGTGGCGATGGTATGGTGTCCTGCTCTGTAACAGCATGTCACTGCATCCACCATTTGTTGGTGATTCCTTATCTCTGGTGGATGACACCATTGCACCACTCAAGTGACTATCTTCCAACCCATTGGTCTGTTTGGGTAGTCATTGCTGGTGAGGGTTTTATGAGGTCGGAGTGCCCACAGTGCATGCAGTGGGACTGAACCTGAAACCATGTGGTTGGGAAGCGAATTTCTTACCACATAGCCACGCATATTACTATATTTATTCATGCATAATACCCTCTTTTTCTTCCAAATTTTTAAACTCAAAAATTAAGGATGCACATTATACATGAGAAGTAAATGCTTGCCTGTCCCATTTACATAGCAGTATTTGGGATGACATAACTGGAGATGTTATCCAAGCTAATCAAAGTGTTACAAAGAGTGTAAATCACAATTATAATGTCACATTTTTGCTGTGATAGTAATAATATATGTCATGTTCATCATTTTCTTTATCATGCCCATATTGGAAATTTTATTGATCAAGGTTGTTTCCTATTTTACTAACATTAAAAAGATTCAGATGTAATATGTAAAATTAAAATGATGATGTGCACTTACATTGTTTATATGCTACTGTGTATCTTAGTTTGTCTATATACACTATTATAAGAGCATATACTTATTAAAATTGATTTTGTTTCAATATCCACTATAAAAGGAAATAACACCTTTGTGTTCCAGCCATAACCAGTCAATATATTGTTTAATATATATGCAATATATTTTGTTGAATATATATATATATATATATATATATATATATATATATATATACACATGTATTAACATCCAGTACATACTGTAAAGTGGTTGGCATTTAGGAAGGGAAGGGCATCCAGTTGTAGAAACCATATGAAATAAACAGTGGTGCATGATGCAGTCCTTTGACCTAACCATGTAAGCATGGAACAAGGACATTAAATGACATATTTCCTTTAAACCTATTTTATTACATGATTATATTAAACTCGTCATCTGGCTTCCATGCTGGCTATATATATATATATATATATATATATATATATATACACATACATACATACACACACACATACCGTAAATCCTCTAGTATAGTCCGCCCTTGAGTACAATACGCAGGGGATTTTTAGGGGGCTGCACCTCTGAAAAACTTAAACCTTGTATATAATACACACCACTTCTCTAACTTGAGTCAAGGAGGTCTATATAACATCCTTGGTTTGTAAAAATTTATACGGTAACGTCCTTGTATATATAACATAATGCAAACGTGTAGCTTTTTTGTGCATTTTGTTTGCAGAAAATAAATAACAGTAATAACATTTAATAAATGTTGCATACTGCATGTTATGGATGATTCTTTTATGACTTCATTGCTTTCTGGCTTAGCTTTTGGTATTTTCACACCCGACATCACAAAATGCGTCTGAATGAACATTGCTGGACAGCAAATAGAGACTCAGACATTGCTTAGAAAATAATTTTCATTTTTAACCTCGTATATAGTACGCACTAGGGATTTTGACCTTTAAATTTTGGGAAAAAAATGCGGATTATACTCGAGGATTTACAGTATATATATATATATACACACATACATATATATAAATGCTATAATGACTGGATGGTCATGTATAGGATGCTTTTGCGTTACTTCTTACAGCAAGTTATTGAATCACAGATGAAAATTTTAGCAAATATATGTTCTTGTCATAACATATATACACAAGCTACATATATATATGTAGCAGCAAATAAACAGATACTAAGTATATTTCATTGTTTCACTTGTATCTATTTCAATTTTTCATTTATTTCGGAACCATTTCAACATATTAGTAAAATAGGAAACAGCCTCAATGTTTGACGAAATACAGCAACATTTTACTCACAATTCTTAGTACGAAATAATCAGAAAGTAAAATTGGCGTTAGTAGCAACGAAATGTGTTTTGTTTTCATCTAAACTGAAATTCATACTACAAATTAGATACAATTTTCTGTGTCAACCCAATCTATGTCCTACAAAATGACATATGTAGCATTCAAAGGAATGGTTTTAAAAATGTCTTTTATGCTTTCTGAAAATTTAAAATGCTGTATTTCGAGTTATTATGATTCTGAATAATTTTTTTTTGTTTTTATTAAAAACAAATTCTACCAGATCCTGAATGCTTAATTTTGTAACAAAAATCCAATTCATAATAAAAAAAAAAAGTGTTTAAGTTTTAAAAAATTCACACTTATACAATACTTAGTTTTCTTATGTCAACATACCCATGTGGGCATTACTATACTAACTGAATGTTAAAATTAAGTATAAACTTATTTTTGCTCATTGTTATTATCAAAATCAAAATAATTTTCTTTGACTTTGGGTGTACTTTTACAGCCTTCACAAGTAAATTTCAAAGGTCACTTTCAAATTTGCCTTTTGTTTTGTTTAGGATGTGAACTTTTTCAATGTGTTTTATATAGCAATTATAATAAATCTAAGCTCCTTTTTTCAATATATTGTAATTCTAAAGGAAAGTCAGTGCATATTATACACTAAAGTTATTTTTCCAGGATTTTATTGTCCATAATTAATGATGCACATTATATACCTGAGTGTGTAGAATTGGAGGCAGCTGTTAGATTTGCAAAATCATGAATTTGTGCCTGGAAAGTCTTGCTTCAGTTTTGTTAACAGAATAATGTCTTCTGTGACTGTAGAGATCTATATATGAGAGATAGTTTTTTTAAGTACGGTGATGACACATGAAGGCACTGTCTGCTACTTTTGTTTTGGTGCTGTTTTTCCTTTGAGTTTACTTTTCTTCATCAACAAAACTCAGCTTCTCCTCTCATCTTTTAAACCCCGTGTTTAGTTTCAGACTCCATCAAGAACAACCGCCTTTCAGTGTTCATGTAAAGAGATTTCACATCTTTCTTGCAGACATCCTTGAAACAAAGATGGTGTCCTCCTTCTGTTCTTCTCATACAACAAATTTTTGGGATCCTCTCATTTGCCATGCAGTGTACAAGGGCCAACTAGCAGAGGTATCATTGTTGCAGTAGATTGAGGGGACTGGGTATGTGCATACAAACCAGAACCTCATTGCTGTCTGTCCATTTAATACCCAGAATGTGTTTCAGACTATGTGGAAGACATTCAGATTGTATGCAGAAAATGCTCTTGTATGGAGTAGAGCCTCTAAGTATCACTAGTGTTCAGCACTGTGCTGAGGATACAGGCTGTATTGACTGCAACCATTAGTTTACTGTTCTCCCAGATTCTCATTGTCAGCCTAGCCAGCATTCAGGCTACTTTTCCAATATGTTTGTTGATCTCAGACTCTTGAGTGAGAGTTTGTCCATGATGGTGAAACCATAGTATGTGAACTTGTGGATTACTTCCAGCTTGCAGTTGTTAATGGTAATGGTAGTGTTCAACATCTTGACTTGGCTTTTTGTCTTCTGATTGAAGGTCAAGCTGAAGGCTAGACAGTCCCTTGTGAGAATGTTCATGATGCTTTGCAGTTGCTGCAACATCTACAAACTGTATGTCACTGATGAGTACTTCACATACTCTGGGTTTTGCTTTTAGTCAGGACAAACTGAGCAGTTTCCTGTTTGATTTTCTATGAAAAGTAAACAGCATCAGTTGATGTTCAGAAGATGTGCTTTAGCATGACAACAAAGAAAATGTCAAAGAAGGTAGCAGGAGCAAGTAGACAGCCCTGTTTCAATGCACTGTGAATACTGAAGGATTTCAAGGAAGAGCCATCAAACTGAATGATGCCTTTCATGTCTGCACACCCATTCTTGGCATTCTGTCTTGGCAAAGATTTTGTACTCACAAGCTTGAATGCCTTTGTGAGTTCAATGAGAGACGCAGAGTAGTGGTACAACAGGATGACCTTTACGTATGAATAAATATGGGTTAAAAATGTTATCACAGATGATTGCTTCAAACTACTGTGTGAAAAGAAATTTAGCATAAACTTATGTATATTCATAATATACATATATGTATATTTATAAAATGCTGATGTGAATTTGAGGAACAGGTGTAATAGAAATAAAATAAAGACGGCATTAGGAAGGGCATCCAGCTGTAGAAACCATGCCAAATCAGACAGGAGTCTGGTGCATCCCCCCAATTTACCAGCCCTGGTCAAACCATCCAATCCATGCCACCATGGACAATGGACATTAAATGAGGATGATGATGATGAATTTCATTCAATCTTAAAGCCAATTTAAGTGTCAAAATTTTATCAAAATTAGTACACACAAAAAAAGAAGGAAAATGTAATTGATTTCCATCAGTTGAAACTAATCAGTTTTCTATGTAATCAAGTTGGTCAAACAAGATGCCTTGTGGTATCTGTTTCACTCGTTTGTATTCTGACAGAAATACTTGCTATGATACTGGTCCCTGGCTGTATCAGTCCATGTTTGTGATCTTTCCCTTGGAAAACATTGTTGATATAAAGAAGGAAGACATATGCTTGGGTAACTGCCAGTCTTCATCATAATTTAATGTCCATGTTTCAAGCAGGCATGGGTTGGACAGTTTGACAGGACCTATTAGGTCCAAGATTGTGTTCTGCTTCAGTGTCTGTTTAGCATCGTTTCTACAGCTGTATATCTTTCCTAGTGCCAACCACTTTACAGTGTGTATTGGGTGCTTGGTTTTTATGCCACCTGCACTAGTGAGGTTACCGTGCAACATGTAAGAAGACTATGAACCCCGAGTGTATGTGTGTATGAGGGAATTTTATGCTTGGAGAATGAGTGAGGGAGAAAACATAAGAGAAAAGGACTGAAGCAGAACAAGTTTCTTGTTGCAAAGTAGCTACATGGCTACCCATATTTTAGAAGAGAGGTTGAAGGGGAGGGGGACCTCAAAAGTGATATGAGTGGTGATGAGATCTGTGCATAAAGTGCAGATGACTGGTCAACACAGACTGACAGACTCTTTATACATATCAGTCTCATCAGTAGTAGTAGTAGTATTTAATTAAAGGAGAATTAAACTAGAGCTTATTAGATTTATCTTTAGAAAAAGTGAATGAAAATAGATAGAAAATTACTTGAATATCACACTGATAATTATATAATCATCCATCACCATCATTTTTACATCCACATTTATATATTAGCATGAGTTAGATGAAACCTACTGATGCAATTTTCTTTGGCTGGATGCCTTTCTTGTTAGCAACCCTTGTTTTTGAAGTAAGGTCTGTGTCATTCCACTGATTGTCACACATCAAAATCAAAGAGCTACAGGGCATATTATTTTTGAGAGATATAAACCAACATCGCTGGTACTCAGATGGTATTAACCCTTTAGTTATTGTATTTATTTTGAGATGCTCTATGTTTTTTTTCAATTAATTTTAAATATATCAAAGAATACAGTAAAATAACTTAGTTAGCATTAAATTAGTGTTAGGAACATAAATTGTGACTAAGGTTTGGTGGAAGAGTTTAATTGAAAACTTATAAAAACAATACATTTGTAGTCAGAGCCAGAGCTGGTTTCAGCTGGGTAGGTATCGAAAGGGAACATATACACCCCATATACACACAGTTTTTAAAGTTTATTTCTACAGATTTTGTATAGAAATTAGAGTCAGCACTGAAAATTAAAACATTTTTTATACAAGTACATCCAAGAGTGGCTGTTTTATAAGTAGCTTGCTTATCAACCACATGGTTCCAGGTTCAGTCCTACTGTGTGGCACCTTGGGCAAGTGTCTTCTACTATAGCCTCAGGCCAACCAAAACCTTGTGAGTGGATTTGGTAGACAGATACTGAAAGAAGCCTGTTTGTGTGTGTATGTGTATATCTATATATATCTATGTTGGTGACACGTAAAAAGCACCAACCGATTGTGGCTGTTTGCCAGCCTCCTCTGGCCCCTGTGCTGGTGGCATATAAAAAGCACCCACTACACTCACAGAGTGGTTGGCATTAGGAAGGGCATCCAGCTGTAGAAACACTGCCAGATCAGACTGGAGCCTGGTGCAGCCTCCTGGCTTCCCAGATCCTGGTTGAACTGTTCAACCCATGCTAGTATGAAAAATGGATGTTAAACGATGATGATGATATATATATATATATATATATATATATATATATAATATATATATATATATATATATGTGTGTGTGTGTTTGTATCCCCATTATCATTTGACAACCAATGTCGTTGTGTTTATGTCCTTGTAACAATAGAATAACTACTAGGCTTACAAACAATAAGTCCTGGGGTCGATTTGTTCAACTAAAGGTTGTGCTCCAGCATGGTCACAGTCAAATGACTGAAACAAATAAAAGAATGTAAACAATGCTGTTGAAGATAGAAAAACAGGTGTATATGCATATTCCAGGAGTTCTTGGTCCTGCTTCAGCATCGCATCCAATCCATTAACACATTGTTTAAATAGCCGCTAAATATTGGCAGTGTAACACAATTGGCTATATCAATTTTACATATTAAAGACATTTCTGGCAACTTATATGGACATATAATGTCCTTACAAGCAATTAATGTATATATATATATATGGCATTAGGAAGGGCATCCAACCATAGAACCCATGCCAGCTCTCCAGCTTACTAGTTTTCAGTCAAACCATCCAACCCATGCCAGCATGGAAAACATGTTTAATGATGATGATGATACACACACATATTTTTTCTGCCAGCCAAATTTCAATCAGAAGGCATTGGTCAGCTTGAGGTTATAGAAGAAGATACCTTTTCAAATATGACATGCAATAGGATTCAGCCTCCTTAAGGTCATTTCTTTAACATCTGTTTTTCTAGGCTAGTTTGGGTTTCGCAAATAAATATATTTTTGAGTAATTGTTTTACAGTTAAATGCTCTTCTTGTAGCTAATCCTTGTCCGTTTATCAACTATATATATGTGTGTGTGTTGATATATATATGTGTGTGTATATATATATATGTATATAGATATGTGTGTATATATATATATATATATACATATATATATGTACATATGCGTATATATATGTGTATGTATATATATATATATGTGTATATGTATGTATATATATATATATGTGTATATATATGTATAAATGTATATATATATATGTGTGTATATATATGTATAAATGTATATATGTATATATATATATGTGTGTATATATATGTAAAATGTATATATGTATATATATATATGTGTGTATATATATGTATAAATGTATACATGTATATATATATATATATATGTAAATGTATGTATATGTATATATATGTATATATGTATATATATATGTATAAATGTATATGTAAATGTATGTATATGTATATATATGTATAAATGTATATATATATGTATATAAATGTATATATATATATATGTATATAAATGTATATATATATATATATGTATATAAATGTATATATATATATATATAATGTATATAAATGTATGAGCAAAGCACTTTATTTCACGTTGCTCCAGTTCACTCAGCTGTAGAAATGAGTTGCGACGTCACTGGTGCCAAGCTGTATCGACCTTTGTCTTTCCCTTGGATAACACTGGTGGCGTGGAGAGGGGAGGCTGGTATGCATGGGCGACTGCTGGTCTTCTATAAACAACCTTGCCCGGACTTGTGTCTAGGAGGGTAACTTTCTAGGTGCAATCCCATGGTCATTCATGACCGAAGGGGGTTTTTACCTTTACTTTATATATATATGTATATAAATGTATATATATATATATGTATATAAATGTATATATATGTAAATAAATGTGTATATATATATATATATATATATGTATATAAATGTGTATATATATATATGTATATAATGTATATATATATATATGTATATAAATGTATATGTATATATATGTATATATATAAATGTATGATTATATATATATATACATCTATATATATATATATATATATATAATATATATATATATAAATGTATGTTATATATATATGTATGTTACATATGTACACCTATGTGTATATGTTGTGATATATATATATATATATATATATATATATATATATATATATGTTATATAAAGCCTCATCATTGTAACAGCTGCTTTACATGCTGGCATGTGTTAGATGGTTTAATAGAGAACTGGCATCCTGCACTGCTGTGTCATGCTCTGATGTCAGCTTAGGCATAATATCTGTGGCTGGATGCCGTTCCTGTCACCAGCCTTTACATGTTTCCAAGCAAGGTGACATTTCCAAGGCCAGACATGTTTTCATTCAATATTGGAAATGAATGACACTACTTGTTATGATAGTGATGTTCATTTACGACTGTTATGCAATAATCTCAAGCCAAGGAGAGACAAACATACGCATATTCACACGCATACATATGTATATGTACATATACACTGGGCTTCTTTCAGTTTCCATTTATCAAATCCACTCAAGAAATACAGGTCGTCATCACAATTGGTTCTGACTGACGACTGGTTGTAAATCTGCCTATAGGTCTGCATAGCTTTGTTTTATACTTTTACATTCTCAAGTAAAAGTCAGATACACCATTCTGTATTATTACCCTATCATACTGGCATTAGTCAAAAATTTCAGAGTCTCAAGCAGTGTTCTTATAAACAAATACGTGGTTGCCTCAATGCCTCCACGACAAGATATTCATCCAGCACATGGGGTAACCACAGTGGCGATCGATAACCAAACTTAGGGGAAGCGTTTGTTAGCTGACATCATCCATAGACAAGTTAATTTCTAACCATTAGATTTCAACTGGACTATTTATTATTGGTGCTGAGAGCTGGTGCACCAGTCACTGTAAAGTTGATCTGTAGTAAGTCAGACAGGTCATAAGTCGACGACCTGTAATGTATAGTCATATACATTATATATTTTATGGCACTGTTCTTCAAATGTAGAAGCATCTATTTGCATCAGTTTATCACCTATTTATTGATAGTCACACTTTTTGGCCATATATTAGTAATGGTAAAATGTAGTGATTGGTTTCTTTTTTTTAAGTAACATGTTACCATGTCCTTGATATTTGAGATGTAGTCAGTTGTTTATGAATGATGTAGAGATTGTGTCATTGTTTTTTAATAATTAGTGGTTATAGAACAAAGCATGACATACTGCCATACATTTTGTTTGTTGTGTTTGCAAATTCCAAATCTTTATAGATTTTCTTTCTTCAATCCAATTGTGGAGTTCTCAGTGAGTTTATTTGAGTTATTTGAATATATTTGACTAATTTCATATCTTCAAATATGTTACCATTCAGGAATAAAGCTTTTGATATTTTGCTGTTTTGTCACATATGTTACTCGGTTAACCAGTTCATTATGTAATCAAAGGGGAAGGTAACAAGTAGAGCAGCAGAACACTTGTTAGTAGTTTGCTGCTATTAAATGCAAATTCTGAGGGCAAGATAACCTCAAAACGCTGAGTTTTTTTTTTAAAAGGAAGTTACAGTAACTATACTTTTGTACTAGTAAAGTCTTTTATGTTGTGAACATGGTACTATGAAGAAAATCCTGTGTCACCATAGTGTCCCATAGAAATGTGTCTTGCTAAGGAAGAAAATGCACAAACACTATTTCTTGAAGTTTGTAATTCAATTATTTATTGAGAAAATTTTAAATCAGATGAGAGATTATTTCCTTTTAATAAAATTTTAAAATTCAAATTTAGTTACATGTTCGGGGTATTTAATAATGATTATGGTTAACTACTACAGCCTTGTCCATTCATATTATTTTAAATTCCTTTTAGTTAGGAATTACATCATCTGCTTTTGTTTCCTTAGGTAGCATTCTTTTAAAGGTATGATTAAATGAGTTGAGTTCACTGTGTTTTAGGTATACATTTTATTAATTTCTGTGTCTGAAGTATATAGCTGACTCCTCTCTTTCTGTGTGTGTGTGAAATAGTTTATCTTATAGAAAATTATGCTTTCACCTCATTTATTTCAAGAACAGATCCTCTTTGAAGATTCATTAGAAATAGAGATTAAATATTAAATTTACCTCCGGAGTTGACTTGATCACGATGAATTTTCTGAGATTAAGTGGTATAATCACCATTATCATGCCTTCCTTTTCCATACTTCTTCTCATGGACCAAGTCACCTCTTATTTAGAATTACAGCTCTCAATTGGACAAATTGAGGACTACATGACCACATTTTGCATCTGCATTCTACTCATGGTATGTTTTCTATAGTTGCATGCCCTTCCTGTCACTGACGTTAGAGAGGGTGCCTTATCCTCTGTACATTAGGGAAAAAAGAAAGTGATGAAAGAGGATCAACATCCGTGTTCCATGCTAGCATGGGTGGGATGGTACCACAAGAGTCAGCCAGGCCGAAGCCTGCACTGGACTTCTCTGACTGTTTTGGCAGGATTTTTACAGCTGGATACCCTTTCTAACACCAACCACTCGCAGAGTGGACTTAGTACTTTTTATGTGACACAAGCACAGGTGAAGTCAGTTTTGGTTAGGTTTTTACAGCTAGACACCCTTCCGAATACCAGCCACTTTACAGTGTGGATTGGGTACTTTTAAGTGGCACCTGTACTGACAGGATCACCAAGTACTTTCAAGACAAAAACGTTTAAGAGAGGAGAAACCATTGGAGGAGCTGATGATGAAATGGTTATAGTGAGACAGATACAGGTGTGTTACTGTAGAGGAAGTACAAGGTTATCTGGCCGGAGAGAGAAAGATCAGGGAAGACAGAAACAGGCGTGCTACTACAAAGAAAATACATGGTTGCCCAACCTGAGGGAATTACAGGAGGAGAGAGAGAGAGAGAGTGTGTGTGAGTGGGAGACCGTAGGATGGAGATGGTGGCAAAAGGCCGGGCAGGCTCACAAGGATCGGGGATCAGAGTATAAATGAGATAGTTGAGTAAAGGAAGAGAGAGGTATAGGTAGTAGCAAGTGCCAAGGCATACCCTTGAGGTTCAAGTGCCATAATAGAGCAAGAGAGTCGTTGGGAGAGTAATGGAAGAGAACCAGGATGGTGAATTTAATATAATTTTTTATACATTATATTTAATTAATCTCCCCCACCCCCTTCCAACAAGGTCAGTATCAATACTATTTTGGGAAGAATTTTTTTTTTTACTAAATTAGATTGTGTAAAAATAAATGATGTATTATTTTGTTGTGTAATGTGACATAGAAAACCTATTATTCCTTTTTAATGTTATGGTAAATAGATTAAGTTCTAAAGATAGCTGTACTAGTGTAAGATTCTGTGCTGTTTACAGGCTTATTTTGATATATAATTACTGTTAGTTATGGCTTGCTGTGTTGGTTTTTGAATTGAAAGCAGAAAACAAAAAAGTGTAAAAGCATACTTTTTTTTATTTATTTATTTTAAAATTTTATTTTCATAAAAACAGTTTAATAACATTTGGAATGAAAGAGCTTTAATAAAATGCTTCTTTGAAGATGCTTGTTTGTAATTTTGAAATTTTAAGAATTTTAATTATTGATTTCGAAATGGCTATCCTTGATGAACATAACTGTTAGCATCTGGATCATTATATTGTTGCCATCATCGTTGTCATCAATGCTGTTGTTTATGGTAGCGCTATTTATATTTCAATGAATTCATATTTTTCATCTTTTACCGGTTTCAGTCATTAGACTGCAACCATGCTGCAGCATGCTTTGAAGGGTTGTACTTGAACAAATCAACTCGTGTGCTTATAGTTTTCTTAAGCCTGGTACTTATTCTGTTGGTTTCTTTTTGCTGAATTGCTAAGTTCCAGAGACATAAACAAACCAACACTAGTTGTCAAGTGGTGGTGGGAATAAACACAAGGACACACACATATAAATATATGCTCACACACACACATGTGACAGGCTTCTTTCAATTTCTTATTTCTTTATTGTCCACAAGGGGCTAAATATAGAGGGGACAAACAAGGACAGACAAACAGATTAAGTCGATTACATCGACCCCGAAAGGATGAAAAGCAAAGTCGGCCTTTGCTTTTCATCCTTGGCAGAATTTGAACTCAGAATGTAACAGCAGATGAAATACCGCTAAGCATTTCGCCCGGCCTGCTAACCTTTCTGCCAGCTGGCCGCCTTTCAATTTCTGTTTACCAAATCCATTTACAAGACTTTGGTCAGCTTGGGGCTATAGTAGAAGACACTTGTCCAAGGTGTCACAGAGTGGGACTGAACTCAGAACCACATGGTTGGGAAACAAGCTTCTTACCAAACAGCCACTCCTGTGCTTTGTAAATAATACATAAAATTTTAACATCAATTATTATCATTTCTGTATTATTTGCCTCATTTAAGTTTGTATCTTGCTATAGGTGTTGTGTCAAGTCTGTGGAAGAGTCTGTCTACTGTGTCTTGCATTCAGGCTGGTGGTGATGGATGTAGTGTTCTACTTTTCGTGGGATCATATTTAAATTAAGATTTAGGATATCTTGACATCTGGATTACTTAGGATTATTTCTCTTTCCATTTGATCAGACATGTGCACAGAAAAGAAAGTCAATGCAAAAGAAATTTATTTATAAATTAAATGTTGCCCCTTTTTTTTTTTCTCATGTGAGTTGAGTTTATAGAATTTTATTTAAATTGAAATATGTCAACTTATCTTGGCACTGTTTCCATTTGGAATTCACCATTTGTAGGTATTTTTATATTCATAAACTTTACAGAATTTTGGTACCAAACTACTATAATCGCTATCTAAATTCAGATAAATTCTCACTATCTCCAAATCTTTAGGCAGCAAATGTCTTTGATACTGAGTTTCTGTCGAACTTTCCCTCTTTATTTCTTATCTATTTTACAAATATAAACTTTGCATTGCCCTTATTTTTGTTTCTAAGGACCAGTAGGTCATCTGATTTCACTGTTTTTGTTTTTTGTTTTATCTCAAAAGATATTCATATGCAAGAGGCATCAAAATTCAGTTTTTATTATGTTATTAATCTTCTATTAATAAACATTTAATGTCACCTCAGAAGTAACAAGTTTAGAAAACTTTACTGATTACATTAGCAAACACTTATTTGGAGAGTAGGCATGTGTACTGGTTATGGACATAAAGTAAAGAATGAAGAAAGGCTTAAGGAGCTGAGAATTCAATAATGGAAATTAAAAGTTATTTATAATCTTAACATTAGACTAATTTGTTTTCTAATTAGTTACTCATTCACTTGAAGTAGAAAGCCAGATCAACTTTGTTATCATGAATGAAGTCATCCATAAGTTGCAACCAGCTTGTAAAAACTTCAGAATAGATTAAGAAAATTAAGATTAACTGCTGAAAGTGGTCTAAAAATATTTCGCACTTATATAAATTCTTTGCTGAAGTTTGGGTCCAATAATTCTTTGTTTTTCTTTTTGCAATTTTTCCATGTCAATTTTAGTGAGATTGTAACCTATTTAAATTTCCATTTACACAGAGAATGTTCATTAACATAGGACTCTAGCTGAAAGTAGCTGATTAAAAATGCAACAGAAAATTTTTTAAATTCTATGTAATATTGGGTATAGTTCATAGATAAATCAGGTGTAAAGTTGAATAAACAATTTTGTCATAAAAAGGTTAAAAGAAAATAACTTTCCATTTGTTCTGATCAGAAATTATTTAAAAAAAGTTACTTTATTTGGTGGTATATAAGATGCACCCCCCTCCCAAATATCTCAAAAAATCCTCCTGGGTCCTATATGCAAAATTAGGCCTCCCATAGGTTAATTCTATCCCTGGCACTTTTTTTTAATGTGTGCTGCTGAAATTGGGGTGTATCTAATATTCTTGTGCATCTTTTATGTCACCAAATATGATACCTTCTTTATCAACTTATATTTTTCTCACAGATAATCTGAAAACATACTTATTGGCAGTAATTAATAGATTTAAAATTAACCATAAAATAACTATCTCTTCTGTGTATTAAACCTCATGTCTTAGTTAAAAACAAAGTCAGTTGCAGTTTGTATAGCCCTAAGCTAGCATTGATCAGGCAGAGCTATAATCAAAGGCACACAAGCCAGGACTTATTTGTTTAGTATGGCCCTTGTTTTTAAAGCAATTTGAGGGATATTTGGTTGCTATTTGTAGCAGTTTGAGCAACTACATAGACGCTTTTTGTTGTTGCTTCATCCCAAGTTAATCTCAGTTAAGCAAGTTCTATGATAAAAGGCCTTTCAGCCATGCCTATTCAGTTTTCCTAGAGGCATGAGAGATGACTTTTTTTAGTTAATTCTGTTCTAATAGGTGGCAGGGAGTGATTTGAAGAAAATAGAAGATTCAGTGACTACATAGAGCCCCCAATTGTTACATATGATGTTTTATTGTGCAGATGAGAATATAGACGTTAGTGAATATTAGTATGTCTACTGATGCATATTAGGTCACAAAACTTATATATAATTACTTTATAATCTTTTCAAACTCTTCAGCTTCTCTCCTACTGTATTACATATCTTCTGAAATAGAAAACATGCTTTTCTATGTCAGTTCATAAAACTATTCTCCCTCCTGATTATTCTCCAAGTTTTTGCCCTCATTTTTAACATTTCCAGAATGATAGAAGTTATTATAATATAGTAACTTTCCAAATAATTTCAATTCATCATCATCGTTTAACGTCCGCTTTCCATGCTAGCATGGGTTGGATGATTTGACTAAGGTCTGGCAAACCAGATGGCTGCACCAGACTCCAATCTGATCTGGCAGAGTTTCTACAGCTGGATGCCCTTCCCAACGCCAACCACTCTGAGAGTGTAGTGGGTGCTTTTATGTGCCACTGGCACAAGGGCAAATCAGGTGGTACTGGCAACGGCCACATTCAAATGGTACCTTTTATGTGCCATCTGCACAGGAACCAGCACAAGTGCCAGTAAGGCGACGCAAGTAACAATCATGCTCGAATGGTGCTTTTTACGTGCCGCTGGCACGGAGGCCAGTTTTTTGCTCTGACAATGATCACGCTTGTATGGTACTCTTAGCACTCCACTAGCATGGATGCCAGTCATCAAATTTGATTTCGATTTCACTTGCCTCAACAGGTCTTTGCAAGCAAAGTTTAGTGTCCAATGAAGGAAAGGTACGCATAAGTGGGCTGGTTACACCCACCCCTTTAGCATTTAGATTACTCTCTTAAATTAAATGCTTATTTATTCACATTGTTTTGAATTAATAATGCATTATCTTGAAGCTTTGAGATTTCTATGGTATGATTGTTTTATTTTTAGAGTGATATTGTTAGGTAGATGTGAGAGGCCAGATCTGACTAGTTTTAACATAAACAGGGAGAATATTTGGGCCTGATATGTCCAGTATAAATGCTAAAGAGTTAACGACAACTAGTCAGGTTTCTATTGATCTACATCAACTGGTGACCTTCTTTATGTCACAAACAGATTGTTGCAAATCTTGAAATTTTTCAGAGAAATGAAGGTTATTAAACTTTTGACACTTTTGCATATGAATCAGTCTCTACAAACTATTTGTTTTCAGTTAGATAAGCTATTCAGTAATTCTATGTGGATAATGTTCTTTATTCTCTTTAGTCACCCACACACCTTTTTCTTATCTTTTTACCTTTAATTCCATACTTGTTTTTCCCTGACACTTTTTCTAAAACTTCACATTTATCTACCGTATTAACTAAAGTTTCATCTTCAAGATACACCTTGAGTAGCTTTTAACAGTGACGACATGTAAACCTATATCAGCAAAAAAAAAAAAGAAAGAAAGAAAGAAAAAAAAGTGAATACTTTATTCATTGACCAACAAACTTTGTTCTTCCATTGTCTATTTTAACATTGTTTCATCATCTCTGAGCTGCTGAGAATAAAATTAGACCTACTGAAAAACTAGCAGTGTTTTACTATCTATCTAGTAGTTTGTATATTCAGTGTCAAACAGTATTTTACTGTCATCTAGATTGTAGCTTTATCTTTTATCTTTTACTTGTTTCAGTCATTGGTCTATGCCCATGATGGGGCACCACCTTGAAGGGTTTTAGTTGAACAAATCAACCCCAGTACTTATTTTTTAAGTCTGGTACTTATTCTGTTGGTCTCTTTTGACAAACCACAAGTTACATGGACATAAACAAACCAACAGTGGTTGTCACGTGATGGGAGTACAAACAGACATGAATACAGACGCACACATATACATGTAAATATATATATATACAGCAGGCTTCCATACAGTTTCTGTCAACCAAACTCACTCAAAGGCATTGGTCAGCCCATGGCTATAACAGAAGACCCGTGCCCAAGGTGCAGCACGGTAGGACTGAACCCAAAATCATGTGCCTGCAAAGTGAGATTCTTAACTACACAGATTGTATAATAATGTATAATAAATAGTAAGGTGGTGAGCTAGCAGAAACGTTAGCACACCGGGCGAAATGCTAAGTGGCATTTCATCTGTTTTTACATTCTGAGTTCAAATTTTGCCGGGCTCGATAAATTAAGTACCAGTTATGTACTGGGGTCAATCTAATCAACTGATCCCCTCCCCCCAAAATTTTGGGCCTTGTGCCTAGAGTAGAAAAGAATAATGATCCTTTCTCATCTCCTCTGCAAAGCTCAGCATCTTCAGATCAGCTTTCACTACTTTGTACCATGTCTTCCTGGGCCTCCTTCAACAGATTCCATCCACTTTATATGATCAGCACTTCTTAATGTAACTGTCCTCATCCCTACATATCACTTGACCAAACCAGTGTAGTTTTCTCTCTTGCACACTACACCTGATTCTTCTTATACCTAATTCTTCTCTCAGTACATTAGCACCATGTCATATTGTGCACACTAGCATTACACATCCAATGGATTGTGCTGTTTTCATTCCTCCCTAGTCTTTACATGTCTTCTGTATTCATAGCCCATGTCTCACTACCATATAGCATAGCTGTTCATACACAGAAATCATACAACATGTCATATACTCTGAGAGAAAGAGACCTGTTGTAGCCAACAGAGATGATAGCTTTCTGCACTATGTCCATCTTATTCTTATTCAAGCATCTATACTTTCAGTTAATCCTCCACAACTAATTAGGTCACTACCAGTATATAAATACATACATATTTGTATAAATACATATACATGTATATATGTTTTTATATACAAGCATAGGTGGATTAAGATTCAGTGCTTGGGAACATGTCTTTTACTATAGCCTCAGGCCAACTAAAACCATGAATAATATGTCTGGGAAAATGGCAGTATTCATTGACAACAATTATCAAATATTTATTACTTGATACGAATGAATTCTTCGAATCAGTGCTTATATGGTCAATGGCATGCATAGACCAATTTTAGATTTTTCATGACAGAAGATTTTGCATCCAAATAAGGTGCATTGAACTTGTAATACCAAGGAACAAACAATTTTATACAATTTTAACAGGGTACCCTAAAACTATATGAAGGGATCCAAGGCAAAGTAAGGTTTTGCAATATAGAATTTCACTAGTCCTAATTACCAGCGCATCATTCGTGCTTTTAATATTAACTTTTGTGTTTTTATGTTAAACACACAAGCTACAGCTATCTGATCGGTCACCTGGGTAAATTGTTTGCTTAAAAGGAAATGGCATCACTTTTTCGGCCACCTCAACTATTGCATAAACCTCTTTTTTTATAGCACTAGATCTTTTTCCAAGAAAATTTGGTGACTAAAGAATGAATGCTACAGACTTATCATTTTGATTAAGACTATCCTTGGTAGCAGTCACAGGTGTGTCCATTTTGGTGGTTTGTTTATCTACTTTAGCATTGACAAACTTCATAATTGCTGTTTTTAAGTGATTGCCATTGTAGCTTCCTTTGAGAGCAGAAACTGAGCATTGATCAAAGGTCTCATTTTTTCAGAGAAGCAAGGAACCTATCCAGAATTGTAAGCAAACAGATTTGTCATATGAGATAAGGATTATTTATTAGTAAGCATGGTCCTTTCTAGAAATGGAGTTAAATGTGGGGTGAGGGAGACAGTCAAGGTGTAATTTGTTATGGTTAATATGATAACCTAGAATACAGATAGATTTAGTTGAAAATTTACATCTATCATTATTCAGTACCATATTAGATTTATGAGCAACTTCTTAGAATTCAGATATTGATGTGTCTCTCTTTTGTTTTACTAAATATGGTGACATCATCTAGACAGGAATACGTGCCTTCCAACTTGTTTTCATGAATAAGATTGCCTATAATGCAACGTAAGTTGTTAGACTGAAACAAATAAACTTAAACTGAAGCATGCCACTGTCTGTCTCAAAAGTAGTAGACACTAAGATGGTGGTTTGGTAGAATTAAGTAGGAAAATAGTATTTAGTTCAAAATTTGGCAGGTCACTTTTAACCTCTCAATTTTGTGGGTTTGATAAGATAAAGTAATCAAATACGGAAATTAATGTAATCAACTAGATCAATGATTGTCAACCATTTTTTGCCTAAGGACCCACTTAATTTGTGTCTTACTCAGTTGGACCCTATGAGGGTCCAGCTGAGTAAGACATGAATTAAGTGGGTCTATAGGCAAAATCCTATTGTATTTTTCAAATTCTATTGTATTTTTATTATTAAATATTATTAGGAATTGTATTAAAAAAATTTTTTTTAATATTTTGTGTACTGTAGAAGTATAACCAATTTATTGCACACAAACCTTAACAACAAAAATCTTATGCAGGCCCTGATTAAAAACCACTGAACTAGATTCTCCACCCCAGATATGTGGCCTTGTGCCTCTGTCACAAATCAATATTAGTAAACATTATCTTATGCCTTACCTCATACTCCACTCACACACAAAAAGACCTGAATCTATGGTATCACCTACAACAGTTCATTGACCTTCCTACCATATAAACATCAAAGCACTTACACATACTGCAATCTGTCACTAATAGGGCATTTTGTCTAAACTAACAAACTCCTGTAATGAGTATTATTACAAGATATAAGATTTATCATCAACAATACTAGCCTTGTTTGATTCCTCCTCAGGCTCTACTTTACTGATCTATAGAATATCAACTCAAAATCAAAATGGCACTCCTCATCATAAATGGGTGTACACATTACATCCATTTCTGCCTGCACAGGAAAGCAAGAATGTTGAAGTGAAATGGTAATTTCTTGTATGGGGAGCCGAGTTCATGACGGTCAAACCACTCATTTCTTACCATTATATCGAGATGCGTCTTCACCCAAATCATTCTAAAACACTTTTTTAGAAAGCACTGTCTCTTCTAGTGGATCCAAACAAATATAAACCACATACGGACAAAAAATAGCTACATCAGTAGCCATACGAAATTCTTTATTTGGTTGTAAATGACATCCACTGAGTTCCGCCCACTTAGTTTGCATCAATTATCTTTGATGCAGCTGTCACCAGTTTTCAGACTGGATTGCAAAATAGATGCAACTTGCCCTTAATGCTTGCCTGTGTCCTATATTATTAACCATTGCATATCAAAAAGTGCTGCATGGTCTAGGATAAAATAAAGTGCAAGTTTCTGGAATTGAAAACCTCTTGGCTTCTCTTAAATATTTGAATAGTTACTACTGTCATAAGGTTGTTTCAGCAGTTTTAACTGGGATTATTCTACAGTATTGTAGATATGTATTCATCCACATGTGTGCGCGCGTGTACGTGCACACACACACACACACACACACGTTTATGTCTAGTTATATGTATGTTTATATTTGTATTGTGTACACAAGTATATGTTTATACATAGATGTAAAATGTAATGGCTATGGAATTAAGATACTAGATGTGTTACCTAAGGAGATTTGCCAAATACTCTTTGATGTCTGCATCAGGTCATCTGATAGATAAGCAGGTTATATTCATACTTGCAGTTTTTGTTAATGGTTTGGTGATATTTAGCTAGAAAGTAAAATTGTTCTATTAAAGACCAAGTTTTGTGGTATGAAGTTTATAAGAAATAAATACCTCACTTCCACCCTATTAGACTAGCACTTGCTCCCAATCGGATTATCTTTCTTAATAACTCAATCCCTAATCCCCTCCCCTCTCTTCTGTCTTTTGCCATACTACCCCACAGAGTGGACAATGAGATGTGTGATGGTAAGTAAGAGAAGAGGATCATCATTGTTTAGAACAGACGTTAAACGATGATGATGATGATCCTCTTCTCTTACTTACCATTGCACATCTCATTGTCCACTCTCTTTTATTCTTCCTCATTTATAGGGGTCACTTTAGACCTTTAACTTTGCAATTTACATGACAATCCTCACAAAACAAAAAGCACCCAGTATACTTTGTAAAGTGGTTGGCATTAAGAGGAGCATCTAGCCATAGAAATCATGTCAAAGTAGGCATTACAGCATGATGTAGTCCTTTGACTTGTCAGATCCTGTCAAAACATTTAACCCATGCTAGCATAGAAGCAGACAGCTAAATGATGAGAGTGATGACAGCAGCAACAAGGAGTGGCTCAAAACTTATATACTCATTCTATTCATTTCTAAACCTCATTATCGAATCTCTATAGAGATCTGTTCTTTTGAGGTACCACTTAATAGTTTTCAACAGAAGGGTATTTCATAGTTTGAGCGAATTAGGAGTGGTAAAGCAAGAGATCTATTTTTTCTTTTTCATAAGACAAGAACCTTTGTCAAGATGAACATCACAACCAGTCATATATCCTACTGGTACCTAGATGCTACAGCAGCGTTTCAATATCTCCTGCCAACTTTATTTTCAATAACACCTGCATAACTGAGAATTCTCATAACTTGAACTTCTCCAGTTATGTTTGGCATGGACTGGACGAGACTTATTCAAGCAATATTCTTCAAATGGCTGCCATTACAAGTGCTTGAAATAGTATTCTACAGCTGGGTATCCTTTACATTTTTTTTTTTTTTTTGAGCAAATTTATTTTATTCCACTGGTTTTTGCACATCAAGGCTCTCAAGCTACTGGTTATGCTGGTAACAGTAAACATAAACATATCACCTTTGTCCACAGTGTCAACATGAAACCAGATGAAAACACATACATACACACACACACCTAAAGGGCTCCTGTACAATTTTAATCTCTGAATTTCACTTATAAGGCATTTTTAACTGGAAACTATAGTAAGAGACACTTACCCGTAGTGCTATGCAATGGGATAGTACTTAAAACAGCATGATTGTGAAGCCAATTTTGTTACCCCCACAGCCATGCCTGGGTCTAAAAAGCATCACCACAACATCCCTATCGTAGGGAAACCTTTGAGTGTTAATGACAGTACCATGGGAGCGCAAATGTTCACACAATAACACATGCACAGGCATGTGTTTGTGTGTGTTTATTATAAATATGTGTATGTAAGCTTTTGAAGTGTTTGGCAGTGGCCAAAGAGGATATAGTATGAAGTAGTGAAGATTGGTCTCAAGAGGCTGAACTTTGCAAAAAGGAAGGCAGGATCTCAAGTTGCAGTGAAGTACTGTAATGAAGAGGACCCATACAAGCATGGAAAAATAGATGTGAAACTCATGACTTGTGATGATGAACATTGGGATGTAATGGGTCTTTTCCTGATCATTATACTTGTATACAATCTTCATATACTACTCTTCTGTTCTTTATCCTTTCATCTATCACTCATCTCCTCTCCTATCATTGTTTCTCCTTATATCACTTACTTTTCCCCATTCTTCTGCATGTATAACAAGGAATGGAATGAAATTGAATGCCTATTTGTATTCAATCATTACTTATTCTTACTCTTCTTTACTGCTTGTCATCTCTTCCCCCACTCTCTTGTCCTCTTTCATCAATGTCTCAATGGAGACAAACATGGATTACAGAGGACTTTTTAGTTTTGCTAGGGATAAGGCAGCTTCACTAGTGCTGGTACTATCATAAAATGCACCCAGTATACTCTGTAAAGTGGTTGGTGATAAGAGAGTTATCTAGCCATAGAAAACATGCCAGAAATGTGAGAGATGATCTCTGACCTATGTAGAAGGACAGTAACTCTAAATAAGAATTCACTCTGTCTGTGATGACCCATGCAACCCATGCCAGCATGGAGAAGCAAATGTAAAATGATGTTGAAGTATAGTGCTCTGTGTTGTGTAGAAGTGAAATGTGAGTGAATTAATAAACCCTACTACATCTATTGAATGCTTCTTTTTTCCACTTTGTAAATTAATATACACAAAAGTATATGAATGTGTGCAAGCATGCACGCACACATGTATGTATTTATGTACATATATTAGGGTTGTTAAGTGCAGGTTCAGTCCCACTGCATAGCACATAGGACAACTGTCTTCTAATATCGTCCCAGACTGACCAATGCCTTGTGAGTGAATTCAGTAGAGAGAAACTGTGGATGTCTTGTGTCTGTGTGTGCATCTTTGTGTTTGACAACCGGTGTTGGTTTGTTTATGTCCCTGTAACAATCCCTTGGCAAAAGAGTCCAATAGGATAAGTACTAGACTTAAAAAATAAGTACTGAGGGCAATTTGTTTGACTAAACCTTTCAGCATGGTGCTCCAACATGGCCACAGTCCTATGACTGGAACAGAAGATTAAAAATAAATATTACTGGTTAAAGGACTGAATACTAGAATCAGAGTTAAATTTATCATAGAAAGGAATTGACTGTGATTTCAAGTTTCACCTGCCTCAAGGCTTGTTCAAATAGTACAAAATAGTACATACAAAATGTTAAGAAGATGATAATAAGTAATGTAATCAACCTTTGTACATTGTTATCGATAATTACTTGTGTATCTCTCCCAATCAGTTAAAGCATTTTAAGTACATAAGAGATGAGATTGTTATTAGTATATTGCTAGATATGTATATATATATATATATATATATATATGTTTGAACTTGTTTATTTTAAGAGTTACATCATCAAATAAATGTTTCTCTGTGTATGGCAATAAACTTCTGGTATCTCTGTTTTAACTTATTTTAATAGTTAAGATTTAGTTTTTCTCTGTCCAGACATGTTTTTATATTCACTACTAGGTACTTGACACATTCAAATATGTATTTTTTTCCCCGTCAGAAATATGCGGTAATAGTAGTTTTCATCACCGCTCTTAAATCTGGTATATTATTAATACTGATAATTATTTCAAATATTCACATTTGTGATATTATTGTCTATCCTATTTTATTTGGAATTCAGTCTTTCTTCTCTTTTAATTTCAAGTGTTCATTAGTAAAGAAAAGCTGTAAAGTTTTTGAAATTATAAGTACAAGGCTGGTCATCTGGCTGTTCATGAAACACTTCAGCATTCATTTTTTTAGTATTTGAAACAAGGACAAGTAATTACTGGTTAACCCTTTAGCATTTAAATCAGCCATACCCAGCCCAAGTAGTCTACCTGTTTTATGTTCAAACCAGCCAGATTTGGCCTCTAACAGCTACCCTACAATATCATTCTAAAACTATACAATCACATCATAGAAATCTTGAAGCTACAAGATAATCCTTTCTATTATAAGCATAAGGCCTGAAATTTGGAGGAGGGGCATAGTCGATTACATTGACCCCAGTACTCAACTGGTACTTAATTTATCAACCCCAAAAGGATGAAAGCTAAACTCAACCTCAGTGGAATTTGAACTCAGAACATAGCAACAAGCGAAATACCTATTTCTTTATTACCCACAAGGGGCTAAACATAGAGGAGACAAACAAGGACAGACATAGGTATTAAGTCGATTACATCGACCCCAGTGCGTAACTGGTACTTAATTTATCGACCCCAAAAGGATGAAAGGCAGAGTCGACCTCGACGGAATTTGAACTCACAATGTAACAGCAGCTGAAATACCGCTAAGCATTTTGTCCAGCGTGCTAACAATTCTGCCAGCTCACCGCTTCTTGAAGCGACAAGATAATGCATGATTAATCCAAAAACAATGCATTTGACAGAGTAATCTGAATGCTAAAGGGTTAAAGAGCTGAATACTAGAAGTAGAGTTAAACTTATTATAGAAAAGGATTGTCTGTGACTTCAAGCTTCACCCATCTCAAGCCTTTGTCATTTGTCACTGATTAACTTTTAATGAACTTGGATTGAATGTGGAAGCATGAAGTATTTACTTACTTGATAACTCACTGAGGTTCATTATTTATTGCCATAAAGCCAGTTCCATCCTTTATTAGGATTGCTAAATCCAACTAATAAAGGTTAGGTTTAGTTATCTTGATGAAAAAAGGATTTTTGCCATTCTAAAATCTACCAGGTTGTCTTATGCAAGTATTTTAGCAGTCATCAGAAGTTGAGGTACAAAGCACATGGCTGTTTTTGTTTCTTAACATCTTTGTGTGTGTGTGTGTTTACTGCATGTTTTTGTTCTTGCATTTTATTATACATCTATCAAATAGACTACTGTTTTCACTTTGCACCAGTTCATCAACATATCACATTTACATATGTGCAATAATTTAAAGCAAAATCACCCCCATGAATGTCAATCATATTGAAAGTGTGCAAAATGTCCTCATAAAAACCACTAAGTTTGATCTCCACTTAGATTTTGTATTAGCAAAATAACCCTTATTAATTCTGCTTTTAAAACTAACAAGTGGTTTTAGACAATGATTCTCTTCTTCAAGGGAGAGATTTTCTATAAGATAAGATTTGTTTCGTTTTTGTATTTGGTTTGCAAGATTCTTGATGTGAACTTGTATGTTCTGGTGTAGTGTTGGCATAATGACCCTCCCAAGATACAACAGAAGGCTTATATAGTTAATATAGAATTTGGAAGCTGTATATATAGTGTGATTAGAAGGGGTTTCCTGAAAGTTAGAAGCAGTGATACAAGTATGAGTTAATACAAGTGACAAACTGTGGGCAGAAACCTTTAGAGTAATCTCATAAAATATATCATGACCTTTTTTGTTGAAGTAAATGGCTTCTTAATGAAGTCTAGGATGGCATGCCTATAGAACAGGATATTTTGAAACCATGTAGTGGATATCTAGCTGATATTGCAGTTATCAGTAGTGGGCAGGACATGTAATTTAAGGAATGTACAGAAGTGGTAAACTAATAGGAGATACTTTAAGTTTTGAACATAAAAATTGTTGATTGTAGTCAGAGTGGAAGTTCATTGAGTGTGTGTGTGTGTGCACACACACATTCATCATTATTATCATCACCATTTAAAATGTATGTTAAATGATGTGTATGTCTTTGTATTGGTTTGCTTACATTACTGTAACTTAGCAGTTCAGCAAAAGAAACTGATAGCATAAGAGCCCGACTTGCAACAAAAAATAAGTACTGAGGTGAATTTGTTTGACTAAAACCCTTCAGTCTAATAACTGAAAACAAGTAAGATATGAGAGCGAGAGTGACTGATGGCAAGTAAACCTAAACTTGGAAATCATTGTCAGTCATTTCTTTGTAAATTGTTGTCTAACATCTGTTTTCCATGCTGGCATGGGTTGGACGTTTTGGCTGAGGGCTAGTAAGCCAGAAGGCCGCACCAGGCTGCAATCTGATCTGGCAAAGTTTCTACAGCTGGATGTCCTTCCTTAATGCCAACCACTCTGAGAGTGTAGTGGGTGCTTTTTATGTGCCACCGGCAAGACGACCAGTCAGGCAGTACTGGCAACGATATGTAAATATCTATTTTTATCATTGCTTTTAAATTGAAACAATTATAGAGTTGCTCTTGCTTTGTGCCTCAGGTCAGCTATGTTTGAGTAAATCTAAAGGCATTCAAGCCTTAACCATCCCATTTTTTTTTCTAGGCAAAGTATATTGGTGATTACACTATTTATTGTGCCATCTTTTTTATGTTGGCAGGGTATGACTTCAAGGATATTTGGATGTTATTTATAGTTTGTCAACCAACCTAACTATGTAAGAGTCATAGAAATTGGTATAAAATGTTTATTTCACAGATCTGTAGCAAGATTAGAAATGTGATATCAATATCAGGGGTATAACAGAAATAAACGATAATGTCCAAATTTAAGCGTCAGTAAAGAATTGCTTAGAACAAATGAAGGCATGACCTAGAATATGTATGTGTGTGTGTGTGTATATATATATATATCTTTGAAAAGGCAGCATGGATAAGGAGTAGCTATACTATATTTACTTGTGTATAAGTTGCACTCGTATATACGTCACACCCTTGATTTAGTGTTAAATCTTAATGCAAACATTTTTTTCCCTCGTAGTTTTAGCTTTGCCTTGTGTATAAGCTCTACACCAGTTTCTTCAGTTAAAATCAAGTATAAAATAGTGCAACTAATACACCAAGTAAATATTGTAATTTACTTGGTTCCAGATATGAGTGGAGGTAGCTTCTGTAATAGGTGTATATAATAACATCTAACATAACAATGGGGAAGAATCTAGTTACGTTAGTCCTTGTTTTGTGATCTCTATAGCCTAGATGTAACCAATAAATTCTCTAGTTTATTTCATAAATTTTGTTCCCCAGATAACCTATGGCTTTTCGTGGGCTTTGAGTTAGCAGTGTGCCATTTAGAGTAACAATTTCACTGTTCCTGTATCTGGTGGTAGTTTCAGAGGAGACAAAGTATAGATATTGTTAGTGTGTGTAAGTTTAACTTCTAAATTGTTTTATGTGCCAATGCCATGTAAGAAGGCACCTATGTCAGCACCATGTAAAAAGGCACCTAGCACCATTTAGGAAAGCACCTGTGCCAGCACCATGTAAAGAAGCATCCATGTTGGTGCCACATAAGACAGCACTTGTGCTGGTGCTATGTAAAGAGCACCTGTGCTGGATCCACGTAAAGATCACCCTACCGGTGTCATGTAAAAACCACCCAGTACACTCTGTAAAGTGCTTGGTTTTAAGAAGGGCATCCAGCAATAGAAACCATGCCAAAACAGACAACTAGAGTCTGGTACAGCTCTCTGACTTGCCAGCTCCTGTCAAACTGTCGAACCCATGCCAGTATGGAAAACAGATATTAGATAATAAAGATGATGATTTTGAAAACCACTGAGGGAGGCTGGAAAGTGACCCAGCATGGGATTTCAGTATAGTTGAGTAACCAATATTGCAGTTATTTTGGCATGTGTATTTTGTGTTTACATGTATCTGGCAGTGTGTTTTGTGTTTATTTGTGGAAAAGATAGTTTTATAAATGGTGTATCATTCTGGAGTGGTGCATATGTTTGTCAATAATCAAACATTGACTTTAGTTGTGAGGGATAAGTGAAACGAAGCAGGTAAATCATATTCTGTGCTCCTCACAAGTCTCTTCCAATTTTAGTATTCTTATATAAAGGATCAATAGGTGTGTGTAGCCTATCAATTAGGCTTTTTTGTGGTTACTTTTTTTGTTTATTGTTGTGTTAGTGATTTGTTGGCTTCTGTTATATTTACTATATTACATTGCACAAACTTAGTTATCTAGAAACTTGCTTGGTAGCTTGAAAGAAATGAAATCTGTCTTTACATTTTTTTTTCTCAATACATTTTAGTATCAAATGACTGTTATTCTGTATTGAGTACACCATATATATATCATTAGCATTCATTATTTTAACTTTCACTTCTCCATGCTTGCATGGGTCAGATTTATTGAGGCAGATTTTTTACAGATGGATGCCTTTCCTTTTACCAGCCCTTACTTGTTTCCAAGCAAGGTAATATTGCCCCATGCCCAAACATGTTTTTACAAACTATTGGAATTGAATGTAATTCATTTACAATGCATTCACATGATGTCAAGACAGGGTGGACACGGACACACATTTGCAGTGAGCATGACCTGGTAGCTTGTATCATGCTTTTGTTAATTGTAATAAGTACCTATGAAAGTGAAGAGCAGACTTAAACACCCCTTGTATCCTTTACTCAGCCAAACATTCAGTCTGTGACTACTGGTGAGAGTGGGGGTGGGGTGGAGGACCACACCAGCATATTGTTGGTATTCAGTTCAGCCAAACTCTGTGAAAAACTTGGAGAGGACTCTAAGATTTTGTTTACAGTTTGACATCTTTTGAATCAACCTTGGGAGAATATTGACATACTTCACTGCGATAGGTCTTGATAATAAGATAAATAAACAAATAGATAAATAAATTGACAAGCAAAGTACATTTTCAATTTGGTTGGCTAAACAAGGGATTTGTACAAGTATGGTCTACTGTAATATGAAGTAATTAGGTTATACAAGGTTAGGGCTATCATTGTTCTCTCTTCATTCTGTTTCTTGAAATCCTAGCAGTCCAATTTCAAGAGATTTCAGAATACTCACATATACAAATTGGTTGATTTTTGTTGCTATGGTTGGCAGTAAATGGTAACCAGAAAGTACTCAGATGGATACAGTGCTGATTGATTTTCATTAATTGGTTCAGAAAGAGAGTGGATAACTTTTTAGAACTGTCTTCTGTCTCCTTTGGCTGTTTCTAAAGAAGACAGTTCTCAAGGGTTAGTTGTTCTGTGCTAGCATAGAAAAAGTGTGTATGATAAAGTTGACCTTAAATTTATTTTGATCAAAACTAGAGGACTAAAGTTTATCTTGTTTTTAGGTTAAGCATAGTTAGAAAAGTAAGTTATATGAAATATTTGATTTGTGATAACATTTCCAACTTTATCTAAATTTATTATTAATCAGTCAATTGGAATATATCAGAAAATGTATTAGAAAATTTGTATTGATTTCTATATGTATCCAGTCTCTTTTGCCAAGTTTCGGTAATAGTTGGAATAATATTTTAAATGGCTTCTGTCTGTCTGGTCTTTTTATTGTGAACTTTTAAAGATTTGTTTTCATTAGTTGATCTGAAAGTGGTGGAGAATAAATTGTTGGATATGATATTATTTAGATTTAAATAGAACCAAGCCAGTTTCATATTGGATCATTCTATAATTTTAAAGCAATTAGTATTGTTGGCTAACTTCCTCTCTTCACGTAGTATGACCAACTGTGCAGCTAATCTGAATCTATTTAGATACCATTAATAATCATCAATATTCTGTTCATATTGTATCATGCTCTAAAGGTATCTTCTGATATTCTTCATATATATTGTGAATTAAATACGTTCACAAGATTTTTTAACGTGTAATATTAAGCACAGTTTATCATATAAACTAAAATAGACATCTTTTATATAATAAAAGCAGTTTGTGGTTGAGTGATTGTAAAGTCTTGGTGACAAAAATCCAAAAGTACTTTCCTTTTGCATTCAATATTTTTTTGTTATTTTTTTCTACCAATGTATTTTTTTAATGGTTAACTCAACCACACTGATTGTATCACTATAGTGTATATTTGTCTTCCACATTTCAGTTATTCACTGAGCTTATATCAACCATTATTTGTCTAGGCTTGCGCCTTTCCTTCTGTCTTTGACAAGTATTTCCTATCTTCTTATGGTTATTCACTGTTTTTGTTTGTTTTTGTTTTTTTTATTTATTCCAAGTCTTCTCATCCCTAACCTCAGTAATCTTCTGCTTGTGTTCTTCCTTTCAGCTTCAGTGAATGATATTTTTCCCTTCGAGGGAGTAATTTTCCTTAAAGTTAGTTTATCCACCTCAAGACAACTGTTCAAATGATAACAAACTGCAGTTATGTTTGTTATCTTCCTGACTATGCCACAAGAATCACTTTTCTATGATTGAAGACACCATTGATGTGCAGAAAATTGGTTCAAGAATAGTTGTATCAATCACAAAACAAATGTTAAAAAAAGTGCAAAAATAGAAAAAATTCTACTGTAAAACTGTTTTAAATATGAATCTGAAATTTATTTCAACATCGTCTGTTGGAGAACAAAAATGTAGTCTAACTGCAGGTAATGGTAGTAGTTGGTAGCAATCTTTTTTTAAAGTGAATATGGGAAAACCTTATTGTTGACCTTAACATTTCTGAAATTGTTCTCTGCCCATCCTGTTGGTTCTATATTGTCAATCATTTCAAAGGAATAACAAACAACGTACACAATAACAACAACATATTGGAATAGTCACAAACTGCAACAACCCTTTTCCTCTTTCTCTCTTGTGTGTGTATATATGCGTGTGACTAATTTTTTAATATATATGGTAGATAAAACATGCTATCTCTCTCACTTTCAACAACTCAAATGTTATTCATGAATTTGTAACACACACACACACATAACATTATTCATTCATCCAGAGCTAAAGTTTCACTCTTTCTGCCCTGGGTTTCCTGTTTTTATCACACCCTTTAGGAATGTGATAGAAACTGAGAAACCTGGGCTGATGAGAAAGTAAATCATCTGCTCTGAATGAATGAACTCTGCTACATGTATTGAGTACATTTTCTCACATATTTATATATCCAATTCTACACAATAATAATAATAATAATAATAATGATGATGATGATAATGATAGTTTGCCTGTGTTACAAAATTTGAAATGTTTTATAATGGTTTTGCTCTTAATTACATCTGTAAACATTCTTTTGTTTATGCCATAACCAGAGGGAGTGTCCATGACATTCATAGGCTCTAAAGATTTGTACATTGATGTGGAAAGGCAAATGATTTATACTCTGGGAGTTGATACTCTGAGGAAGAAAAACTGAGTGTCATGGTTAGAGCAGAGCTAGAGAAGAGAGAGACTCAGTTAGGATGAAGAGAAGAGGAAGGATGGGTGTGTTAGGTGCACCTAGTTTTCTAATCCTTATTTCTTTACTGCCCACAAGGGGCTACACACAGGGGACAAACAAGGACAGACAAAGGGATTAAGTCGATTACATCAACCCCAGTGCGTAACTGGTACTTATTTAATCGACCCTGAAAGGATGAAAGGCAAAGTCGACCTCGGCGGAATTTGAACTCAGAATGAAGCAGCAGATGAAATACCGCTAAGCATTTCACCCATCGTGCTAACATTTCTGCCAGCTCGCCGCCTCTTCTAATCCTGCCAACTATTACTATCCCTTCCAACAACTCAAAAGTAATGAAAACAATCATCCCTTTTAACTCAGTGAATCTCACTCTCTCCCTCTACAGTAAATACCAGTGTGATTTCTTTATAGAGCTAGATCTACAAGGAATTTGTTCTGTCCCTTCTTGTTGCACTTGAAATCAACAAACCTTAGACTATGTCTGGCCTGTATGAGAATCTATGGGCTCAAGCTGGCTTTCATCTCTTGGATTGGAAGCATCTCCTCATTGCAGCATGTTCTGATGGATATTATCCAATCTGGTTATGTCTCCCACACTCTTCTATGCAATTTTTTAGCCAAGAGAAATCACAGTCGTGGCTAATGCCGGTGTTACAAGCAAAGAAGTAGCAAATGAGGAAGCTTTTTCCTTGAGAGTAACCATCTACAGTGGATTCTTGGTTTGCAGAGTGGTGAGTAGGAGAATTCTTTAGGAAGGGAGATTCTCTTGCTGAAAACCAAAAGAACCATCATTTAGAGAGGAGGGGTACTTTGCAGGTTGTGCAGTGCCCAATGCATATGCTGCTTTCCAGTTGGTAGTCTTGCAGGAGTTATGGCAATTTTGTAGACCATGTATTTCTCAAGAAAGAAGCAAGGGTAAGAGGATGGATACAACCGACTGGGTCAGAGATGAAGTCATTGCGCTCAGGGATAATTAGCTATTGCTACATAAATTATTTGGTTGTTTGCAAGAAGAAATTGCTATTATTGAAGAATGTGATAGAATTTATTCTGTTGGATGGTTTGTCATGTTATGACATGGCATTTAAATAATTTAGGATAAAAAATATTCTGAATACATTATAAAAAAAAATATTACAAACTGATTTAAAGCTACAATTATGCAGGTTTAATATTGTGTCAAGTAATTTGTAAGAGAAGAAAGGAAATTCTAGCAGTCTATTTTGTATTTTTATGTGCATAGCAAAAAAAAGAAGTGTTAACTTTATTGAGAACCTCACATGATGATCTGACCTGCTAGAAATAGCAGCCAGGCCTCCCTCAAAACACAACCTATCATCTTAAAAGGGCATACTGGATAATGTAACCTAAGGTATATTATTCCTTTTAAATGTTGGGATAGTCATAGCTGGAATATCTTTGGTAATTTGTCTTCTCGATAAGTGCTGACTTGGGACCAAACAGCAACGACGATGGCGACAAAGGCCAACAGTTTTTGAAAGTTGGCACTTGTATTTGAGTAGTGCACTACATATCGTTGAACAGCTTTAATCTATGATGGCTTGGGAAAATGTATGATGAAAACAAGACTGCTTCATCCTATATTTTCTTCATTTCATAAAAATATTCTGCTGAAAACTGATATTTTACTTTGAGTTGGTAATACTATTCCAAGATATAAAAAGCATTGTAGCTTAGGGATTAAAGTATTAAACTTTAGGTCTGCCTATGAGTTGTACGCTCCAACTCATAGACAGACCTAAAGTTTAATATTTTGCTGTACACACTTTGATGTGTCTTCATCCAAAGTACTTCCCTTGCTTCAGTATACTAAATTAGGAAAATATGAGTGTTTTTATATTAACAAGGGTATTCATTCATAAGAATAAAAATAAATTGTTTTTGGGACATAAGCAAATTTCTGAATTTTTCAGATTTATATATATCTATAGTGCCATAGATAAATAGATTTAAAATGAGAAACAAAAATAAGTTAGATATTGTGTGCTGGTGGAGGGGGGGGGTTAAATTGCAGCAAATTCCTTTCAGATTTGAATTCTTTTACTTCCTGTTTAAAAATACTGAAACTATATTCTTATTATATGAAACTTTGTTTATAACTTTCTACTGTTCGAATTTGTTATTGAACTGCTTTCGGCATTAGAAAGGATTATTTCAGCAAGCAATAGCATTTAATCTGAATGCACAGGTTGAACGTACTTCTAGTTGATGCTAAATGTAAATATCTT
Source organism: Octopus sinensis (assembly GCF_006345805.1). Lineage (NCBI taxonomy): Eukaryota > Metazoa > Mollusca > Cephalopoda > Octopoda > Octopodidae > Octopus > Octopus sinensis. The sequence goes on along the minus strand of NC_043000.1, from coordinate 124,303,382 downwards.
TGGGTAGTATTTTTGCAGAGGAAGAAGATTATTATAAATGAGTCATCACGCTAGATATCTTGAGTTATAGCTTAAATTATAAGATACAGTCGCTAATGGATTGTGATTGGTCATTTCGGTTAGCTTTGTTTTCTCAGTTTAACACTTCAATGTTTAGAATTAATTGCCATATTAGTACTTTATGTTTGTGTTGATTTACACATGAAAACCACTCCTGTTGTTTACATGTTCCAATATTGTATTTCAAACCTAACCAGTTCTTGGGGAAGCAGTAACTCAATATATGCTATTCTAAAATCAAGGTTTTGCATAATTGGATGGAACTGCACTTAGAATATCAGTATTTAAACTTTCATTTTATTTTATCAAACTAAAAATAAGATAAATCATTTGTACACAACATTGACAGTAAATAATAGATTCTTTCATTGTCTTCATCATCATCATCGTTGTCATCACAGCCATCATCACCATCACTATCACTCATCACCACCACCATCATCATCATCATCATCAATAGCGTTAGCCTTGAGCTGTCCATTGCAGGATGTAGGTGTTTCTCATATTTCTCTAAGTTTCACAATCCTAAAAGATGTGAGGCCATCTTTGAATCGGTGTAGGTTGTCCCTCCATTTACTCTTTTGTTATAAGACCTCTTAATTTTAATTAGTGTCCATTTTGTTGTTAATTTTATCCATAATTTTGTTTTTCATGTTTCCTTGGCATAGTTGTTGCTAGGTTAAATGCAGGACAATATAGAATTTATGTAAATACATTTATTCATACATGCCAAAGCTAAATAACCCCTCCTTATTCGTGTCAAACGTTCTCTTTTAATCCAGCCATATTTATAAATATTTTCTGTCCAGAAGTGACCTGTTTATAGCTATTAAATAGGCAACTCAAGTATGTTTCTGAAACAAACAAAAAAATTATGAGTTTTTTTTTCTTTTAACATAGCAAAATAAGATTTTTTTTTCAGTTACCTAACTTGAGAATATAATTTTGTATCACATCAAATTTAGCAGTCATTATTTCTCACACAAAGGACTAAAATTCTTTGCTACAAAATACAAAGCCTTAATGTCATCATTCACACAACATATAAAAGACCAAAACAAAAACAAGATTATATAGATTACAAGCACTCACTTGCATAACATTCTGCTAAAATAAGGAAAACATGACACTAATCTACAAACAATACATCAGGTCCTTTATAAAGGTGCCAGCCTTGTCTAAGCTTCCAATCTATCTGCCCCAAATCATAACAAAATACAAACAATATACTCTTTATAATAACAGTCTGCACTATCATAACAACTTCACACAGCAAAACAAAATTCCTTGAAAAACAAAGACCATCAAGATACACTACATGTGCAAGTCCAAGCAAAAGTCTATTATAAATCACGCTACACGTTAAATTACAATCTCTAATACACTCATGAACACTGTTCCAAAATGCATTTTCTTCGACAGAACAAGACAAATATAAACACTTGTGCACACTAAAATAACCACAAATTAAATTTCTTTTCTAGTTCTGAATTCTAGTTTCATTTGCAACTTATAATAAATACCAGAGAACCACAACTGTCTTTTTTAACTTGCTTTTAAATGATCCTGTAAATCTCTAGACATAGAAAAAAAAAATCAGAATGGACAGGAAATATAATGCATATATTTTTACCTGAGTATTATAATGCAACCAAATTTTCGATGTAACAGAATGTGTAGGGTGGTCCAAAATCAGATTAAACAATATCATCCCTCTTTGTTTTGAAATTGCAACACCACTTACCCTATAAAGTATTGTGCTCTCTATTTCAAGTTAAACTCATTCCTTCTTTCTCTCTTTCTCCTTTCCTGTCTCTTAGACATCGTATACCACATTAAGAAGCTCTCTCATTGCTCAATGTTGAATCTGTGGATCACCACCGAATGTTTGATTGGTTACTTTCTTATCACATGTTTGCTCAAAGTTATTCAATGCTACTCAATAACCAAAATGCTCTACTTTTTCTTTCTTAAAGGACTAGTGCTATAAGATAGAAAATGTTAAGTATTTTGGTTATTGGATAGCATTGGACAACTTTGAGCAAACATATGAACACATTAACTCTATTCATATTACGTGTATTGTTCTGTCTGCATAGGATTGGTTCCCTAGTTATATGCACATTTTCTTTTGATAGTTCACTTATTTATGAAACAAAAAAAAAAAGGAAAAAAAGGAAGTATACTTAGGTGGTTTATTTTTCTTTTTTAATTTGAAGGAAATATTAAATCACAATTTAAGATAATTGAATTGGTTGATAATACAATTTAAAAAAGAACATGTTCTAAATTTGAATTAGTAATTTACAACGACCTCGCCCACAAAATATTCAAGTCTCTAATAAGCAGTTCACTATGACCTATCGTGTGACCTAACAACATGTGGGATCTTGAATTTTTTACTGCTTGGTACAAATATTTGTCTTGACATATTCTCACAAACAAAGGACATAATACTATGTTGACTCATAAAAAGTATTATGTTGGCATTAAAAATCACCCGCTCTCGCTCCATATATTTATTTCCTTGAAAGTATTTGTTGAATGCTGAGTAACAGTCAGTTGTTTTGTTCCACAAAATCGAAGTTTGTCCTTGGAGTTTTGCTTTTTTTTCTTCTCCTCCCTTTCTTTCATCTGTGTAGCTTATCTAATCTGATATTTTAACTATGATTGGAATGCTCTTTCTAAAGGAATCTTAACTAGCTGACAGATAGCTCTTAAATGTTACCTCTTAGCTAACCATTGGCTACTTCTTTTCCCTAATGATTGTAGTAATTGTTTATAATCTGTCTGTGGACTATTGTGTGTGTGTGTGTGTAAGAGAGACAGAGGGAGGGAGATTACCCGACAGACAGACAAACATTCTTTAACCATTTGATCTCTTGACAATTGTAGTCAGTGAGAAGTGGGTTTTTTTTCATTTTATTTATTTGCAAGATTATTGTAGACATGTTATTTTATCTTGCTTTTTTTTTTTGATAAACAAATGAAGTACTGGGCTCAAAGGAGAGTAGTTTAACCAAATCACGGCTACTTCATTTCACTTCTGTGGTTTATTTCTCTTACAATTTCTTATGTAGACTATCTTAAAATTCCAAATTAGTTACCTGAATTCACTGGTTATATTTGACTTAAGTAGATAGGAATTATATTTTTAAAATGTTCTAATAAATTCATAAATGAAAATCAATTCTCCATAAACTGGGTCCTTTTAAAACTTTTATCTGCTCTCAGATTTTTACTCTGAAATTATGGCAGTATTTGAAAAGATTCACTATTTTGTGACTAATTGATTAAAAATACTCTTGTCTTTATAATTAAAAACAATTAAACTCTCATATTAAGATTTATTTAAATTAATCAATTTATTGGGGTATAGATCATACTGATTTGTTTAAGACTTATTAAAAATCTAGTTTGAAGAACTGGTAGCTTTTAATTTTAATTCTCCCTGTTCTGTTGCTTATAAATATCCTACAATAATGCATAAAAATAAATAATTTATAACACATTTCTAGCACTCTCATTTAATTCTGTTCTTAATTAATATCAGTTATCTGTTTGTCTGTAGATTTTAATAATTTTGTATGAAATTATGTCTATACTGGCTTCTAGCAATCAAGAAAAATCTATCTCTTTTATTAAAGAATCCTTCCTCGTAGACAACCTCTATCTGCTCTTTGGCCCATCATATTGTTCATTTTCCTTCCTGTCTTCAGACATTTAGTCATTTAATCCTGCTGCTTTATACATTATTCATTCAACATTACTTGCTATCGCATTTGTCCTTCTTTTGTTACCAAAGCCATATATTTCTCATCTTTCTTTGGCATGCTGAATCCACACTGTCTCTTTCAGGGCCAAACACAAAGCACACTAATACACATTGACGGACACACGCGTGCATGCATTTTGTGCTGCTTTTAAATTCCTCCGTCCAGTTTTTCTGTTTTTCTCAGTTACTAATTTGATCCAATAAAACATTAACTATAAATATTTTACAAAACCTTTTTATCACGTTATGGGCTCTACATCCTCTGAGAAAATATTTTTATAGATTTATTCAATATGGGCTATTAGTAACATGTAGAACATTTATGTTTCCACATTCACCATCTATCTCTTTTATTTTTTTTTTAATGTGATTGCTCTGTTAAGCATGCCATTTCATAAACCAACAAAGGAGCCTCTATGTGGTTGCTCAAAATGCTAGACATAGCAATCAAATCTACTTCAAATAATATTTTAGTATGTTGTGAGAAGAGGACGTCTTGAATGACGCAGTCTTAGGTGCATTGTGCCTGGTTAAGTAGAATGATTTTGATCACAGATCTGACACCAGATTAAAACAACAAACAGGTGTCCTTGTTTTCTGTCACCTATCTGATTGCTTTTCTCTGGGGTTCCATCATACTGATTTGTTCAATGTTGTAGTTTTAAGTTCTTTGTCTTCCTGTCCTACTGAGTAAGTTGACTGTATAATAATGGCATGTGTCCAGAGCTCCATTTGGTTTTGCCTTTACATCTATAAACTTCACCTCTGCTGTTGATTCTCCCAAGTCTGCATACTTCATGATGTTTATAATCATAGAACAAATATGGAAAAATAAAAGAAGCAAATAGATATTAGAAAACAAAAGAATATTTGTCCTAAAGTCATTACCAAAATAATTAAGCAATGCCTTTACATGAATACATTTGTCTGTAATCTTTTACTCTTGTTAGTCAATGGTAATGCTTAATAAAATAGTTATCTAAATTTGAGGAAAGGTCCTGCCTAAATTGTCATATTTTTCCTCTTCCTCAAAGTAAAGAAATATCTAAAGAGTCTCATCAGTCTGCAATGCGTTAGATATAAAGTTGAACCCCTTTTGGACTAAACTTTCATGTGAAGTTTGAAAGGAAGAGGATACCTCAACTGATTTAAATGGAAAATTTGGTGTGCAAAATCAGTTGCTAGATATTTTTATGATCCTTATATATGTTTGAAGTGTCAGTGGTGAATGGAGTGAGGCAAGGACATGTACTTTATTGGGTTTTTTTTAAAATCAAGTGCATGGATGATATATCCCAGGACTAGAATTTCTGAATTAAAACTGAAACAGTAAGCAATTCTTAGAATTTCAACACCTGCATGAATATGGAAATAAGTGTAGAAGTAATTTTACAAACAGCAATTGATTAGTAAAAATATTGAAAACTAAAGTGCAAAGAGCAAATAATGTTAGATATTGACTCGCCTTCCCACCCTCCCACTCTTGAAACCAAAAGCCATGTTATCCAAAACTATCTTCTTCCTGACATTATCATTGCCAATATTGTTTTTTAACAAAAGACCTTGAGCATAAAAATCAACATATATGAAAGTGTTGTCTAATGTCCACAAACAATACATAATCCATTATAAAAATGTTAAATTAATTAGTAAAATCATTTTGCTGTGAAGAAAAGAAGTCATCTAACGTTTCTTGGTAGGACCTTTTATTAGAGGGAGAGTGAGAATGCTTATTGATAGAAAATAATTCATCTCTAATGAAAATGTTTGCTCAAAATATTAGGCTTCTTCTCTTCTTCATAGCAAAACAATGTCTTTCACTTTGTGAACTGTTTGTATAAACAAGTTAGTCTATTTGGTGAGACAGTTCAAAAATAAGTGTTGCATGTAATTGGGAGTTATTAATTAGGAATTATTAGTTATGTCTTCACAAAGGAAGTGGCATAACATCTGAATGGTGCTTAGTTATATATATATATTTGTAAATAGTCTTGTGGAACTTAAATTTGATATATCTTTCACTAGACTGTTGCCATGCTGGGGCAACATCTTGAAGTGTTTTCGGTTGAATGAATCAACCCAGAACTTATATTTTAAAGCCTGGTACTTATTCTATCGGTCTCTTTTGCTGAACCACTAAGTAACGGGGATGTAAACACGCCAACACTGGTTGTCAAGCAGTGGTAAGGGACAAAGACACACACACAATGGGCTTCTTTTAGTTTCTGTCTATCAAATCCACTCACAAAGCTATGGTTGTCTGAAGATGCTTCTCAGTGGGACTGAACCCAGGATCATGTGGCTGTGAAGCAAACTTCTTACCACACAGCCACACCTGCGCCTGTATATTTATTTAAAATATAATTGTCCAGAAGTTGATGATGATGATGAAGTTGTATTAATGAGAAATGAAGATATCTAAATATGCCCCTTCTGCCAACAATAAGATAGAATACCTAAAGTAGATTTGAACTTTTGTTCTATGCTTTACATTATTAATACAGACGATAGGGGTGAGATGCAAAAAAATCCTTTTCATAAATCCTATTCAGTAGACTAAACTTCGACTGGATTTGAACTTTCATCCAATACATTATAACGATCAATAAATGAATAAATAAACCCAAAGTATTCTATGCAATGAAAATGGTTGGAAAGTAAAATTACATGCCATGTGATGATATTAAAAAAAAACTATACTGGATATTCTGCTGTGTCTGGGGAGAGTCATTTTCTTTTTTGCCTTATAATGTAACACACTCACCAGTAAAATTTCCACTTTTTTCTTATTTTTATTTTCCTAAAATTTTTGTTGCGTCTTGCAACCTTTTCAATAGTCTTGACTCTGTCCGTTATTTACACTCTTCAACACATGAACTCATGTAAAGAATCTTGCAAAACAAATCCAAAAACGAAATATACTGAATATGTTCCTTGTGAATTATAAATCTTTGCTCTTGATTTAATATCTAAGTTAAAAGTTGTTTGTTTGTCTTTTTTACAGGTTCAACGCCAAGTAATTACCAATCTAACAACACGAGATGAAGCATTGGAGTACATCGAAAAGCTTTGTCTCCAGCTCCTTTTCACATTGTGTGCAGTGCCATTACATACCATCCAAGATGTGGAGGAACGTGTACAAAAAATCATCCCCACATCAATTAATGTATGGACGATACGAGAGGCACAAGGTGCCCTCGAGAAAGGCAAAAAGAACACGTTGGTTTTGCCAGTGGAGAAGGTACACAATCTCCTCATCAAGGTCAGTTATTTGATATTTTATAGTAAATATGCCTGTGCTCTATCAACGAGTTCAGTGAGTTTTTATTGGACTCTTTATTAATCAGGTAGAGATTTTCAAAATGAGAACACGTTTTTAGATTACTCATGTAATACACACACACACAAAAAAAAATTCATTTGTGACAATTTCTTCATTGTTGATATTTTCAACTTAAATAACCTGCTTATTGCCAGGGAGTAGATATTCAAATTATTGTAAAACAAGCATTACAGTATCATCATCCCATCTGTTCTTCCTTGTTAATATGAGTTAGATGAGTCATCAAAAGGCGGGCCAGTTCTTATTTGGAGTAACTGCTCCAGTGTGTGTGTGTGTGTGTGTGTGTAGAGAGAGAGAGAGAGAGGGGCGTGGTTGTGAGTATATCTGCATGTATACTTCTCTCTCTCTTTCTCTTTCATCATCATCATCATCATTTAATGTCCCTTTCTCCATGGATGGTTTAACAAGAACAGACAAGCCAGAGGTTTCTGTCAGGTTCTATGTCTGCTTTGGCATGGTTTCTACAGCTGGATGCCCTTCTTAAGAGTGTACTGGGTGCTTTTTATGTGGCACCAGCACCAGTGAGGTTGCCAAGTATCTGCAAGATAAATTCCCTCAACTGAGCTGGGTATAGACTGGAGAAAGAAACTATGAGAGGAAGAAGGGCAGGTGTCTTGCTGAAGGGGTGAATAGCTTGCCCAACTGGAAAGTGAGAGAGAAGAAGAAAGAGTTGTGAGGTCTAGATACAACATAAGACAGAATAGGAAGTGCATTGAGTAAGAATAGCATGACTGAAGATTAGAAATAGGCAATGGGTTTGATGCAGAGGATATCAGTTCAATGTAGCAAGACGTGAAGAAAATAGATGTATATATCCTCATCATCATCATTGTTTAACGTCCGCCTTCCACACTAACATGGGTGGGATGGTTTCACAAGAGCCAGCCAGGCAGCAACATGCACCAATATTCTGTGACTGTTTTGGCAGGATTTTTACAGCTGGTGCCCCTCCTAACAGCAACCACTCAGCACAGTGGACTTAGTGCTTTTTACGTGGCACAAGCACAAGCAAGGTCAGTTTCAGTAAGATTTTTACAGCTGGATGCCCTTTCAAATACCAACCAGTTTACAGTGTGGACTGGGTGCTTTTAAGTAGCATCTGCACTGACAGAGTCACCAAGTACTCGCAAGACAAAAAAAAGGAAAAAAAACTTTCAAAAAGGAGGAGGTGGTCTTGTGTTGGATGATGAAAGGTTATAGTGAGACAGAGAGACAAACATGTGTCCTGGTGTAGAGGAAGTACAAGATGACCTGGCCAGAGAAAGTGAGAGAGATCAGGAATAAAAACAGAAATAGGTGTGCTACCACAAAGGAAATTCATGGTAACCTAACCTGAGGGAAGTGCAGGAGAAAGAGAGAGAGAGAGAGAGAGAGTGGGAGACAGCAGGATACAGATGGTAGCATACTCACAAGGGACGAGAATCAGAATATAAACAGGATGGTTGAGTAAAGGAAAAGAGAGATATAGATGGTGATAAATGTCAGGCATACCTTGAGGTTCGAAACGCCATAATATGTGACAGGATATTGTGAAGGAAATGTGATTAAAGAGTGCAGAAGGGACAGGAGTGAGTGGCAAAAACCTGGGTGTATATAGAGTCAGGGATGGGGAGCTACTGGATAGCCGCAATGATATATATTTCTTTTCATGTAATCTTTCATGTTACATGAACTAATGAACAAGATGTTTCTGATTTTCTTTTATAGTATTTTTCTAGTTTATTTTATTTTATAGCTTTGTGGTATCAAAAACAGCCACTTTTTTTGTTGTATAAGTTTTGTCTTATGCCTAATTGTTAGAAAGTTCTCTAATAATGTAAAAATTGTTACGATGGCCTAGCTGTATCCTTTAAATCCAAACTTTAAGTTTGGGTGCTAAAAAGCAACCTAATGATTCACATTAGCCATACATGTTGTGTACTTTCAATCAGTATAAAGAAATGATTAACCAAATTAAAAATTGAGGAACCAGACTTGGTGGTACCAGAAATTGATGCCAGAGTTTTGGGATTTCCATGTTATATTTTTTGAACGTGGCAGTTGCCGGCATCGCCTGACCGGCGTCCGTGTCAGTAACACGTAAGAGCACCAACCGATCATGGCCATTTGCCAGCCTCATCTGGCCCCTGTGCCGGTGGCATGTAAAAAGCACCCACTACACTCATGGAGTGGTTGGCGTTAGGAAGGGCATCCAGCTGTGGAAACACTGCCAGATCAGACTGGAGCCTGGTGCAGCCACTGGCTTCCCAGACCCCAGTCAAACCATCCAACCCATGCTAGCATGGAAAATGGACGTTAAACGATGATGATGATAGAGTGCTTATTGTAAAATATTTAATACTATCTTCCTCATCATATTCATAAGCTGATATAACTTCTTGAACTATGCCTTGTCACTATTTACCAGGATCTCATTATTTGTCAGATGGGGTGTAGTTCTCTATGATAAAGGTTGTAGCTTGTTTTGCAACACACTTTTATTTACATACAAAATTTTGGTGATGTGTGTGCATGTTTGTACAAACATCAGAACCAAACCATTAGAACAAGGATGTTGAGTAATAGGTGTGGACTGAGCAATGTTGATGTTAATAAAAAAAGATATTTTTGGTCAACAATCGCTGAGAAAGTCTTATCTTCAAGAATAACTGGCATAAATAAAATTATCCTATAAGAAACATAATATTTTTAAATGTTTGGGAGGGAATGTGTATGTGTTACTGTGGCAATTTTGATCATTAAAAGGAGTGAACTGGAAACGCTATTAACTTTCTTTTTATTGCCTGGCATTGAAGATAGTTCTTGGTGTGGTCTTACTGTTCAGCATCTACTCCTGTGTGAGAGCTTTTTGTTTCTACCAAAAGTATTCAAGGTAGATTTCTGTTAGAATATTAACAGGTTATAAACGTTAGCATGCCGGGTGAAATGTTTAGCAGTATTTCTGTTGTCTTTATGTTTTGAGTTCAAATTCTGCCAAGGTCGACTTTGCCTCTCATCCTTTCAGGGTCGATAAATTAAGTACCAGTTGTATACTGGGGTCAATGTAACCGACTGGCTCCCTCCCCCAAAATTTCAGGCCTTGTGCCTAGAGTAGAAAAGACTATTAATGGATTATGCAATGACTACTCTAGATTCCCATAGTGCATCCATAGTGCATCATAAATCCGTGGTCTCTGTTGTAGAAAGACATCCAAGTCATTGGTTTTAGATTTGCATCCATTCATTATTATTTCAAGAACTTATGAGAGTGCCAGATTCCCTCCTGCAATATGTACATTCTTTACTGTTTGGTTGTGTGCACATGAGCACTTTCCACAGAATCACGGTAGCCTTCATTATTTTAAGGACAAGTTTGTGCAGGCCATTATCACTTGGTAATCCTTACGTAGGTGTGTAACCAAAATCTGACGCAAAGGCTATACAGTGCCAGACAGCTAACTTGAGAGGCTGTTTGTGTTGAGATTTTTCACAACCTGTAACTGAAGAGATGAAGAGGAAGCATGAAATTTTGTATTTTTATTTGTCATAAGATAAGGAAAGGTATTATTCAAAACGTCTACCATCAACAGTTATAACTGACTGAATAAGGTTGCTGAAGGCTGAATACATCTGCCTTGCATCATCCACAGTTATAGCCATGAATTCATTTCTAATGGCAGGGTTCCGTGTAGTGATGCTGTTTGTGAGGTGTTGCATTGGACTTATTATCAGTGATACCCTACATCCAAATGTCACATGGATTCAAGTCTGATGAACCAGAAGGCCAGATTTCTTTGGAGACAAACAGTGGAAGTTTCACCTTTGAAGTCATGTGCAGGTGCAGTTTTAGACTAACATGTCCATCAGATCATAATGTTTAGTAATCCATGACAATCAGGACTTGATATAGGAGGTTGATGTTAAGACCAGCTTCAATGAAATTAGGTGCTTTCACCTGTCTGTCGCTTGTCTGGCTCCAAACATCATCACTGAGGCTGGTTTGTAGTAACCGATGACTCAGTTGACTGCAAGTTTATTTGGGTTTTTTTTTGTCAACAAAAATTGTTGCTTTCCTTCCCATGTACTTAAAATAGTTTAAAGAGCAATCTCAATTTAGATGCCTGATCTCATTAAAACAATTTCAGTTTAGTTGTCTGATCTCGTATAGAAACTAAGAATGGAAAATTCTGTTTAGGGGTTTGTGTGTAGTTGAAAGTTAATAATGGGTGGATGATTGAAATCCTGAGGTATAAGGGATAAATGTGTACCTTAGAGTTTAACAGACTGGTCAGAATGTGGTTTGGTGAAAGTTTCCTCAGTGTATATATTGTAATGGAGCAGTCTGATTGGAAACTTCTGATTCAAAAGACTGGACATAGAATCCATAAGTGAACTACTTTGGAAGTTCTCCTGTTCATTTGTTTTGCTAATGTCAACCACTAGAACATTATTTCTGTTGGAGTTCTCAACAAGAGACCACTGGTGTGTTACATAGGAGAACAAACCTTTAGATTTGGTTCCACAAAAATTATATTGGTGGTCATTGAGAAGTCAGAGTAGCTCAGGGGATGCAGATAATGCTTGTTTATAACCATATCCATCAATTTTGAAATGTTTGAAGTGAGGAGGAGAATAGAGCTGTAAGATTAGTGAGAGTACTCATCTTGGAACTGTAGCACGCTGTCCCATTTTCTCATAAAATGCAGAGAGACAATGATTGAAGAATTTGAATGAGGATAGGAATAAATTGCAGAGCATCCTGCTAAGAATAATGGAGGGGGCACTATTAAGACTTGTCATTTCACTGGGTTGGTGTGATCAAGTTTTTGCATTTGGTGATTGTATGTGGAGAGCAAACAGATGGATTGGGTTAAGTGATTTTATCAGGAGTTTTGTTATATTTGTGTGTACAGTACAGAGTTAAAAGCAAAACATGTGGAAAATGTGACTTTATGAGCAGAAATGCTGCATATAGAGCTATATTAGTTGAAGAATGGCAGGTAAGAGGTTTCTGTGAGCTAAGTACAGATCTCATAGCAAGGACCAAAATGCTCTGCCACAATTTGAAAAGTAAGAGAACTTGCAAGGAGTGGAATGTTCAAAGGCTTCTGTTTTCTTTGCTGATGACTGTCCAGGCCTTGCTGTGATAGTTAAACAATTCATAGTTTATGATGGGTTGGTGGAAATAGTCTTCAAATAATCTTCTGTAGTATAGCTATGGGTGAACCATTTGGGGCTTTGGTTGCATGAGGGACATGAAGAGACATACATAAGATGAAGATGTCAGTAACCTTAATTTTATGACTTTAGTTATACAGCACATTAATGTAGAACTGATGGAATTAGGACCAGTTAGCTGACTTGAAATATCAGAGTTCAGGGATTAAGATGTGCTAAGATGATCTGGTGGAAGCAGAAACAGTAATGGCTAAATAAAAGCTAAGTATGGAGGTGAGAAAAGAGTTTAGGACTATTCATGTATCAAATGTGTTGGTTAGGGATATATGTAGGTAAGGATACTAACTGATGCAGACAGTAAATTATAGCAAAGGCCCCTTGCACCAAAATAAGTGTATGTTAGAGTTACCATGGCTGACAACTCTGTAGAAAATATAGATTTCCATGTTAGATCTGCATATGTGTTTATACAGCAGTGTGTCTATATAATTATTTATAAGTGTGGTATAGTAACTCTAGCTATTAACACTCCTTGATGTGAATTTCTCTTTCTCCATGTAGTAACATGTGGAGAATGGTCTGTTCTGTTAATGCCAGTGTGTTAGAATGAGCTCTGACCTGTGTACAGTAACGTAGGTATCTAATCAGGGTTGTCAGTCATTAGGTATACTTGTTAATATAGTGGCTCACTAATCAATGATTAGTTGAGAATTTACATGTCCAGTTAAACCATATGCAAGAGACCACATCACCAGTATGCTATGAAATATGGTTCACTTTTTTTCTTTCAAGAGAGAACTTGAGAGAGAGAGAAATGTGATGAAAGAGTTATCATGAATGCAGAATGCAAGAGTTCAAAAATGGTTCATGGTTTAGTGAGAAGTAGAGGCAGCAGATGACTTTAAAGGAGGGATTTTAAACCAAAATATTTAGAAGTCTTGGTTGCTAATGTCCATATAAGAGGAACAAATGATAGAGAGAATGGATTCAACATTAGCACAGATGAAGTTGGAATATAGTTTGAATCCTGTACAGCAGAGATGGATTAAGAATAAAAGATGAAAGATATGTGTCTTCTGAAAGAAATATTTGTGGTTTACATAACAGGAAGTGGTGGGTAGGATCATAGTTGGATAGAAATTTGTAGATGTTGGTGTAGAGGAAGTAAAATAGTCTAAAGCAATGATTCTCGACCAGGGTCCATATAAGAATTTAAGAAGCTTGCTTCCCAACCACATGGTTCCGGGTTCAGTCCCACTGCGTGGCACCTTGGGCAAGTATCTTCTACTATAGCCTTGGGCCAACCAAAGTCTTGTGGGTAGATTTGGTAAACAGAAACTGAAAGAAACATGTTGTATGTATATATGCATGTGTCTGTGTTTATCCCCTCCCCCCTCATTGTTTAACAAATAGTGTTTATTTATGTCTGTGTAACTTAGTGGTTCGGCAATGAGACTGATAGAATAAGTACTGGCAATGCTTCAGCATGGCCACTGTTCTAATGCCTGAAACAAGTAAAAGAATAAAAGAATGCAATTCCTAATAATATTTAACTATAAAAATATGATACGATTTCTTAAACACTTATTGGCTAGGAGAGTCTATCTGGTTAAACAGGAGTCAAAAGGAGTCCATAGGTAAAAATCAGTTGAGAAACACTGATGCAGAGGATTGATTTATTTTCTTTTATGTTCTGTGAGACAATTTTGTAAGCATCATCATTGTTTTAACATTCACTTCTCCATGCAATTTTGATCGTATACCTATTGTTTAGCCTGCTTTTTCTGAGCTCATCATACTCTGATAATGTGTTACTTCCTTTGGTGTTTGTGACTCAATTCCTTTTTGTCCCAGCATTGTTTATTGTGTGGTTACTTCCCAACATTCAAATCACAGTTGGATTATTTAGCATGTTCTCTCTGGCTGAATGATTAAGTCCTCTTAGTGCATTTATAAAGATCTTTTACAACAAAACCTGTTCGACTTTGTACCTCTTTGTCATTTCAAATGATATATCTCTCTTGCATTATTTTATGTCAGTCTATCTTCTTACATCTCTCATAATGCTTTTTGTCTCTTACTTACTCACAAAATACTTTGGTTTGTCTGTTAAAGTTATCAGTTGTCAAAATCACCACCAAATTTGACCATTTACTTAATTATTTTAACCCTGTAGCATTTAAACCAGCTACATGGAGCCCAAATTGTTATATGTTTTATGTTCAAACTGGTCAGATCTGGCCTCTCACACTTACCTTACAGTGTCATCCTCGTTAGTTTAGTTAGTTTGTCCACAATTACCCTGTAAGGAGCATGGGGTCATGACCATTTCATTGCCAATGGATGCAATCTTGGACTACCTCCTTGATTTGAGACCAAGAGTGACCAATTGCTTTTGTTTCATCCTCCATGTATCCTTTCTAGGTCTTCTTAGGTTGTCCAACCATGCTCTTTCCTTCAGGATGTCTTGCAATGTTGCTTCCAGGTCTCCTTGGAGTGTGGCCAATCTAGCCCCATTTCCTTTTCAGAATTTCTTGATTGATGGGAGTTTGGTTTATTCTATCCCACAGACTTCTGTTTGAAATTTTATCCTGTCACCAGATCTTGAGGATGTAGTGCAGACATTTTGTTGACGAGGGTCTGTAGCTTACTCTTTATGGCTTTGATGATGTTTCAAGTTTCTGACCTGTAAAGAAGAACAGCCTTGACGTTGGAATCCTTGCAAAATAAATTGTAATCTTAGAAAAATAAATTACATCATTGAAATCTGAAAGCTGCAAAGTAATGCATGATTAATTCAAAACAATGTTAATAAATATGCATTATATTCGACAGTAATTTGAATGTTAAAGGGTTAAAGTGACATTGAGACTTCTCATAGATTTTTATTTGTAATGATCTTTTTATGAAACAAATCTTTTTTTATATAACTAATCACTCAAGGAAATAATTAATTTTCAAAATATTCAACAGTTCATTAAAAAGAATGCATTTGCAGCCCATCACTTTTCACTGGCTATATTATTTGGGATTTAAAACAAAAAATAGTTTATATCCCCGTCTCCATTTCTTATTTATTCCTATACATTATAAACCAACCAGAAACATCACTCACTTTAACAGTCTTTGTTCATATGAAGATTTTCATATTATGTATTCCTTTTCTATTTTATTAACATTAATTGCTTTTGATTAAGCAGCTCACTTTGCAACCATGTGGTTTCAGATGCAGTCCTACTGTGCTGCAGCTTGGGCCAGTGTTTTCTGCTATAGGCACATACCACCCTATGCCTTGTGAGTGAAATTGGTTAGCAGAAACTATGTGGAAGTTCATTGTGTGTGTGAGATCATAATCTCTGTCCATGCTAACATGTGTTGGACGGTTTGACCTGGGCTGGCAAGCTGGAAGGCTGCACCAGACTCCAGTCTGATTTCACATGGTTTCTACAGCTGAATGTCCTTCCTAATGCCAACCACTCTGAGACTGTAGTGAGTGCTTTATGTGCCACAAGCATGGGTGCGATTTGTGTGGCACCACTATCAGCTCCAACTACGATTTTACTTGGCTTGATGGGTCTTCTTCTCAAGCACAACATAATGCCAAAGGTCTTGGTCATTCGTCATTGCTTGTGTGAAGCCCAACACTCGAAAGGAGCTTTTCAATGGCCACTGGCATCAGCCACTTTGCCTCCGTGAGGCCCAAAGCTTGAAAGGTGCTTTTTACGTGACACCAGCATCAGCCATGACTACAATTTTACTTGGCTTGACATGTCTTCTCATGTACAGCATATCGCTAAAGGTCTATTCTTATACTCACAGCTATGCTCTTGGAGCATCCACCTCCACTATTAACTTGGTCACCTAGATAACAGAAACTGTCTACTACCTCTAGCTTACCCACCTGGCAGTTGATGTAGTCTATTTTCTGTACATTTTTGGTGTTTATTGTATCTGTGCATCTTCCACATACAAACGCTATTTTCCTCTGATATTGCTGCACCTCTTATGTGTCCATAGTTTACACCGGGTACATCTTATGGAGTTTCTACCTATGCCTTTTCTACAGATTGAGTAGGGCCATCTACCTGAAGGAATTTGTGATTTGTCTGCCTTCCTACTTACTAAGACTTTGGTTTTTGCTAGGTTAACTCTAAGGCCCTTCAATTTTAGACCTTGCTTCCATACCTGAAACTTCTTCTCTAGTTCTGGTAGTGGTTCAGCTATAAGAACAAGGTCATCAATACAGAAGAACCCTCAAGAGCAGCTTGTCTTAAATTCCACTGTTATTTCCTGGGGGACTATTATTGTGAGAATGCAATGAACTGTGTGTATGCATGCTTATGTTCTAAACTGATAGATTCTTGTCATGTTCTGTGTGATTAGTACCAGAGATGGTAATATTGTCTATGTATGCACAGGTTCCCTTGATCTTCAAACAACATAAACATGCATACACACAGTTCATTGCATTCTCCCAACAACCATCATGAAGAAGAGGGGACTGAGGACCAATCCTTGGTGAACCCTACTCATACCCTGAATTCTTTGCTGTACTTGTTGCCAACCCTCACTTTACTGACAGAGTCCCTGTACATGGCTTGTACACCTCACCAACCACTCATCCATCCCTAGTTTCTGCATTGACCACCAGATAAGGGACTGGGGGACCCTGTCAAAGGCTTTCTCCCAGTCAACAAAAGCCAAGTACAGTGGTTAATCTTTCACTATCTATTTCTCCTGCTGCTACCTTACCACAAATGTAGCATCAATGGTGCTTCTCCCTGGCACAAAACCAAACTGCATCTCATCTAGATTAACTCGCTCCCTAATTAGCTGGGCTATGACCCTCTCCCTAACTTTCATCACTTAATCCAACAATTTGATACCTCTGTAATTATTTCTATCTAAGGCGTCACCTTTACCTTTGTAGCAGTTGACCTTGGTGCTGCAACATGAGTCATTGGGCATGACTCCTTCATGAACCACCTGATTTACAATACAGGTGACTAGACCATAACCTACACCACCAGATATTTTAAGCATTTCAGTGATGGGCCAGGGGTTTTCTCTATCTTCATATACCTAATTGCTTTATCTACCAAAGTTGATTTGGGTAGCTGGTCCCTCAATTGGGTCAGCATTTGGCAGACTCTCCTCCTCCCATTCATCCTCCACGTTCAGCAGTCTTTCATAATGGCATTTCCAAGCCTCTTTTTTTGCAGAATCATTAAATGCAAGTCCATGCAGACACATTTCTCTACTATGACATCACAATTCTCTCTCACATACTGTCTTGCAATCCGAAACACTTCAAATCTTTGGTCCTCACATCACTGAACATAGACAAACTTCTTTTCTGCTTTTCCTTTGACTAGATATACCTGTCTCCTAACTTCCCTTCTGGCTATCTGATACAGTTCTTTTCTACCCCCACTCTTCCACGCCTGCTTCTTTGTTTTAATGGTCCTGTCTATTGCATTGTTCTACTACTACATCACCTTAGGTCTGGATGGGACTTTGCACCAGCTGCAGATTTGGTCTGTAGCTCTCAGTAAGCTGTCCCACAGGAGTTCCCAGTTGCCCTCTGTCACAAGTCTGTAGTTCCTCCTCTCTCTCATCAAATTTCTCAATTAGGATGTCCCTAAATCTCTAACCATATGAAGGGTCCTTAAGCTTCCAAATCCTTTTCCAGATTGGTCTGCTTCTTGGCATCCTTCTGGCCTGGAGTCTAAAGTCACTAATGACTAGTCTATGCTGGGAGGGTACATTCTTCACCAGGGTGGGTCTTTGTATTTAGGAGCAACCATGCATCCTACTGTCTAGTGAGAATGTAATTGATCTGGCTAGCATAGTCACCTGATCAGTAGGTTATCAGGTGGCTAGCTTCCTGAAGTTGGTGTTGCAGATCAATAGGTTATTCACATCAGAGAACTCCAGTAGCTTTGTTTCCTCTTCGTTTTGAGAACCAATACCATGGCCCCTATGTACACCATGGAAAATACCGGGCTGCTGTTTGACATACCCATTGAAATCCCCAGTCACAAAGATGAGATCATTGTCACTCATTTTTGAGTTAGCCTGCAGAAGAATATCATAAAAGTGATACTTTTGTTCATTTGGTAGGCCCACTTGGGTGGTATAGGCAGAGATAATTGTCACTATACTATTCTACAAGACTAGCCTGAGCTTTAGTACTCTATCGCACACTCCGACTTACCTCTATGACCTTATCCACCCATTTCTCTGCAAGAAGTATGCCCACACCACCTATCCTGTCACTGTTACCTTCCCAGAAGATTTTATACTTATGTGTCTTACCTGTGAGGAACCTGGCAGAAGTTCCTCTCCACCTACATATATATATATATATATACATGGGTGAGTGGAAAACAAAAGAAAGAGGCACACATTTAGTAGGAGTTACATATATTATTATTTAAAACAGTTTGATTTGGTTCCGTGAAATTTAGTTTCACAGGCTTCTAACAGAAACCTGGCTTGTTCAGGCTCACATCATCTGATTAATCTGAGCTCAGCCAGCCCCTCTCTTGACAATTAGTGTTGCTTTGTGTGTCTTCATACATTAACAGTTCAGTAAAAGAGACTAATAGAATTAGTAACAGATTTTTAAAAAGTACTGGGGTTAGGCTATGTCCCAGCTTGGCTGCAGTCCCGTGAATGAAACCAGTAAAAGGTAATATCTGATATATTTACAGCCAGCTGCCTGGGTCTAATTTTATCTTGTCATTAATCTTGGAGAGGTTTAATACCAGGGACAACTATATGTTCTGAGTTCAGATATGGCTGGGATCAACTTTGGTCTTTATCTTTATGGGGTCAATAACATAAAGTAGCAATCAAGTACTGGAATCTGTTAAATTGGCTGTACTCCTTGTGCTTATGATAGAAATCTTGTGCTTATAATAGAAATCATCGTAGAGAACATATGCAAAATAGCAGACACTTTTAAGATGTATAGTATGAAAAATTATAATTTTACCTAACACTTTATTTTAGGCAGTAACTGAGAAATAATTTTCTCAGAGATCATATCAAAATGATGTTCCTTCTATATAATGCTTACAAAAGTGAACATAAACACAGGTTTCAAATTTAGTAAATGTTATGATTTCCTAAACAAGATATTGATGTAATGTGGTATACCATCTAAATTACAGCATATAGAAAACAAAAGCAGTGAGCTTTACTTTCATGTAACTACTTGTTTAATCACATATCCTCTATAATGTAACATTCAAGCTAATTCTACCTCATTTTACTGGATTTTTTTTTTTTTTTTTTGCTTTTTGGAAGAAAGTCACTGAACAAAATATAATAACATATTGAAATTCACAAATTTTTACAATTCACAGCAATTACTTTAAAGATGAAATTGCCAGTTTTGCTGACAGAAATCTTTCGTATTGCTTCTAAAACCATTTAAATACAGTATACTTCCTTTGACTTGGCACAAGATCTCATTTTGTATAAGCAAATGTGTAGTCAGTCAAATTAATAACATTGTGTTACTGGTACTTATTGATCTTGAAGAGATGAAAGGAAAATCTTACACTTGTGTGATTTGAACCCAAAATATGGGTTTCAAATGTTGGCACAAGGCCAGCAATTTTGGGGGAGGGAAATAGTTCATTATATTAAACCCAGTGCTCTACTGGTAATTATTTTATCAACTCCAAAGGGATGAAAGGCAAAGTCAACCTCAGCAGAATTTGAACTTAGGGTGTAAAGTCAGACGAAATGCTGTAAAGCATTTTGCCTGGCATGCTAATGATTCTGCCAGCTAACTGCTTTTTTTAAACCCAAAATATTAATTTCTAATTTTGGCATCCAAGGTCACATATATATATATATATATATATATATATATATATATATATATATATATATATATATATATATAGGTCGTCGTTGACTTACGACCGATTGACTTTACAGCAATTGGCGCGCCAGCTCCCAGTAGCAATAATAAATAATCCAGTTGAAATCTAATGGGTTTAATTTCTTAGAAATTAACCCATCTATGGATGATGTCAACTAACAAATGCTTCCCCTAGATTTGGTTATTGATCGCCCCTGTGTTGAATGACTATCCTGTTGTGGAGACATCAAGGCAACCTCATATTTGTTTATATGATGACTGCTTGAAACTCCAAAATTTTTTACTAATGCTAGTATTATAGTATAATACAGAATGTTGTGTGTGACTTTTACCTGAGAATGTACCTTAAGAATGTAAAAATATAAAACAAAGCTAAGTCGGCCTATAGGCCAACTTACAACCAAATTGACTTACAACCAGTTGGAACCAATTGTGATCGTAGGTCGACAACGACTTGTATATACAGGCAAGGGACATAGCTGATTGAGTCAATCACAGTACATTATCTGCAATTATTTTCTCAATCATGGAAAAGTCAGTCTCTTAGATTGTTACATCTAGTCCCACATTCTGCTGTGTTTTTGTAATCTCCACCTTCATTTGAACTCAAAGTATTGGGGGAAGAAAATGATACTATACTACATTTATTCTATCATTCCACCATTTATGCCAGCTAGTTACACTTATAGGTGCCATAATCCTTTTCTACTATAGGCACAAGGCCAGCAGTTTTAGAGAGAGAGAAATTTGATTACATTGACCCCCCCCCCCCGTACTTTACTTGGTTAGTACTTTTATTTACCTTGAAAGGATGAAAGGCAAAGTTGACTTTGGTGGGATTTGAACTCAGAATGTAAAAACTCCTGTACAAGTTTCACTTTTAGTACATAACTTCAATGACAAATATCAGAATGTGACCTATACAGGAAGTTAAGAAATCTTGTATTATGTATAACAGTTTTGTGCAAAATGAGATGCAACTTATCTATGAGTAAACATCGTTGGTCGTTGTTTAAACCTCACAAAGGCAGAAAGAGCAATGTGGCAACCAAATTTTATTTAGTTTATATCCTGTTTTCCTCTATGTCCTGTATCATTCCAGGTTTGATCAAATAAGTATCAGTCAACACCCAAGTTGATTCAATATATGCTTCTTTTCTATGAATTGTGGCTTTGTGCCAATATAAGAGGTTGTGTGGGTTTTTTTTTTTGTTTTTGAAATTTAAAATCTTTATTTTGAACCATCTAAACACATTTTAAATAAATATTTAAATACAAATATTTAAATAGGTGCAGGAGTGGCTGTGTGGTAAGTAGCTTGTTTACCAACCACATTGTTCTGGGTTCAGTCCCACTGCGTGGCACCTTGAGCAAGTGTCTTCTACTATAGCCTCGGGTCGACCAAAGCCTTGTGAGTGTATTTGGTAGACGGAAACTGAAAGAAGCCCGTTGTATATATGTATATATATATTTGTGTGTCTGTGTTTGTCCCCCCCAACATCGCTTGACAACCGATGCTGGTGTGTTTACGTCCCCGTAACTTAGCGGTTCGGCAAAAGAGACCGATAGAATAAGTTCTAAGCTTACAAAAATAACTCATCGGGTCAATTTGCTCGACTAAAGGTAGTGCTCCAGCATGGCCGCTGTCAAATGACTGAAACAACTAAAAGAGTAAAAGAGAACGGAAAAAGAAAAAAAAGTGGTGAGGTTAAGCTGCAGATGGAAGGAGAGGAGGCAATAGACCACCCCAGAACAAATGGGGTATTCAGCTGTGTCCTGCTGTCATCATGACCCTGATGGTGTTGCTGTGGAGAATGGCCAGTGATATTCACTGCAGGAGCCACTCCACCTCACAAGGCTCGTTTCTCAGATGGGCTGCTGTTATTTTGACTTTGCTGAGGAAATCAGTAATGTGGGGTCTGAAAACTCTTGAGGTCTTGATGGCAACTGACACAAAATGATAGCAGCCAGTCAGGCCCCTATATTTATTTATAGGAAATTGTTATTTAAACGTTGCAAACCATCATTTTTGCTTGTCTGAAATCCTTCTGGGAAATCTATGCTACCTTCAGCCTCAATGAACTGATGAAATATTGCTTTACTAACATGTTGATACTGAATTAATTTGATAGAATTGGCCAATAAAAATAAAATACTATGCCATGAAATATGGAGAACTCTAGAAATTACCCCACTATCAAAACCGAGTTAACTCAGTTCCTGCACAATAAAGGTGACAAACATTTTCTGCAGGTGGACAAGTCTATCTGGAAAAAATTTTATACGAATTTTTTTATACATAGCACATTCATAATTGTTGGCTCAAATATTTGTGAGTCTTTTCTGAGAAGCAGAGAGACATTCTATATCCAGTTTGGTAAAGGACTGAAGGAGAGGTTTAAAACCTACCCTAAATAAAGCCTTCAGTTGTATCAAAAGATGTGCAAAGCAAACTTTCGTTAAGATAGCAATATACCTTTCATCTTTTTACTTGTTTTGGTCCCGTGTCGCGGCCATGCTGTGGCACCTCCTTTAATTTTTAGTCGAATGAATGGACACCAGTTCCTTTCTTAAACCTGATACTTATTGTATCAGTTGCTTTTGTTGAACTGCAAAGTTACAGGGGCATAAACACTAACACCAGTTATGAAGCAGTGTGGGACACACACACGCGATGGGCTTCTTTCGGATTCTGTCTACCAAAACCACTCACAAGGCTTTGGTTAACCTGAGGCCATAGTAGAAGACTCCTGCTCAAGGTGCCATGCAGTGGAAGTTTATTGAATTATGTCTTATAAGTCACAGACTCTCTGCTAGACTTAGATGCAGAAATAGAGCCCTGATAGACACTAAAAGATTCTGTTAAATTTGTTAAATTATTTTTACATTGTTAGATTTTTTTTTTCTTTAAAAATGATATGCTTCTGATGGATATTGAGACAAGTAATGTCCATGTGTATTGTTAATGTAGACTTTATTGATTAATCTTGCTGATTCTATGCAAATATGTTCCAAAAATAAATTTAAATACTATGGTTATACCAAAAGGAATTTGTTTTTCTCTTTTCTTTTTTCTGTTTTTTTAACTCTTCCTGTCATGAAACCAACTACAATAGGGAACAATTTGCTGGAATTGAAATTTCTTTTGCAGAACATTGTTTTATTTTATTTACATTTAAACATTGATTCCCTAGGGACCAGGCTATTACCATTTAATAGTTTTAAAACATTAAAAAATCAGTTTAGTAGAGAGAAGTATATATGTATAAATCATTTAAACGTATAAATATAACTTCAGTATACTTATTTAAAAATTAAAAAAAACTGTTCATGCTGTGTTGGTATATTAGTAATTAGATTATATTGTATTTTGTCTTGTTTTTGTTACGTATTTAATGTATGTAATTGTTGCTGCTCTTGACTTAAGACTTGAATTATAACACATACTGTTAGAATTTGTGCTTTAGTAAAATTGAGGTTAAGTAGACTCATTACGTACAAGTTTCTGTTATATTTACCATTGCTTGTCCTATAGTCCTCGTTTGATGCTTTCTGTAACCTTTTGATGTAACATAGGTCACTGATAAGATTGCAGTTTTCATTTGATAAGAATGTATATTTCTCTCAAGGTATCCATTTTGTTTCGCTCATATAGTCATAGACCTTAATAGGACAGAGGAGTCCTCAAACTTGGAAAGTGGGTTTTCTACTGTTGGTGTCCACATCAAATATTTTCCTTTGTTTTGCTCATGATAGTTCAAGCTAACAGATAATGGGATAAATAATGCCTGGCCTTCATAAGACTAGTGCTAGTGTCATTATGAATACACTTTCCTTCATTGTCTCAGTTGTCGATGATGCAAAAAAGAATCCAACAGTAAAAATCTCAGACCAAAACATTGCAATCAGAAACATTAAAATATGCTGAGTCACATATATTGCATTGTTTCAGTAAATGTTAGAGTTTGTAATGACTTGAGGGTTGCTGTATTTTAAATATGTCTGATTCTTGCATTTAAAAAAATGATGATATATTTATCATCATCATTTTAAATCCGGGTTTTGTCTCCGTTAATGGGGGTGGTCAAATTTATCTCAATGCCATAGCAACTGAGGTAGGCAAGTTCAGCCCACCCCAACATTTAGACTGGCTGGTACCCATTCTCCTTTGCTATCTTGTGGCTTTTTTGGAGCTTGATTTTCTATGGGGAGCTTGCCCTTGCTTACCCCCAGTTTCTAGATATGAGCGGTCCCAAGACCAAGGCCTCTACTATGACTTTTAAAAAATGTGGTGGAAAACTAGGTCAGGAAGGCAGGGATGCTTCTCCCTATATATATATATATGGACCTTAATAGGACAAGAATCCTTAAACTTGGAAAGTGAGTTTCTAATATATATACATATATATATATATATATGTATTTATATATATATATCAAATCATCATCATTTAACGTCCATTTTCCATGCTAGCATGGGTTGGACAGTTCGACTGGGGATTCTAGGAAGCCATGAGGCTGCACCAGGTTCCAGTCTGATCTGGCAGTGTTTCTACAGCTGGATGCCCTTCCTAACACCAACCACTTTACAGAGTGTACTGGGTGCTTTTTACACAGTACCAACGTACTTATATATATCCTAGATGACTAAATCAATAGTATCTTTACCTGTTGATTGAGTGGTGAATGACATGTACCTCACCATCAGTATCTTGTATCCACTGACTAGAAGATTTAATCTGTGCTAGCTAAGATATAAATTTTGAAGCCTAGTGCTATGAGTTTAAGATGCTGGGATTTTGATCGCATGGTCTGATGTGTTCATTTCTCACTAGAACTATTATTTTGTGTTTGTAATTGTTTTTCATCCCAGCTTTACTCTGATTCCATTCCAATTCCATGGATTAGAGCTTCTACATCTAAAACAATTATACCAATGGATTTAGAAATAAGCAAATATTTTTGAAAACTACCTTACTCGTGCAAGCATGGGGACTGGATGTAAAAAGAAACCTGAAATCCATGTGCAGATATACAATTTTGCAAAAAATATCTATAAATATGTTAGCATGAGAGAAATAAAATATTTTAAATATTTTGAATCACCCTACACTAAAAAAATATTTTAAATCACCCCCCCCCCCAGCACATCATAGCCCTTTTTCCATGCTGATAAGGGTTGGATGGTTTTTCTACAGCTGAAAGCCCTCCCTAACGCCAGCCATTTAACAGTGTGTACTGGGTGCTTTTTATGTAGCATTAGCACCAGTGGAGCCACCAAATACCTACAAGATAAAACCCCTCAACTGAGCAGAGTTTATACTGGCAAAATAAGAAACTTATGATAGAGGGAGGGGAGTGGGTGTCTTGTTGAAGAGGTGACTACGTAGCCTGCCCACCTGGAAAGTGAGAGTGAGGTCCAGATACAACATGAATATGAGATAGAATAGAAAGTGCAGTAAGTGAAAATAGTGTGACAGATGGTTAGAGATAGGAAATGAGTTGGATGTAGAGGATATCAGTTCAGTGTAGCGAGAAGTGAAAACAAAACAAAAGATGAGTTGTGGCAGAAGACTTGGCAGAGCCTCAATTCTGCTAAGATGGACATGTCTTCTTAAACACAGCATAACACCATTCATCTTGGGCCCCCATCATCTCTGAGAGGCTCAACACCTTGAGATCAGTCTTCACTTCGTCTCGCAGCTTCCTTGGTCTCCCTCTTCCATGTGCTCCTTCCACATTTAACGATCAGCACTTCTTTATACAGCTGTCCTCATTCATCTGCATCACATTTTGTTTTGTCATTCATTTTTATGCTTATGCAAATGCCTTTGGAAAAGTGTTTCTTTGAAATGTTTGTTGATAATTAAAAGAATCACTGATAAAAAGATTTTTTAGAAATTTAACTCCTCCTTTCTGGAGAGATAAGACTGCAGCAACATTAAATAATAAAAAGTAAAGTGACCTTGGTGATAACTGGTGACAATAAATGTTTGCATTTCTTATTGTATAATTGTTGACCTTCCCACTCAATTTTACAATTGCTGTTTTAACATATTTATAGTTATTTATTTATATGAACTGTCAGGCCTTGTTTTTGCTTATTATGAAACCATACCACTGACCAATTTCAATTAAATTGGATTTAACTAGTTTATAGGTCACACGTTTTATGAAAGCATACATCTTATTTTTTCTTAATTTTACTGAATATTTAATAAATACATATAGGATTGCTGAAAATAAGAAAATTTGTTAATGCATTTTGTCAAAAGATTTTATTTCAATAATATAAAGCAAACATTTTTACAACTTAAGAAAACTGCAAATATCTTTGCTGTGTATGTGGGTGAGAGCAGAGCGATCAAAGTTGAACTATGATTGTATTATATATATATATATATATATATATGAAACAGCTCTTACATAATGTCTGAAGCTAATAGATACAGATCATAATCAAGGATTTGTAATAAATATGGCTGGTTGGACATGACAGGATGAATTTTCAAAAAGAAAGAAATGTTAAAATGACTTTACAAAATATTACAAAACTGAAACCCAATTCTTGCTGAATCTTTAATCCTATATGTCAACAATTAGATTAAACTAAAAAATATTAGAATTATTGGTCTGTGAGTTTTCCCTCTTGTTGAAGTTGCAGATATGAGCTTGTAAGGAAATGCAGATAATGAAATTCCATCAACTTCACTTCAGTTACATAGTAAACCCAATATTACATTGGAATCTTAATAAAATTAAAACTGCAAAACAAACTCTATGGTCTTGAAAATTGTGTTAAGAGATATTTCTGATACAATTTTTTATAAAGACAAGTTCAGTAGTGTTGCAACAGCTGTATTAGACAAGATATATCCTTGTTCACCTGTATTTCAATAGTTGCAAAATTTTTATAACCGAGACCAAAGCAATTCGTATATACCTATGTAAAAGCTAACATACTTACTGCTGTAAGTATCGAAAAGCTAAGAAGGAATAATTATGTGGTAAGGAAAAGACAACATTAGCTCAATGACTAATAGTGTTTTAGTCATTTTGGTAAGTACAAGGAAGAAATCTGATGTTTTGGTCATGTTAGACATTCACAATTTGTACACTGCGCTGTTCTTGCTAGAGTAGTGCTGAGAGAATCACTAAGTGGATGTACACTATTATATGTGAGGAGGTTTGAAACATTAGCATATTTAAAAAATAAATCATTGAGGTTAATTATTCAGATATAATATTTGTATAATACTTATACAACTCTCAAGTACGTTGAAGATAATAAAACTACAAGAACAAACTTTCTGATTCACTAACATAACTGCAAGCAGTTCAAGATCCAAAATCAAAGCTATTTTGCATCTTGAGAAGTCTACTAAAGGAAGATTCTTCTGTTTTTTAATTATGATAATAAATTAATTTTCAAATTAGTCTGAGTAGTAGGAAGGTTGTGTCTAGTCTATGCATGATCCCAAGACTGGTAAGATTAATCTTCCAAGACTTGTAAGATTAATGGTGATTAATCTTGAAGTCAACATCTGCAGATTTAAAAAAATATATATAGATTGGGGAGGGAATTCCAGTGGTCCTGATTTAAATGGATATGCAAGTAGCAAGTTTAGAAAGACACTGGTCATTTGTAGTAGCTGTTGTTTTGACTTTAGAAGAGATGGAAATAAGTTAGAAAGAGTTTGTAAGTATATAAGTGAACAGACCTCTGCCATTCAGCCATATAGCAACACTGTTGTAGATATGGTAGGAGCACTTTAATATCAGTTATACTTGAGCTTTGAAGAGGGTCAACAACTGATGTTTTTTGGTTCTGAAGGGGTTACCTAGTCTTTGGGTTGAGGTTTGGCAATGTTAGGGGTGGGGAAGTCATTACAAGACACTATCAGAGAATGTGAGACAACATTGGCATTGAGTTCAAGAGCTTTAATCTTTTAATATTAAAACAGGCCATATCCAGCCCAAATATTTTATGCTTTATGTTCAAACTGGCCAGATCTGGCATCTCACACCTACCCTACAATGACATTCAAAAAATAAACCATCTCATCATTAAAATCTTGAAGCTATGAGATAATACATGAATTCTAAACAATGTGAATAAATAAGCATTACATTTGACTGAGTAACCTAAATGCTAAAGAGTTAATTGTGTGCTGTTTGTATAGAGAGGGTATGACACAACTGTCTACTCAATATGTACCATAATTGTGATTTTATGTTGTTGAAGGTTTGAATGTCCGCTATTGAAAGATATTTTCAAGGTTCAATCTGTTCATGGAGGTAGTGTAGGTTGCTTGTGGATAACACCTTTGTGCTTGAAGGTCAAGGAGGAGTGAAGGGTTGTAATATCTGTATGAGAATGTGACAAGAAATAGATTAATAGGCTGTTAATGTGCAGAGAGATGAGTGTGAGAAACAAAATAGAACCCTGGGGTACACCAAAGTTAATAGATTGTGGTTCAGAGAGAGCTCTATCAATGCATGTTGCTACAGAGCTGCTTCAATGTGAGTGGAACTCATAGGAAAGCAGCTTAAACAGATGACTTGAGAGAGAGAGAGATGTCCTCAATACAAAATAAATAGTGTTGTTGGTTGGAGGAGTTCAGAGAGTGATAGAGATACCTGATGTATTTAGAGGAATGGAGAAGATAGACTACACGAGAAGCCTTTGTTGTTGATATCCAAGTGAGAAAGGTGGGTGGTGTAGAGAGTAGATGTTACATAAGTGCAGACACAATGAAGCTGGAATATAGACTTAAACAGCAGAGTTTTATTAGAGATAGAAGATGAGAGATTTGTTGCTGAGGATAGAGAACAGTTGTAATATACATGGTAGTGGTTGCTGATATAAGTGGTAACTTGCTATAGCCTATATCCACTGAGGTACCAGCTATTTGAGACAGATTGTGCTAGTTTCCTTACTTGTATCTTTTACATTGCTTCTAAAATGAACAATGATTGCTGACCCCTACATTCATTTTACTTCCACTAGTCCATCATCAGCCTACTCATATTAACATTTCCATCCTTTTTTTTTTTGTGCTCATTATCACTGAGATACCCTAATGTCATTACATACCACTTCACCTAAATGATATCCTCATTCATACCAACACACTGCCTTGTGACTGAAACCACCTCACACCTCTCTTCTTCATAGCTCAGAATATTAAGAAATCTGCTCTCAACTTCTCTCCTTGTTAGACAACCTGATATCTTGCTTCCTGCCTTACTTCCAAACATTGCTCCTTTTTATATCATCCTATCTCTTAGAGCCCTGGCTCTATCCACTATTCTTTCACTACTGTGTTGTCTGCTTCCTGACTGGTTTCTGTTCTGTCCAAAGGACTGACCACTGGCTTGCAGCAGATTGTCTCTCAGAAATGTCTCTGGTTATAATTACAGATTCCTTTCTAATTAATGATCAATTAAGGATGTAAGGAAATTATATAAAATAAATGATAA
This sequence comes from Octopus sinensis, assembly GCF_006345805.1. Taxonomy (NCBI): domain Eukaryota; kingdom Metazoa; phylum Mollusca; class Cephalopoda; order Octopoda; family Octopodidae; genus Octopus; species Octopus sinensis. The sequence continues at coordinate 124,273,664 of NC_043000.1, read as the reverse complement.
CAACTACAGGAGAAAAACAAAACTTGTACTAATTGTAATTTTAATCATCTTCATCATCGTCATTTAACGCCTGCTTTCCATTTTTAACTTCTAAGAATCTGTTCTGAATTCATCTGGCATATTATAGCCATTGTTGGTTTTTATTTTCAAATGTACAGTTTCAGTAAACCATTTGTTACATTTTGAATAACACATTTTCTTTTGGCTGCACGCACACACATGGAGACCAGCTTTTCTTTCCACTGTGTGGTATTAAAAACACAACTCTGTTCTAATTTTTTTTTTTTTTTTCATTGAAGTTTACTCATATCTTCTTAGTGATCCTTATAAATCATTTGGAACAATAAAGTTCCCAAATTCATTGTTATCAATGTTTCCAGTCTATTGCAGCCTCATCTGCGGGATGTGAAATATTTTTGGCTTCTCTGCTGTCCTTTTTATATTGGGTGGTTTATGTTTATACAGACTTTCTTACAAGAATTTGATTGTTAGATATTATAAAAGATTTCAGGGCAGCAAGCTGGCAGAATCATTAGTACGCTGGGCAAAATGCTTAGTGGTATTTTGTCTGCCCTTACATTCTGAGTTCAAATGCTGCCAAGGTCAACTTTGCCTTTCATCCTTTTGGATTCAATAAATTAAGTACCAGTGAAACACTGGGGGGTCAATATAATCAACTAGTCCCCTCCCCCCAAATTTCAGGCATTGTGCCTTTAGTAGAAAGGATTATTAAGGCAGCAAGCTGGCAGAATGGCTAGCACGCTGGGCAAAATGCTTAGTGGCATTTTGTCCGTTCTTACGCTCTGAGTTCAAATTCTGCCAAGGTCAACTTTGCCTTTCAGGGTTGATAAAATAAGTACCAGTTGAGCACTGGTGGCCATTGTAATTGACTGAACCTGCCATCCTTGTGTCAAAATTTTAAACTAGTGTTATAAAAGGTTGCTTTACTGGCTGTCATATTCCAGGTCTGAATACCATCTTTTGGTGGGTGGATTATTCTTTGATACCTCAACACATTGTTTGTTATATCCAGTAACCATCTAAGGTGTTAAACTTTTCTTATTTCTATTATACAGCACCATTCTACTATGATTAGCATGAAAAATAGTTGGAAATTATTATTATTATTATCGAAGTTGATAGCCCCATGTTGATATTTAAAGAAAAGATACTTTATTTCACAACCTATACTGAATTTTGTGTAAAAACATCAAATGAGATTTTGATCTTATATTATTTAATTTTTATAAACTATTCATTCGTGATCACCCTTCCTGTTTATAAAGATCATTTTTGTTGATATTTTTGCCAGCTGTTTCTTTCCCCTTATTTTTTTTGGGGGGGGGGGGATTTTTATTTTATCAATTTTAACACTTGAAAATTTCTTGATTTTAGTTTGCAAATTTGTTTAGTTTACAAAGTCATAAAAATGTGAAAAGTGGAAGTAGTGCTTATAGCAAAACTATGTAAGTTATTGACTTACTAGCTTCATTTCACTAATAGATGATGGCACGGAGTCTGCATTGCTGAGTAGACTACACTGACATCCTTTGTTTTGTTGTAATAGTTAAATTGTGAACAAGGTTTTGGAGAAAAACAAAAAACTGGTTGAGGAAAAAATAATTTGGAATTTATAAACAAATAACCTAAATTAGACATAGTTTGCTATGTATCTAGTGGAACAATAACTAGTTGTACTTTACTGTGATAGTATAATATAGTCGGCATAGAAATGAATATCTTTTCCAAAGTGCATGTCATACATTTTTGTATTATATTTATTAATTGAGAAGAAAGATATATTTAGCTATCTAAAGTTATACATCTTTCTGTTAATAGAAAGAGATATGTTTGTATATACTAAATATTCTGTATTTTTCCTTCCTGTTAGAATATTCTCAACAACAACAACAAAATAGATAAGTGAAATAGAATAAAACTTTCAGCAGATTTAAGATATAAAATTTCAGCAAATGAAAATAATGGACAAACTATGCTGCAAGCCCATGAAAGAATGACCACAAGCGTTAGTGATAAGGAGAAGACAATGATCTTTTTTGACTGTCAAGAGCTTTATTGTTAAGCCTTCAAACTTTATTAACATAGTGTTGGACATAACTAATATCTAGAAATATAATTCTGTACAATTGATTCAAATCCATGACATTATTCTGATGGTACCATTAGAATATGGACTGAATTATCTAATCTGGCTTGTAATTGTTATGAAAATGCAGCACAACAATACATGCTTCTGTTTTTTATTCAAGTAGGAAATTGAATAAATTAATGCCAAAAATGGCATTACAGTTAAATGACATTTAAATAAATTTATAAAAATAGCTAGTGTTTTATCATTGTTATGTTTAAGCTTGTAGCTCTATAGAAATACTTTTTGTAATTGAAAATTTTTATCATGTTGATCTATTGTACACAAGTTGAGGGCCCCTGTCTGCAGATTCATATTATGTTTCTAGCATATATTCTCTATCTTTGTCTTTGTTGACCTTGTTTTACAACCTTTTCTTCATTGTTTGCAGACTACAGAATCTTTAATAACATGGAACTCTTCATTGCACAGGAAATTTATTCTTATTCTTTACAGACTTAAATAAATGACAAATTTAAGTATTATATTTTTTTTTAATGTGCTTTTTTCCCCCTCATTAATTAACGTTTCTTTTTGATATTTTCAGGAGGTTTTCCGTTACAAGGTAGATTACCAAGTCTCTTTATATATAGTTGCTGTTCTTGAATATATTGCTGCTGACATACTTAAGGTAACACAATATTTTTCTTTAGATTTATTGTTCTCTGTCCTGCTATTATAGTTTTACTGCTATTTCTTTGGTTGCTACAACCTTCTGATATGATATTTATGCACAAGATAGCTGCAATTTAACTACTGCTTATTTTGCAGTTTGAAATTAACACTACAAATTTTTGTTTTGTTTTTATCTCATTTACAAAACAACTACTGGATAGAATGATTTTCACACATTTTATTACCTGCCACAAAAGTCTTTAATCTATAGTTTCATAATTAAATGTGGCAGTTTTATTCTTACATTTAATTGTGCAGAAAAAAAACAAAAACATACTTTTTAAAACCATTAATTTATATCCAATTCACCACTTAGCATAATTTATTTTTAGCTTTCACTGGTTTATTCTTTTAGTTTTCTATTTAATTCCAATAAACTTACTCTATATTTTGCACCTAGTTCAATACTATTTTTTCTGTAACTCTTAGCTTTAGTTTTATTCAAATCACATATATATCTCCCCAAATAATGTGATTTAAAGTTTTAAGATCATCATCACCATCATTTAACATTCAATTTTCCATGCTTGCAAGGCTTAAACAGAATTTTGCAAGGCAGATTTTCTACAGCTGGATTCCCTTCCTGTCACTAACGCTAACCTGTTTTCTAGGAAAGTAATATTTTCCCAAGGCGAGACATGTTTTCCACAAGAGACTGGAAACAAACAACATCACTTATATGACGATGATACTCATTACCAGCGTCGCCTTACTGGCACCTGTGCCGGTGGCATGTGTAAAAAGATTCAAGCGAGGTCGTTGCCAGTACCGCCTGACTGGCCCCCATGCCGGTGGCACGTAAAAAGCACCCACTACACTCACAGAGTGGTTGGCATTAGGAAGGGCATCCAGCTGTAGAAACTCTGCCAGATCAAGATTGCAGCCATCTGGTTCGCCAGTCCTCAGTCAAAATCGTCCAACCCATTGTAGCATGGAAAGCGGATGTTAAACGATGATGATGATGATGGTAATGTTTAGACAAGGGTGTGCATGCCCCCAGCATGCACACACACACACACATACGCAAGCCTCTTTCAGTTCCAATCTCTAGGCTTGATCAGCCCAGGACTAGTAAGAGACACTTGCCCAAGGTGCTGTGCTGTATGACTGAACCGAAGACCACATAGCTAGGAAACAAGCTTCTTAACCACCCAGCTATGCTTGTGCCTATTGTAGTTATTAATGTTTAACATTATATCTCTTATTTTTTTATTGCCCACAAGGGGCTAAACATAGAGGGGACAAACAAGGATAGACAAAGGGATTAAGTCGATTACATTGACCCCAGTGTGTAACTGCTACTTAATTTATCGACCCCGAAAGGATGAAAGGCAAAGTCGACCTCGGCGGAATTTGAACCCAGAACGCAACAGCAAACAAAATACCGCTAAGCATTTCACCTGGCGTACTAATGTTTCTGCCAGCACGCCGCCATTTCACATTATATCTCTTGCCATTTTGAGCTATTTCAGAAACACTTTCTCTCTTAATATAAAAATATTCAGTTACATAATCCAGAATAGTGTTATTCCCTGACCTTTATTCATTAATTATATAACATTCTTCTATATTTCTAAATCTTGAGTCTCAAGATATGTCTTTTAGAGATTCAATTCATTTATCTTTTAATGGTTGTATTCTGTCTTGTTGCACAAATAAGCACAAAATTAATTGCACAGTGAAGCTGTATCCTCAATTAAAAGTACTTTCATCTCAATCCAAAAGTTGGGTATAAACATTTTATAACAGTTAACTTTATATTGTATTGCACATACATTGATTATTATCTCCATCAAATATGCTTCCTGATATCAACACTAATTTATTAAGCAATGTATTTCATCTCTTCATCTGCATGTTCATTACATCATCTTTGTCCTCAGAAGACCTTAATGAATTCAAAATAGCCAGCAACTGATATTAACATCAACAAGATACAAGTATCAGCCAAGTACTGAGATCAATGTAATCAACTAGCCACCTTCTCCAAAATTTGAGGCCTTGTGCCTATAGTAGAAAGGAGAAAGTATTATTTCTCTTCCATTTTCTCATTTTATAATTTTCTTTCCTTTTCTTATTATTTGTATAATGATTATTGTTTCATGTTGGCCAGACATGTGTTATATTAGCATAAAAACATGTTCATTATAGTTGGTGTTTTGGTTTATCTAAAACAAACAGCTATGATGTCATATTGGTTGGCAAAAGGAAGGGTATACAGTCATTAATTCACAGTCACAATATCATGGGAAATATAGAGAAGCAGGTTTCTCATGTTAAAATCTTTTCCATTTTATATTTGTTTGAATTGCTGAAAATAAAAGAGGACAAGTGTGTTTACTGTTTACACCAGATTTACAAATGTTGTCTACCTAGACTGAGAGCTTTCTCTCTGTCCGAGTCCAAGAAGATTGCCTTCTGGATATGTTTTTGGGCTATATTTTACGTGAAGGGACAAAAAGTTTGCTTCCCAACCACGTGGTTTTGGGTTCAGCCCCACTGGATGGCATTTTGGGCAAGTGTCTTCTATAACCTTGAGCTGACCAAAACTTTGTGAATGGATTTGGTTGATGGAAACTAAAAGAAGCCTATATATATATATATATATATCATCATCATCATTTAACATCCATCTTCCCTGCATGCATGGGTAGGACGGGTGACAGGAGCCGGCCAGGTAGAAAAACTACCCCAGGCTACTGTGTCTGTTTTGGCAGGGATTTTATGGCTGGATGCCCTTCCTAACACCAACCACTCTGAAGAGTGGACTCAGTGCTTTTTTATGTGGCACTAGCACAGGTGAGGTTAGTTTTGGCATGATTTTTACTGCTGGATGCCCTTCAAAATGCCAACCATGTTACAGTGTGGACTGGATGCTTTTAACGTGGCACCAACACTGGCAGGATAACCAAGTAACTCACAAGACAAGGAATTTTGAGAAAGGCATGGCATTTGAGGAGGGGAACTTGTGTCAGAGGATGAAAGGTTAGAGTGTGACAAATAGCCAGAGAGACAGAAGCAGTTGTCTTGCCACAACAAAGGGGGCATTCTACTCCTTTTTTTTTTATTCACCTTTACTCTAATTAAATATTCTAAACTACCTGAGATACTGACCCTGCCTTGATTTTGTTTTCCTTTTCCTTTAGGGTGTGTGTGTGTGTGTGTGTGTGTTTCCTTGTTTTAACATTGCATGAAGTTGTAAAAAAACAAATGTTACCATTGTGCAAGTGGTGTCCTTCATTCCCAATCTTCCATGAAAGCATGTCTGGTCATGGGGTAATATTACCTTATGTGGAAACAGATGAAGGTTGATGTCAGGAAGGGTATCCAGTTGTAGAAAATCTGTCTCCACAAAATTCCATCAGACCAATGCAAGCATGGAAAGTGGATATAAAAACAATGATGATGAGCTATATTAATTATTTTCTAACAATTTGCATTATGTGTGGTTATACTCTCTGGTAGAAGTAAGTAGGAGGAAAATGTTTGAGAGGACAGCTAATGTGAAGGACCAGTTGCAATAAGGGATTGAGATATTGGATTTTGTAATGAACATAAGTTACCAATGAGTGATGATAAGCTGCTGTAAGATTGTTTTTTGGCACTGTACTATGAATATAGACATTGGTATCCCTACAGCTGTAGGGATATAGGCGTAGGAGTGGCTGTGTGGTAAGTAGCTTGCTTACCAACAACATGGTTCCGGGTTGTTCCACTGCGTGGCACCTTGGGCAAGTGTCTTCTACTGTAGCCTCGGGCCGACCAAAGCCTTGTGAGTGGATTTGGTAGACGGAAACTGAAAAAAGCCTGTCGTATATATGTATCTATATATATGTGTGTGTGTCTGTGTGTATGTTTGTGTATCTGTGTTTGTCCCCCCAACATCGCTTGACAACCGATACTGGTGTGTTTACGTCCCCGTAACTTAGCGGTTCGGCAAAAGAGACCAATAGAATAAGTACTAGGCTTGCAAAGAATAAGTCCTGCTGGTCGATTTGCTCGACTAAAGGCAGTGCTTCGGCATGGCTACAGTCAAATGACTGAAACAAGTAAAAGTGTAACATCTTGGGAAAGAAATTTATTGCCTCATTTGTTCATTTAAAATTTTTTTTTATCCTTTCCTTTAAACATCCATATATTAAATTCAACAGGAATGACCATCATGTATTGATGGGAAAAGTATTTCACAAATATTAATATTCTTTCCCCATTTGAACTGCCTGGCATCGGTATGATTACATTGAGTAATCACATACATTAATCAACTTCAGACAATGAAGAAACCTGCTTAAGCAGGTTATTATAAAACCTACATGAGAATTTTGTATGTGATTTGCTTATCTTTGTTTACATTCCCCAGTAAACAGAAGTCCTGCAGCTTCAGCTTTCGACATATAAGGACCAATGGAAGGAAAGTATCTCCCTGGGAAAACATGTAAGGGTTAGTAAGTGACAGGAAGAGCATCTGACTGTAGAAAATTTGCCTTGAGTTTTATGTGACTCGTGCCAGCGTAGGGTAAAACATGCAAAAACGGTGATGACACTGCTGCTGCTAGGAAATTGAAATCTGCATATTTTCATCCAAATTTAGAACTACATTATGGGAAGTTAAGTTCATTCTGAAGTTACACAAGATCTTACTTTATTAATGTGTAACTTTTGAGTATATGTCTAAATTATGAAGATCTTGGGTTATGTTAAAGTGAGTTTACTTTGCCTCTTCATTTTCTTCTTGCATGGCACCTTGGACAAGTGCCTTTTACTATGGTCCTGGACCAACCAATGTGTAAATTTGGTACAAAGAAACTGTATGGAAGCATCATCGTCATCATTTGATTTCCATGCTGGCATGGGTTGGACAGTTTGACAGAAACTGGCAAGCCAGAGAGCTGTACCAGGCTCCAATTGTTGTTTTGATATGTTTCTATGTCTGGATGCCCTTCCTAATGCCAACCACTTAATCTGTACTGGATGTTTTTTATGTGGTACCAGCATCAGTGTTTTATACGTGGCACCACCACGGGTGCTTTTTGCATAGCATCAGCATGAGTACTTTTTATATGACACCAGCAAGGGTGCTTTTTATATAATACCAGCACAGGTTGTTTTATATATATATAAACATACGATAGTGTCTTATAAGGCTAGATTTATGTATCCTAAAATTGCTGAAGAATTTTCCCCTGGGCAGTTTAGCTTAATGATAAAGAACAGGGATGTGATTTTGAGTCTCATGGCTGGCTGCCGACAGATTTTTCTGCAAAATATGGATAGTTTATCCTGTTCAGGCTATATTGTTAGCATTATCCTGTGTTTGAGAATAAAATTATTTCCTTATCTATGTATGTGTGTGTGTGTGTGTGTGTATGTTGGGTTTGTCTCCCACCACTGCTTGACAACTGGTGTTGGTTTGTTTATGTCCCCATAACTTAATAGTTTGGCAAAATTGCCCAATAGAATAAATACCAGACTTTAAAAAAAATTAACACTGGGGTTGATTTGTTTGACTAAACTCTTCAGGATGTTGCCCCCCAGCATGGCCTCAGTCCAATAACTGAAACGCGTAAAAGATAAAGTATATAGCAATACTTGCAAGGATTTCTGTTGGGTAGGAAAGGCGTATTAATAAAAATGTCCGTTGGAAGCATGAAATTTTTCACAGTGCACAGTATTTAGGAACATTCATAATGTCACTGTTTGATGTTCTAGACTTTGGGGTGGTGGGGGAAACCGACACATTCCTAATCTTGTTACACATTTCACAGATGTTAATTGTTACTGAAATTCAATGTAAATGCAAGCTAATTTTTCAATTTATTTGTTCATATTCAACTTATTCGTTTGATTTATTTTATTTTAATTAAATTTTTTTTTTTTTGTTTTTGTTGCAGCTGACTGACAACTATGTTAAAAACATCAAACATGTTTGTGTCACACAGCAAGATATTAATGTTGCCATGAATGCCGACAAGGTAGGTTTGTTTATTAAAAAAAAAAAAAAAAAAAAGAGAGAAGTTTCAAGGATGAGTGGGAAGCAAATTAGCATAGCATAACATATTTAATAAGGAAGAGAGGAAATTAGTTAATTTAGATTTCACTTAAAATATTTAACTGCAATTTGATTTTGTTAAACTGTTAGCTTTTGATTATTGAAAAGCAGCCATATTTTATACTGTAGAAAAAAAAAGAATGTTCCAGTTATTTGATTTCTAATTGACACTCACAGCTAATCCATTCATTGTGTCTCTTAGGAAATTTTTATGATTTTTATAATATTTCTAAATTAATTTCAAAAATAATTTGTTATTCCCATTTATATTTGATTTTGGATAATAGATTTAAAAATTATTATTATTATTATTAGTGTCTTTGTTTGTTCTCTCCATGACTTGGCAACTTGTTTTGGTTTGTTTATGTCCCCCATAATTTAGTAGTTTGGCAGTGGAAACTGATACATTATGTATCTGTCTTTAAAAAAAAATAAAATAAAATTTTGGTAGAATATTTGTGTCTTAATTTTGTTTCTTGCAAGGGAGTCATAAAGATGTTGTTGATAGTAGTAAAGTCATTTAATCACTCAACTCATTAGCATTCGCATTATTCTCTCAGAAATAATGCTTATTTATTCTCACTGTTTTATATTAATCATGCATTATGTTGTAGCTTCAAGAATCTATCAGTGTTTTATTATTGCAATTATATTTCATACTCTGATTAGGCAGTACATGCCTGTTCTGTTGGTATTCATAGTATCCTCTTCACATGGTTTTAGCTGATTGTGCATGTATAATAAGAATGAATGGCACGTGCTATGGGAAAATAAATTGTGGATATTGCTAGGCAGAAACAATTTGAGATATACTAAACTGTTTGTTATTTCTTTATTGCCCACAAGGGACTAAACATAGAGGGGACAAACAAGGACAGACAAAGGGATTAAGTTGATTACATCGACCCCAGTGCGTAACTGGTACTTAATTTATAGACCCCCGAAAGGATGAAAGGCAAAATCGACCTCAGCAGAATTTGAACTCAGAACGTAACGACAGACGAAATACTGCTAAGCATTTTGCCCGGCATGCTAATGTTTCTGCCAGCTCGCCATCTTTATAGATATACTAAACTGTTTGTGTCAGTGTATAAGAACCTCCAGAATTTCCATTGTAGATGCAGACTGTAAAGCTTTTCATCATTGTTGACATTGTCATCAACTACATCATCATTATTCAACATCCACTTTTATGCTGCTATAGGCTGGACGGTTTGAGAGAATCTGACAGTTTGGAGAATTGCGTTCTGCACCCATGTCTTCTTTTGCATGATTTCTACATCTCGATGCCCTGCCTAATGCCAACCACTTTACGAAGTATGCTGGATACTTTTTTCATGGCACCAGCACAAGTTAAGATCACCTCATCACTTGCAAAGCTAAGGGCCTAAAATAGCCCCTGTAACTGAGAAGAGAGAGTGTGTGTGATGATTATAGATGGTGGTGGTGGTGATGAGAGGATGAGTAAATTGAAAAGAACAGATTTATAATTGCAATAGAAGAGTAGTGGGGAGTGTAGGAGTAGTAGAGTAGGCACTAATTGTTGGGAAGGAGTATGGCAGAGAACAGATGAAAGGTAAGGGATTAGTGGGGTTATTGAGAAAGAAAGGTACAACGCGGAAAGGGCAGGTTGTGTAGGGGCAAGGCTTAGGGCTATCCTACACTTTTAGGGCAAGTATGGACAAAAGGTGAGGGAAAGGAGAAGGAAGGGAACAATAGTTTTGGGTGGAATCCTGAGAGTCATTAAAGAAAAGAGGTGTTGGGTGGTCATGGGGATAGGAGGAAAATGAGAAAAGGTGTTGAGGAGCTAGAGAAGCTGGAGGATACCATTGAGGTAGGGGAAGGGGACAAGTAGAGTGTGAATGTTGCAAAAGCATCTCAGCTGGGGGAGTGGCTAGGGAGTGGTACCAAATGGGAAGGCAGTGGAAGGATGATGATGAGAGATGTGGGTTTTTGCTGCTTCTTGGCAATATTTCACAACACAAAGCTGGCAGAATCATTAGCAGACTGAGCAAAATGCTAAACAGTATTTCGTCCATCCTTACGTTCTGAGTTCAAATGCTGCTGAAGCTGGCTTTGCCTTTCATCCTTTGGTGGTGGTGGGGGGGTCAATAAACTAAGTACCAGTCGAATACTGGATTCGGTGTAATCGACTTTGTTCCTCCTCCAAACTTGCTGGCCTTATGCCAAAATTTAAACAAATATTTTACAACAGAAGTTTACAAGTGTTGGTTTTGATATAACGTATTTTTTAAAAGACAGTTGAATGTGTATTTAGCATGTTTTTAATATGCAGTGAATGAAAACCATCACATGCCATCTACTAAAGTTTTAAAGCTTTCTACTTGATGATAAGATTGTTATTGTAGTAAGCCACAAAGGCGTTGGAATCTGTCACTTATTGCTGAGAGTTTATTGCACCAACAGTTTTTTTAACAACCACTCTAGTAGCCAATGGAATGATACTGTTAAGTACCCTCTTGGGCAACACAGTCTTGGTTATTAAAATTTTGTCTACTTCACATGAAATAATAGCAAAACTCTGTCAGTTATCTACCGTAGTATGCATCGAAATGCCTGACAAGTATAGCATAAACAATCATGACATCACTTAGATTATTTATTGGAAATAAATTTACTAACATAATATAACTAGAATGTATTAAAAATGCTATCATAAAATACATTCAAGTACTTTCTTTAATTTGTGAAAAGACTGGTGTTGGTACCACATAAAAAGCACTGGTGCTGGTACCACATAAATGGCACTGGTGCTGGTGCCATTTAAAAAGCACCCAATACACTCTGTAAAGTGGTTGGTATTAGGAAGGGCATCCAGCTGTTGAAACTGTGCTGAAAACAGATTACGGAACCTGGAGTGACTCCTAGCCTTGCCAGCTCCTGTCAAAAGACCCAACCCATACCAACATAGAAAACAGATGTTAAATGATGATGATGATATCGTCGTCGTCGTCGTCGTCTTCTTCTTCTTCTTCTTCTTCTTCTTATTATTATTATTATTATTATTATTATTATTATTATTATTATTATTATTATTATTATTATTATAATAATAATAATAATAATAATAATATAATATAATAATAATAATAATAATAATACCACCAATACCAGAAGACCTATACTTTATAAGGATTGCAGATTGGCAGAATCATTAGAATGTCAAACAAAATACCTTACAATATTTGTTCCAGCTCTATACATTCTGAGTTCAAATCTCATGAGGCCAATCAACTTGAGGCTGGGGTAGATTTAATCAACTAATCCCATTCTTCAAAATTTCTGGTCTTGCGCCCATGTCACTAACGATTATTACTTAATAAGGTCAGAATTTTGTAAACAACATGGTATCTTATTCAGCATAGATTTCATAGACATTCCATAGTGAAATTGTATTTGGATGTTTTGCGTTTATTGTTTTTTAATGTTTCTATTTTACTGGAAGGCTTCTGTTTTGCCAACTTTCTAATGTAGATTTAGGGCTTGTTACTATCAGCTTTATTTTGATAATTTGTCTTTATCATTTCCTTCTTTTTTGTGTGTGTGTGATGATAGCTGACTTGGTAGTGCCTCATTTTCTTCATTTACTAGCAAGTCATCCACAACTATTCATTTATTACTGACTTGTTCCTTCCTGGTCCTCTCCTACTCCCTTCACTTCCCCTCCTCCAAGCTGTTATTCACTGTGTCCACTTCAGTGCCCTTCTCTAATCATCTGTTGCTCTTTTCACACTCTAGTACACTTACCTACCCACCCATTCCTTCTGTTCCTCAATCCCTATTCTCTCTCTCATATTCACCTTGTACCTTGAGGATATGGCCTCACCATCTCTCTCTCCAGTTGAGAAAGCTTTGAATTCACCTCTTCAGCAAGATGCCTATTTCTGTCCCTCTATCATACTTCCATGTCCATCAGTACCCCACTCAGTTGGGGGAGCTGAGCTTCTCTTGCAAGTTTTCTGGTGACCTCACCAGTGCTGGTGCCATGAAAAAGCACTCAGTACATTCTGTCAAGTGGTTGATGTTAAGAAGAGCATCCAGCCATAGAAACCATGCCAAAACAGGCATTGGAGTTCAGTGCAGCTCTCTGGTTCATTGGTTTTTGCTTGCCAGCTTTGAAAAGGGGATATAAACTGATGGTGATGGCGTTAATGACATAAGGTGTAAGATTATTCTCTACACAATTCAAATGGTACCCACAACAGAGTACTGCTCCTGCATATGAAATAATATTACTGCCACACACACACATCACATCAAAAGAAAGGTTACACAACTGGCTGGTACACTCCCAATCTCTGGCCCATAAGCTTGCTGCCTTCGATTTCTCTCCCATCTCTACTGTTTTACAGTGGCTTCTGCCCCTCAGAGCACTCTCAAATCCACTCATCTTTACTCCTCTTGTCACCCATTTTATTACCCCAATCTTGATCCCACCTCAGGTCCTCTTCAGAAGAACTTCAGCTTACTGCATATATCTTCTTTTCTACACCCACCAACTTGAAACATTAACAACATAAACCCAACTTGTCTTGAAGGGCCTGCAAACCATGGATACATCCCCTTTCTCCAATCCTACACCCACAACACACAAAAATGTCTATTGACTAGAAAAATCTAGTCTTTGCTTAATTGAACTTTGTATTGCACTGCTTTTTCTTGTAAGATTTTTGTAAGTCATTCTTTTGTGATATATTTTATAGGGTCTCATGAACCTTTTCTTTCCTGATGATGATGATAACCCATCTTTAATGCTTGAAGAAGAGCCAGTTCGACGAGATTCATTGTCTTATGAAGAGATTGTTAAAGATTTTATCCTTGAAGAGAACCAGTATCTTCGAGATTTAAACATGATCATAAAAGTATTTGCTGCACCATTTGAGAAGGTTCTTCAAGCAAAAGTAAGAGGTATTTATTTTATTAATGCACCAACACAGTATGAACATTAAAAAAAAAATCTATTTACCAAATAATATATATACATATATAGTTGTTTTAATTTCACAGAATAGTGAAACTTAGATAAATTGCATTTTTGGCATTAGTTTCACAACCACTAAGAAATAACTAACAGACCCATCTGAATGATTCTCATGCCATGTGCCAACAACTTGGGTATATCCATTAAGTTTCATTCTATAATGGCGCTAATTATGTTTGAAACACAAATAAATATGCTTCAGTTCTCTGCATTTTTTTTTTTTAGGTATAATTAGGATAAAATTTTGGAATTCCAAATATTGTTTGGATTAAGTGTTTTTTTTAACATGATGACCAAACCAATGGAATTTGTCGGAAAATTGTAACTTTGCAAAGATTTTCCTTTCTACAGCGCTAAATCAAGAGAAAGCTGTAATATATATATATATATATGTATGAAATAATATTTCAATATTTTGACACAAAATGCATTTAGACATACACAATTTCCAAAATATTTTATCAAAAAACATGAACTTTTAATAATTATTTGCTCCAAAAAATATTTAAGTATGTTCTCAGTCTTTGGCGTCTTAAATTATGACTAAATAATTGTTAAAAGTAATGCATTTGTCTTTGAATAATGCAAATTAATTGTCAGAACGCCATGATAGATCGTTAGCTCCTACACGCATTTCTTTCTCTCCTTGTTTCTTTCTGTGTATCTTTCTGTCGAAGAGCATAGGCTCGAAACGTAAAAGACTTTTTCTATTTCTATTCCTGAGCGCTATACTAATACATTTGTTTGTTTGTACTCCACCTGCCTTCGTCTTTTGTTTATTTTCGTAAACTTTCCCTTTATATATATATTTATGTATTTTTGTTTTATTTCATAGAAAATGGAAGTATTGTTTAGTAATATAAAAGATATAATGGAATGCAGCGCTAACCTACTTAGTTCAATTGAAGACCAAATGGAAATAGCCGAAGAAAATGAAGCACCAACAGCAGGAATACCATTTGTAGAAATGGCTGAAGTAAGGAATACATATATGATGTTTTAATTTAATTTAATTTTTTTTTTTTTTTTTTGCATTTATATAACTGCATTGTATGAAAAAAATTTTTATAAAACTATTAGAGGTATAAGGGATTAGTTTCAGGTCTCTATTAAATTGATTACTTTGGCGAGAATGATATTTTTAAAAAATTAGTTTTAATTCCTCAATATTTTGAAGCAGTTTTCTGTAAATAAACTTCCAAAATTTAAACAAGAAAAATCCTAAAATTTGTATTTCAAATAAATACAGATAATTGAGTAAAATACTCAGTTTGAAATTTTGTATTTTCTCCTGATATATATATGTATATATATATATATATATATATATATATATAAATGCAGACATGGCTCTGTGGTTAAAAAGTTCACTTTGCAACCAAAAGGCTTCAGTTTCAGTCTTACTACATGGCACCTTGGGCAAGTGTCCTCTCTTAGTATGTTAGACAGACCAATGCCTTGTAAAGGAATTTGGTAGAAATTGAGGAAATCTCATTGTGTATGTGTGAGTGTATATGTCATGGTATCAACCAAACTATTTGATGTTGTTATACATCACTAGTCACGGTGCACTTTGTTGTTTTAGCTTTCAAATGACACCATGTCACTGGTGAAGCGAACAGGCCAACACTCCACTGATCAGAAGGTTATTCATTCACAGTTACCCATTTACAGCTGAGTTGACTGAACAACATGAAATGAAGCGTTTAGCTCAAGAATGCAATGCACTGCCCAGTGTGAGAATGGAACCCATGATCTAACGATCATGAGTGCAATACTCTAACCACTAGACCTCATGCCTTCCCTCTCTCTCTCACACACACACAGTGTGGAACTGTGTCAATGACCCAGTCACAGTTTGTGTGATGAATTTTATACCAAATATTTAAATGAAGTTAATTAAGTCATTGTGTGTTTTTGAAGGGCTAATATGTATCTGTAATTGTTTTGAATATCAAGACATGGTCTCAGATCAAATCGCATAATATATGGAAATAGTTATGACATGATGTTGATTTGTTTACGTCACTGTAACTTAGCAGTTTGGCAAAAAGAGAAAGATAGAATAAGTATCAGATTTAAAAATAAGTACTAGGCTTGATCTGATTGACTAAATCCATCAAAGCAGTGCTCCAGCTTGGCTGCAATCCAGTGACTATCACATGCAGAAGACTATATGTGCATATATGTAAACTTCGTTTTATTGAAGAATGTTGTTTCCCTGGATATATGCTATCTTTGCACTATACATTATATATCCATATGCCAACTTATGTATGTGTGTGTATGTTAACACAGACACACACGTCTGTATGTTCGTATGTATGTATGTTTGCCTACAAGTACATTTTTATTTATATTTTAGGAAGAAGAATTCTTTGTTTATGAAAAGTATATGTCAGATATGGTTTCATCTGTTGGAAAGGAGCTTCATGATACACTTTTACAGTTGACAGAAACTATAGACTATCATGTGAGTTCTTAACATTTTCTAACATCATCATCACCATCATTGTTTAATGTCCACTTTCCATGCTGGCATGAGTTGGACAGTTTGACTGAGGGCTGGCAAGCCAGAAGGCTGCACCAAGCTCTAATCTGATCTGGCAAAGTTTCTATAGCTGGATACCCTTCCTAACGCCAACCACTCCGAGAGTGTAGTGGGTGCTTTTTACATGCCACCGGCACGAGGGCCAGTCAGACAGTACTGGCATCAACCACGCTTGAATGGTGCTTTTTATGTGCCACTGGCATGGGAACCAGCCAGGCAGCACTTCCTAACGTCAACCACTCCAAGAGTGTAGTGGGTGCTTTTTACATGCCACTGACACGAGGGCCACTCAGGCAGCACTGGCAATGACCACGCTCGAATGGTGCCCTTTTACATGCCCCTAGCACAACTAAATAATAAACAACTCTGTTGTCTGGAAGATAAAATATAAAAACATATTAACTATTTTTTTTTTTACTTTGTAGACTTACACTTACAATTTCAAAGATGCTGTCAAATATGTACTTCCAAAACTGCTGCTTGGACCAATTTATCACCTGCTGCATTATTTTGATGTTATGAAGGTGAGTGAGTTTTTTTTTCTTTTCATGGTTTTTGAGTTTGTAAAAAGAATTCTTGTTGTTTACAGATAGTTTACCATTTGATATTCAAGTTGTTCTCCAAAATATTCTAAAATATATCATAGCTTAAAGGTTAGAAATATCTGCTGAATTGAAAAAAACAAAAGTACATGAGTAGGTATTTCTATACTTTCTGTGAAGAAAATCTCAAGAAAAGTTCTGATAATTAATTGGTTAATGTTAATGAATAAAATAACATTAACGTAATGACTGAATTTAATCAAGCTGAGGTATTGGAAACTGAAACAGCACCACTATTATAATGATTCACTTTGTTGGCAGAAAGTGGCAAAATATTTTAAAGTTAGATTTATTTCATGAAGTATTTAGTGAACAACAAAACTAGAATAGACTTCAATCCTTTTGTTACCATATTTTTGTTCAAATACACTTGTTTTGTTTCAATTAATTTTAAAAAATAATGAAAAATTTAGTGAAATAACTTTGTCATTACTAATTAAGCTGGCTTTTGGAACATATAAATTCATGTGAAATTTTGAAGAGTTTCTTTTGGGTCACCTTAAAACAAGAACTTCATATCATAGAACAAAGGGTTGTTCAAGCAGGTTGCTCTCAAACAGGTTAAAAGGAACAAACTTCATTGTAAAAAAAAAAAAACCCTCATATATTAACTTATATCTCTGTCAACATATTTAGTTATACTAAAAATATTTTATTGATAATACTAGTAGTTTACATATAAAAAAATAATAAATTTACCATATTATATTAAACACTTCTGTACTATATTATGTTAAACATTACTATACTATATATGTAAGCTGTATTACTACCATATTAATACTCTAGAGTAAAGACTCCCTTCAGTCACGAATGACCATGGGATTGCACCTAGAAAGTTCCCCTCTGAGGTACAAGTCTGGGCAAGTTTGTTTATGGAAGACAAGCAGTTGCCCATGCATACCAGCCTCCCTTCTTCACGCCACTGATGTTAACCAAGGAAAAGGCAAAAGCTGATAGCTTGGCACCAGGGACATTGCAACTCATGTCCACAGCTGAGTGAACTGGAGCAGTGTGAAATGAAGTGACTTGCTCAAGAACACAACACATAGCCTGATCTGGGAATCAAACTCACTACTTTGTGATTATGAGCCCAAAACTCTAACCACTGTGCCATGTGCCTTCAGATATTAGTGTTGACTACTGTGTATTTAACATAAAATAGTAGTAGATTGTGTTGATGTCTAATTCATTTATGGAGCTATATTTGTTGAAATAATAATAGGAGTGGCTGTGTGGTAAGTACCTTGCTTACCAGCCACATGATTCTGGGTTCAGTCCCACTGTGTGGTGCCTTAGGCAGGTATCTTCTGCTATAGCCTCAGGCTGACCAAAGCCTTGTGAGTGTATTTGGTTGATAGAAACTGAAAGAAGCCTGGTGTATATATATATGTGTTGGTGTGTCTGTGTTTGTCCCCCACACCATCACTTGACAACTGATGTTGGTATGTTTACATCCCGATAACTTAGCAGTCTAGCAAAAGAGACTGATAGAATAAGTATTAGGCTTACAAAGATATGGGGGGATCGATTTGTTTGATTAAAGGTGGTGCTCTAGCATGGCCGCAGTCAAATGACTGAACCAAATAAAAGAAAGGAATATATATTATTATTCAGAATATTTGCAACTATATGTGCTTTTATCCATATTGTTTAAAAGGATTATTCATATATGTACAACTGGAGTATTTAAAAATTCAGTTTTTTGGTATATTCACTTAGCACTTTTGTTTTGTGCATTTTTGATAACATTTCAAAGCTGACTGACCATTTTCAGCTTCTATAAGCTAAACTGTTAGTCTGGTTGCAATCTCGTAGAAAAACAAAATTAGTTTTCAGAGTTAATGTATTCAAATATTAAAACGTAACTTCATTTGATAATACAGGAAAAGCATATCTAAGAGCTTTATTTAAATTTGCTTTAATATTGGTTCAATTTACTGCTTCTAGATGCTGCAAGACACAAGCCCTAATGATGAAGATAAAGAATTCTTGGGACAAGCAATTGGTTTAATGGTTAATTTAAAAACATCTGTAGAAAAGAAGTTTGGAAATAATCTTGGCAAACGACGGCCATGGTGAGTATTTTTCTATAACTCTTAATACAATGTCTACATTGTCTGTAACAGGACACTTAACTCTCAGTGGCCCAGTGTAGCTGTGAGCTACAAAATGTACTAAAGGCTGGAGTGGTTCGATTTTTATCAGAAACAGTAACAATTAAAGGAATTCATTTTTAATTGACATGCAGTGTTAAGTTCAACCACTTGACGGGAGTTGTTAGAAGTTGATTTGATTTACTCATTAACAGCTGATTTTGATCATAAAGAGCTGGACTAATTGGCACAACAGACAGCTTATTTAAGGCATTATTTGAATACTTATTGATGGGTCTGCAAATTCAGCATGTCAGTTATGATTTATCTTTATAACTGCTTCTTTCAACAAATAATTTCTTTTGCTTAGACTATTGCAATCTGGTTCATGTTGTACAAAAGGACTGTTTGGTTTATGCTGGTTATATTTTCTATGATTTAGGATTTATAACATCTCATCACAAAACTTATGACATTTGTTTAATGTGTTTGAGGGCTGCAGTTATGTGTCTAATTGGGAAACTCTTTTGTTGGATTCTTGAAGTTGCTAAAATACCATTTCCTAGCTTTACAACTAATTATCAATATTCTTATACATTTCCTTTTATTCAAGGAATCCATTCTTATTGACCAGGGATAGAACTGGTCGCAGCACTCATTCAAATTCTTTTAAACCAGTAGTCAATGAATTTATCTGTGTCTCTTTGAAGATTATGTTAATTATTTTAGTTGGATTTTTTTTAATAATTTGATTATTTATCTGAAGTGTTGGTGCCACTTAAGAAGCAAAAAAGCACCCACTACATCTTGTAAAATGGCTGGAAGGGTATCCTGCCAAAGAAACTATGCCAAAGCAGATCGTAGAATTTGGTGCAGTCTTCTGATTTGTCAGCACCTGTTAGACCAACCCATGCTAGCATGGAAAGTGGATATTAAATGATGATGGTGTTTATTAAGCAATACTGTCACTATTTTAGATGTAATCTTGTGATTAAAAAAAAGTAAAAGTATAAATAATGTTAGGTTATAAAAATTTTTTTAATCACTTTGGCAGAGGAAGAGATGCCATGGAAGAGTTACCTTTGGAGAAGAGACCTAGTTTGAATACTTGCAACAGAGCATGACTCTGTTCTCCCAAAAAAGCATTCTGTCAAGATTCATCACATTCTTCCTAATTGAAGAGTTGAATCTGTGTTGGAATATATTTAAATATTAATATTTTCAAACTTAGTGAAACTTTAACTCCTGCATTAAATTCTTTAGCATTTAAACTGACCATATCCAGCCCAAACATTCTATCTGTCTTATGTTGAAACAGCTTGATCTTGCCTCTCTCTCCTATCCTACAGTGCCATTCTAAAAAAATGAACAATCACATCATCAAAATCTCAGAGTTATGAGATAATGCATGATTAGGTCAAAACAATGTCTCATGGATGTCTTTTGTCATTTTCGTTATTTTTAGGGAAACCTCATTACGATTACAAGGTCAAAGTGGACGACAGGCAGCATTGGCCAAAATGAATGAACTTCAGAAAAGTATTGATGGTTGGGAAGGCAAGGACATTTGGCAAAGTTGCAATGAATTTATTATGGGTATGTATTCAAAAATACTCTTCTAAATTGCTTTCACACATGCAAGCTCCTAATTAAAATATGTTTATTCTACTTCTTCTAATTAAGCTTTTATCAAACTGCAAGCAATCAAAATGTTACAAACAGCAAAGTTTTAAAAAAATATCATATGTTTCTTCATCCATTTTAAGTCATTGACAACAAGATTCAAAGTTAATATCATATGTGAGAGTATTATGAATGCAACTATCATCTATAGATTTGAAAAGGCCAACATACTAACATACTAACTTACACCTCATAAATTTAATTAACCCTTTCGTTACCAACCTGGCTGAAACCAGCTCTTGGCTCTGAGTACAAATATCTTGTTTTCATAAGTTTTGAATTAAAATCTTCCACCAAACCTTAATCACAATTTATGTTCCTAACACTAGCTTAATGATAACTAAGTTATTTTACTAAATTCTTTGTTATATTTAAAGTAATTGAAAGAAACACAGAGCATCTTAAAATAAATACAGTAACAAAAGGGTTAAAAAATCTGTTATCAAAGCTTACTGAACAGAACAGTGAGCCATGGTGAGAAGTTTAAATAACTAACTGAAAGTTAATGATTTATACTAAATATTTCAAAGAGAAAAGGAAAAAGGTCTCTGATATATTAAAGAATATATAAATATTTAAGCATGGAAGATATTGGAGTTAAGGCTAGTTGACTAATTACAAAATTAGCATCTTCATGAAGGAAATTACCTACCAAAAGTGGAAATAAAATCTTGTGGATAATTTAATGTTCTAGTTAATTTACCTTCATAGAGTAGTATTTAGACTAATTGTTAATTACTTAAGCTTAAAATCCTTATATCTAAGCTGTTGATAGATTCTAGAATTTTGTTGGATATTATTAATTTGTAAAATGAAGCTGAGTTTTCTTGATAAACATTTTTGATGCATTTCATTCTTCTTTTATAGAGGGAATATTACTTAAATATACTGGCCGGCGTCCTACAGAACGGTATGTGTTCCTCTTTGATGGTTTGCTGGTATTATGTAAGCAAAATCTTCGACGGTCTTCAACAATGGGACCTGCACCAGAATACAAACTCAAAGAGAAGCATTATTTACGGAAGATAGAAGTGGTGGACAAAGAAGATACTGAAGGTAAAAAGAATGACTCTATATTGGTAGCTTTTAATTAAATTACATGGATTTATAGATATTTCTTTAATTTCATTTTGAGGTTTGTTTTCAAAATATGCTTCTACATGTTTTCATGTATGTATATTAGAGTTTGTTTTTATGTCAAGTTATAAGAAAAGAAAAACAAATGAACATTAACCTGAAGAATTACTCAATACCTTTTAGTGTAGTACCTGTTTATTATACTTTTAAAAGAAGCCAGCTGGTAGCAACCTCACAGGTTTGGCCTGCTAGTCATAAAAGCATAATGTATAAATTTTATGATTTTGCTTAAACATAGTGATACTAATAACCAGTTGTTAGAACTCATATATTTATGCTTTAGAGTAAAGCATAGGGTTTTTGCAGAGCATAATATAATTTAATGACTGACAAAAGAACAGCAGTTACATAATCACTTTCATATATATACACACACGCATGTATATATATTCATATATTTTTAATCCGTTTATCCATGGTTGCATGGGTTGTGTGTGTGTGAACATATATATAAATATATATATATATCACCATCATATCTTTTTTCCATTTTTCAGAGTATAAGCATGCATTTGAAATTCAGATCCGAGACCATCCAAGTATAATTATGCTGTGTAAATCTATAGACGAAAAGAACACTTGGATGGCTGCATTAATTTCTCTACAAACAAGGAGGTGAGTGTGGTTTTTCTGTTTGTCACAAATTTTAAATCATTTTTCTTTATTGAATGGAATGATGTGCACATTCACCACGTTCAGCCTTGATCAATCTCTTGATTCTGCCTCTGCTTTATCTACCCTCATACAACAGCTTAAGTCCTATTTTCACCAATGAAAAGTTGTCGATTATTATAGCTCAAATCTTTCGTAGTTACTGCCCTTGTTTCCTGCATTGTGTTTTTCAACTCATTCATTTTACTTTTACACAAAGTTGGCTCATTTGTTCTTGTCTTTCTGCCATAATATGATTACCATCTCCAATGAGCTATCATTACTTTTCACAATGTTTACTACTTGACAATTTTAATTCCTGATAACATTAAGAGCATTTTGAAGCCTGTATTCATTGACAGGTTACTTACTACATCAAAGTAGCCTACTAAAATAGTTAATTGTTATATTTGTTAAGCTCAAGCTATTATAAAGACATGGTGAATTTTTTCAAAAGAGTTGCAGAGGTTTTTTGACAACTGCCTTGAGTATTTCTTATTAAACAAATCAATATTTTTAACAGACATCACTCATACACACTGTATGCTAGATTAGTGTTGTCTTTTCTTGTACAAACATAGACTAATCTCTGTACTTTATTTTTTTAAGTTCATGTTACATATTCCCTGGTTTCTGAAATTCGCCAACCCCCACTCCTGACGTGCCTATGCACCGTTATTCTTTACGACTCTTTCAATGTTCACTTTTCTCTACTTCATAATAGTAGTTACTCTTTCATTACTCGAATTATATATATCTGCTCTCTGTCCTCTCTTTTAATCTTTTCTAAGATGCTTTTCTAGAAAAGAATAAAATAAAATAGTTTGAGTTGTTATATATAATGAGATTGATGAAATGGAGTAAGACATGCATGTTATTTAGTTGGATGCATTAAACAGTCAGAACAACAGAGATAAAAAATGGAGAATTCAAGTCAAATGTATGAGTTGGTGGTATTGGTAACTTGTTAGAGTTTGTGTACTTTCATGCAGATGAATGCATTGTTCTAAATCTGTTAACAATACTATTGGTTGTTCTTGTGTTGTGCATTGGACTAGGAGCAGCAGCTAAAGTATTTTCTGGTTTTGCTTTTGTGAATAACGTTTGGTCATGCATATTTGTAGAGTGTATGATAGTTTTAACTATGTTTGTTAGTTGTTAAAATGCAGTGTTGTAAATATTTCTTGATGTGTAGTGTTTGTGTTTTTAGATTAAGCTGTCCTTTTTTCTGGATCTTTTAATGATATCCTTATTAGACTATGTTGTGATTGGGCATAGCCAAGTCTTGTGTGCAATGTCATGCAAGAGTGTGGAGTTACATCATCTGTGAAGATGTGTATATGAATAATCTAGGAAAGGGAGAGTGAGAAAGGTTTACTGAGCCCTAATACACACTCAAGTTAACAGTGAAGGTTGGAGAAAGCTCTATCAACACACTTTTGAATGATCTGGTGAGAAGTTCCCAACCAGGTGGTCATGGACAGATAGATCCAGGACAGCATTTCCATCCATTGTAAGCATTTGGTTACTTTACCAAATGATTGTATGTTGAGTAAATCAAAGAGAAGGGAGTTAAACAAACAGTTTTAACAAATGCTTGCCTGAAACTTTATTGATAATATTATTCCTTCATGCAGGTCTTCGACAGTTTTTTAGGTGGAAGTTTTGAAAATCAAACTTTATTCTAACCTTCAGTGGAAAACAACAAGTAGTTCATTATTTTCTACCAAGTGTTTTCAGTAATCTCATCAGAAATATAACTGATACCATGCTACATTTCATAAATTTCATTTATTTTTTTTTCTAATGTTAGCCTTGCTATATCTGTCTCTGTATAGTTTTTTCCTTCTCTAAAACAACGTATTTGTCTTTGCAAAGGATAATAAACATGTTTCTAGTAGTTTTTATTGCATTCTCTGGGTATTCACAAAATCGATCTTACTACTTATACTCCTCCTCACTGCTTTCAATATTACAATAGTATTGATCTTCTGCTACAGATTATTAGTTTATTGTTTAAGGTTACAGATACTTTAAAACAGGCATAAGTTGCACTATTAGAAAAATTCAAGGAAATTTTTCATTAGGTGCACCATTCAAGAAGTTTTGCAGGCTGCAATTTGACCATGACTGCTCTAAAATTTGGTACACAATTTGACTTTTCTATATTTCACATTTCTATATTTCATTGCTATATTTGACATTTCTATATTTCATTGCTGCTGATATATAAAAAAAAAAATTTCCATGCTTCAGCTAAAAATCAAGGTGACGCTATTATCAATATTTGGTTTATTTTTCAGTATGTTGGAACGAACATTAGACAATATATTGAAGGAAGAAGAGAAAGAGCATCCACTGCAGTTACCCCCACCATTAATATATAAGTGAGTATTGCTCTTTTCCTTACTTTTTTTTTCTCTTTTTTTTTTACACTAACCAGATTCTGACTGCAATAAGTTTTTTTTTTAGTTCAGATGTTTCTAGTTTTGGAATTGTTACACCATTTGAGAGTTTAAATTCTCAGTTTTATTTCATAAATAATCACTAATAAGATATTATATTTTTGTTTATCATCTTCTCAAGAGTCATTGCAGAAAAATTGACATAAAGGAATCATCATACAGAAATAGTACTTTTATTACTCTTTTTTCGAAAGGAAGATTACTTTTTTGTTATGACATGTTTGATAGTTTTTGTTAGATCAAATTTCTCAACTCTTTATAAAATTAGCATTCAGAATCTGTTTATTTGTCAGTGCCTTCTGAGATTTTAGTGAAAAACAGTACAGTGTGCCAATAAAATTTTTTGTCTAATGTAATTTTGGTCCTTTTTACCTCAAAATAAGTTCCATTACATTTCTGGACCCTGGAATCTTCAAAATAGAGGAATTTTGTCCCTTATTATATCAAAATAGAAAAGAAACTTATTTCGGTTGTTGCATAACAGGTATTAGAACATGTGTGCAAACTGGAAGACACATACAGACGTGAAAACATACACACAGGGATAAAGCCTACGTATTAAACACATGATAAAGCCTTTTGTGAATGAACAATATTTTAGCTTGAGAGAGAGAGAGAGAGAGACAAACTGAAAGACAAAAAGAGAGCAGGGAATGACAACTGTTCTGCTGAAGTAATGCTAAAGGTATTTGTGTTCATTCAATATGTGTGTGTGTATATGTGTGTGCCATACATGCACATATCCATTTAATGGACACAAATACATATTTATCTTTATTTCAGAAGGACTGTAATCATTCTTTGTCCCCTTAGTATCTCTCTCTCTCCCTTCTTAGCATGCTAAAATTTTGTTTATTCATTGTGTCTGTGTATTATTTTCTTATATGGATTGCTATTGAAATGCAAGTTAAAGAAGTTTTTTTAAAAAAACTGTATCTCTGTTGCAAGTAATAAAAGTAACGTAAATAGTGTATTTGAAATAAAATATTTATACAGAATTATGAGGATTCTCAAATAATATATTGGTCATTGAGTCTCTTTTCTTGAATAATGCCTGGTATTGTATATAAAACTTCAATAAATTCAGTTACAGAGGAGAAGCAAAAAAATATTAGATTACATATTAAAACAATAGCTGCAAGGAGAAAATGTTGGAATCCAAACTACTTGATTATTAGTTCAAATTTTACTGCAGCTATAAGATGTATCTTTTGACAAGGTACATAACTGCTTGTTTCAAACCAGTTTACAAAAGGAGTCTAAACATGGTTACTTGACTTACACGAAAATGCAGCCAAATCTCTCTGAAACCATACTTGTTTATCCTAATAAGGGAAAAGCACATTAGATAATGTAGTCTGGGTAAAGTGTGCCAAATACTAAAAAAAAAAGAAAAAGAAAGGGATAAAAACAGGGTGGGATAGTGTTGGCTGGATTGATAA
The DNA here is from genome assembly GCF_006345805.1 of Octopus sinensis. NCBI lineage: Eukaryota > Metazoa > Mollusca > Cephalopoda > Octopoda > Octopodidae > Octopus > Octopus sinensis. The sequence continues at coordinate 124,247,162 of NC_043000.1, read as the reverse complement.
AAGCAGTGCTAACCTGAAGCTAAAGAAAGAGGACAACAATAACAGGCTCAGCTTTTAATATGGTGAATGTGAAGCTGTGTAGCCTAGTGGTTAGTGTATTATGCTCCTGATTGAAAGATTGTGGTTTTGATTCCTAGATCAGACAGGGTGTTTGTTCTTGACCAAACCACTTAATTTCACATTGCTTCAGCTCACTCAGCTTTCAATGAGTTCTAGCAATAGCTGGGAAGTTAACTCTGTGATGGACTGGCGCCCCATTCAGGAGGGGAGGGTGAAGTTTAACCTCAGTCAAAGACAATTGGTCCAGCATAGGTGCAGGCATGGCTGTGTGGTAAGAAGTTTGCTTTCTAATCCAATGGTTCCATGTTCAGTCCCGCTGTGTGGCACCTTGGGCAAATGTCTACTATAGCCTCAGGCTGACCAAAGCCATGCAAATGGATTTGATAGGTGGAAACTGAAAGAAGCCCATGTTTGCGTGTGTCTTTGTGTATGTGTTTACATCCTCTTAACTTAGTGCTTCAGCAAAATGGACCAATAGAATAAATACCAGGCTTTATAAAAAAAAGTTTATAACTACTGAAATCAATTCATTCAACCAAAGTTCTTCATGACAGTGCTCCAGCATAGCCACAGCCTATTGACTGAAGCTAATGAAAGATAAAAAAAATATGCAAATATCTGAGTTTGCAGAAATTCCTGCCAACAATTTTGACATGGAAAATTTTATGTAAAAACAATAAAAGTAAATAAAACTTCTCTTTTCTATTCATTTTTCCATTGTTTTAATTTTTTTTTCAACTTTTATTTATTTTAGGTTTGCTGTAGAAGACTCTAGTGACAACATTGTGTTTGAAGAGAACCAAGAAGCAAGTGGAGAGAGTCCATTAATTAAAGGGGGAACTCTCCTTAAACTTGTTGAACGACTCACCTACCATATGTATGCTGATCCCAAATTTGTACCAACATTCCTCACAACCTATAGATCCTTCTGTACACCACAAACGCTGTTGGATCTTTTAATTGAACGGTAAGAATAAGATAATTCTCTTTCAAAAATTCAGTTTGATAAGTTATGAACCAAAAGTATTATGTACTAAAGTTAAGTTTATCCTAAAACAATTCCCCATTTACATTAATTTCATTAAAAATAAACACCACAGATGCACACACACATGCACACTGTTGAATTTTAAATTTATCACGAATTTAGTGAAATTTAGAGTAAAATAATTAAGTTTATTATTATTATTATTATATGTTTGACTTTTGCTTTGTATTTGTACAAGTTGACTTCAAGTCTCACCCAGAGACCTCAAGAGACAAGTTAGAAGTTCAAGCTGGTGTTATGCCTAGAGTGTCATATATTTGATTTTGCACATAGTATTGCTCTAAAGAATGTTTAAGAAAACATAAGAAAATTATGAGTTTGTTTTAAGATTTGAGATTACATAGTCAGTATTTTACGTAGGATATGAGCAGTTCCCATGAGCACTATCTGTTGAATTTCTGCCTTTTTTTGGGTTTCCTGGTATCTGATGAGCTAGGTAGAAATCAGCCCCTTTTGCTATCATTCCTAGGGCACCTATGACAACAGGTATTGTTTTAATGTTGAGGTTCCACATTTTGTCAATTTCTACTTCAAGATCTTTATACTTGCTTAGTTTTTAGTAGGTCTTGACAGATACATTTATGTTGATTGGGATAATCATATCAATGAGGAGGCATGTTTTTTGTCTGAAATCTTTCTGGACTATTCATGTCTATCTTTTTGTCAGTTTGTTTGTTTGCTGCTGCTGTTGTTGTTAAGAAGGCAGCAAGCTGGCAAAATCATTAGCATGCTGGACGAATTCACTCACAAGGCTTTGTTTGGCTCAAGGCTATAGTAGAAGGCACTTGCCCAAGGTGCCATGCCGTAGCATTGAACCCGGAACCATGTGGTTGGTAAGCAAGCTTCTTACCACACAGCCACTCCTGCACCTTGTGTACACCAGCACAGAAATGCACACTTAATATTTTTGTCATGGTTCCTTCTCATTTTCTGCAACACTGGTATATTCAGAATATTTTCTTATGAGCATCTGAGAACAGCTGTGCTGAACTGCATTTTTAAGAATGTCATTCATGTTAAGAGCAGCAGCTTATATGTAGGAAAAAACAATTCAGAGTTCAATTAATCATAGTTGAATTGTTAATTAGCCAATATTTTAATGATCCTTTTTGATATTAAAAGTATAAAAAATAAATTCCTTTTATTTTTAGATTTGATATTCCTGAATCGGAAGTGAAACAACAAAGTGATGACAACCCCGCCTCTGGTGACCCCACCTCCCTTTCTTTACGTGATCTCAAACGTCTTCGAAAAGAATATATCAAACCTGTGCAGTTTCGGTAAGCATTGTTTTTGTTTTTCTAATTCTTAGATATGAAATTGTTTAACTATTACCATCAAAGCTGTGAGCTGGCCAAATCTTTTGATAAAACGCTTGGCGGCATTTCTTTCAACTCTTTAGTTCTAAGTTCAAATTATGTTGTGTTCAACTTCACCTTTTATCCTTTCAAGATCATTAGAGTAAGTATCAACTGTACAATGGGGTCGATGTAATAGATGAAATCCCTCCTCATAGAATTGCTGGCCTTGTGCCAAAATTTGAAATGGTTATATTTTCAGTGTAAGCATATCTCTCAGAGCAGATTTGATTCTCTTATATATTGTCCATAAGAAAACTTGTTTTCATTTTTTGGAGTATTTTTTTAAACGAATTTTATTTTGTTTTTATTTAGCACAAATGATTGGGAAATATTTAATAAGCTTAAATTCTTTGTACATAGATTATCATCATTATCATACACCTTGGTATTTAAACTTAGAAATGTGAGACCTATGCTGGTGGCATATAAAAAGCACGATTCAAGTGTGGTCGATGCCAGTGCCGCCTGACTGGCACCTGTGCCAGTGACATGTAAAATGCACCATTTGAGCATGACTGATGCCAGTACTGCCTGACTGGCATATAAAAAAACACCATTTGAGCATGGCCAATACCAGTGCCGCCTGACTGGCACGTAAAAAGGACCATTTGAGTGTGGCCGATGTCAGTTCCACCTGACTGACTCCCGTGCTGGTGGCACATAAAAACACCCACTACACTTTCAGAGTGGTTAGTGTTAAGAAGGGCATCCAACTGTAGAAACCTTGCCAGATCAGATTGGAGCCTGGTGCAGCCTCCTAGCTTGACAGTTCTGAGTCAGACCATCCAACCTATGCCAGCAGGGAAAGCAGATGGTAAATAATGATGATGAGACATTCAAATTAAATACTATATGGCTAACCTAGCCATTTATTGTTGCTTTTTATATTTGGAATAGTTTGTGTATATTGTCCTCATCATCATCGTTTTTTGTCCATTTTTCTATGCTTGCATGGGTCTGACAATTGTTGAGACAAGTTTTCTGTCACTAGATTCCTTTCCTATCGCTACCTATTCTCAAGCAAGGTAATATTTTCTCATGATTTTGTGGAAGACTGGGAACAAACAACCTTGTTTGTATTATAATGCTTTTATACAACCATCATATACAGCAAGGGTACACACACACACATATATACTCGATATGGTTCTTTCAGTTTCCATCCCCTTGTTCCACTCACAAGGCTTTGGTTGGTCCAGGGCTATAGTAGACGACACTTGCCAAGGTGCTGCAATGTGGAATTGAACCCAAGACTGCATTTTGTATTTATTTTACACATGATCATTTTATGGCACTAAGGTGTTATAATTTTCAGATTGAGCAAGTCCTGTACAACTTCTAATTAAAACTATTTGTCTCTACTCTTTACTTTTTCAGAGTTTTAAATGTTTTACGACATTGGGTAGAACGCCACTTTTACGACTTTGAAAGAGACAAAAGTCTACTTCAGAAACTCTTCAGCTTTCTGGATAGGATTCAGGGTAAAGCTATGAGGAAGATGGCTCGGTCGATTACAAAAGTAATTTATAGAAAGGTATATCATTTTTATTTTTAATTTCCATTTTGTTGCTGCTTGCATTAAATAAGTTTATTTTGCCTTTACTTCAAGTAATTATAGTTTGAAACAAGCTAATTGTACTACTTTTCATTCAGAAGACCTGTTGCTTAAATATTTGCCTTTAGCAAATCCATCAGACTACCAGTCGGGTCAGTGTCATCTCATTGGCTTTAGGAAATATTATTTTTATTACTCATATATTTACATACGGTTCATTCTGTTAATATAATTTTTAACACAGAGAGAGAGAGAGAGAGAGTAGGAGTTTCCATCTAACAAATTCCATTCACAAAGTAATTGGTAAGCCTAAGCTTATAGAAAACTCAGAGCCACTAATTATTTTTACATTAAATATATTTCTTACTCTGAAATAAGTTGACAAACAGAATCAATAAATAATTTATTAATGCTTGTTGATAATTTAGTCAACATCGAGTACTAATTCAACTCTTACTAACAGCCACCCTTATCTCCCCCTTTATCCAGTTCATTTCTTTGTCGTATCAAACCACTGAAAACGAATATGTATTAATTTGATCCTTGATTTTCCTGTATTTCCAGGTTGAGAGTAGTAGTACTGAGAGAGGAACAGTATTACAATCTGTACCCCCTCCTTTTGAGTGGCATTTGGCATTTGCAAGTGAAGAGTTTGATCTCATGACTGTAAGTATTCACCTCTTCATATCCTCTTGACAAAACCACAAAGTATGACAAATCTAAATATTACTCTTTGCTGTTTGTTCGTGCATCTGACACCTACTCTTGTTTATTGAAATATTACTCCTAAGTAAAAACAGGAGAGATACCACCATCATCATCATCATCATCAAAAATGGTTTTACAGCTGATATTGATATTAATCGTGGTTTTTCTCTTTGATGTTAAATACTGTCGAATCTGCTTTTTACTTTGAACCCTTCAGCATTTAAGCTGGCCTAATCCGGCCCCAATATTCTACCAGTTTTATGTTCAAACTGGCTAGATCTAGCCTCTCACTGGCATTCTAAAAATAAACAATCATATCACCAAAATCTCAAAGCTATCAGATGATGCTTGATTAATTCAACCAAAAAAAGGCTAAGGAATGTTTTTTCAACAACTTCCAGGTGGTTATTTAGATGTGTTGAAATCAGTAAGTAAATAGTGAATAGTTTCGAGTTAACTTAGTATTTTACTATGATGATCAATAACAATTTCTTTAATAATTTGAAAATACCTTATTTTATAAGTAACTTCAAACTGAAGATGAACTATATGGATCTCTCCAAACTGAAGATTTGCTAAGGTCATAGGCATTGCTTTTCTTGTTTGCAACTGAAATAAATAAAACGCAAGTAATGTAATTTCATTTTTTGAAAATATTTTTTCTAACTGTGCTGAGACTATTTTTAACTTTATTTTTCAGTTACATCCAATAGAAATTGCCCGTCAGGTAACACTATTAGAATTTGATTTATACCGAGCAGTGCAACCATCTGAGTTGGTTGGCAGTGTATGGATCAAGAAGGATAAAAACAAAACTTCACCAAACTTACTAAAGATGATTCACCACTCGACTATGGTAATTCATTTATTTAATAAGATTTTGCAAAAGATTTCCCAAAAAGGAAACTTTTTAACCAAAGTGAAATATTTTCCTCTGATCTATTAGTTGATTCTGAAATAGGAATTCTTAAATTTCAAAAAAATTAATTTAAAATGATATTTACCTTTTATTAATTTATGATACTGAAGTCAAATTACACCTGTTATTTTGTAATTGGTAATATAGTTTGAATAATTGAATATATATTTTAACCTAATGTATTGAAGCTGACTTGCATGAATTACATGCTTTCATATTTATACAAACGTTTGTGTATGTGTGTGTGTATGTACGCGCACACACATAATCCTTGTAGTCTTTAATTTTAAAACATTCCTGTTGAAACTGGTTTATGCTCGGCCAGATCTCATTATTAAGAATCTCCATCAAAAGTTTCCAAGTATTTTGTATGCCTTGTAAGGCTATGGATCTGCACCTGAAAAGTTCCTATCCAAATTGCAGGCCCGGGCAAGGTTTTTCTATGGAAGACCAGTAATTGCCTTTGCATGCATGGCTCCCCTGTCCATGCCCCTGGTATTATCCATGAAAATGTAAGGGCTGATACAGCTTGGCACCAGTGTTGTCACAGCTGTTGTTGCCAGACTGCTTTCTCATCTAACAATTTAATGATCCTACCAACCCATTATTCTTTGACTGCTATTTTATGTATTTACCAAGCCCCAAAAGGGTGAAAGGCAAAGTTTAAACTTGGTAAGATTTGAACCAGGTGAAATATTGTAAGACATTCTAACCACTATTCTAATGGCTCTGCCCATATACTGCTTAGATTCAAAGCAGTTATTAATCAGTTACTGTGAGGACAAATGTTATTTAATCGGGGAATGTTTATGGGATAAAGTCAACCCCTCAAATGGATTTTTGGGAAAATATTAAGATACTCATTACTTTAAAAAATGGAATAAACTTAAATTATATTGAAATATCTTCTTTTTTTTTTCATGTCATAATGAAAAGAGAATTTGAGCTTTTTAAATAGTTTCCTGTTTAATATAAATTTCTGATATTTGTTAATTGAAGTCTAATGATGAAAAGAAATTAAATCCTGGTAGGAGTTCAACTCAGTACTATCAGACACAGAACTAAATAAATAAATTCCACAGAAGTAAATTGATAAATGTTTAATTTAACCACTGTGTAAATTAGCTTCTAAGTTGTTTGGTTGTTGAAGGGTTTCATATATGTTTGCCTTATCGCAGTGCTCTCATCTAAAATATATGAAAATGTTTAGCTTTGAATGTAGTACGTTTTCATTATAATTAAATAATGTTTATAGAGATGACTGAAGCTCTGTGAGCAACTTTATGAATGTGATGCTCATTGCAGGCAATAAATACATAAAAGATGGAATGGGATCTTCAACCAATTAATAGAAAATCAATACTTTAAATGGTACTGAGTGTATATGGTTAGAGGCTGAAGCACTGATGAAGTGACATCCAAAGATTGCTCAAATGGTTTTTTTTTCAGCCGTAGTAGACAGTCTTTACTACCATTTGATAATGATTGTGATAAAAATATAATTGCTAGAATTAGTAAAGAATATAATTTTAATGAGTTGTGAGATGCCAGGGCATAGAACATGGATAATATATGGAGGTTGGATAGAGAAATGGTTTATGATAGACCCATTGGTTGCATGTATTACTCTTACTTGGTTGAATGACAAAATACAATTGAGTTTAGAAATCAGCTGAGTATTCAGTCATTGAAGCAGCTGTGCTTTTATAGACATAATACATATGTCTTTAATAAGCCTAGATGCACCTGTACATACATATTAAGTTAAACACGATAAAATAACTGTTCATTAAATTCTATTTCAGTTCACCTTCTGGTTAGAAAAATGTATTATTGAAGCAGAGAATTTTGAAGAGCGAGTTGCCGTTGTTTCTCGCATTATCGAAATCCTGTTAGTATTTCAAGACCTGAATAATTTTAATGGTGTACTAGAAATAGTAAGTGCTCTCAATTCAGCTCCAGTATTCAGGTTGGAGCACACTTTTGAGGTAAGTTTGATTTATCTGCTAATTTTTCTTCTAATGAGGAATTGGATCTGTAAAATGGGTGGGCTTCAGGGGCATAGAAAGTAAAAACAAATTGAATAAAATTAGAATGGTTGATATTTCTTTAGAATTGTTAGTAATTGTGATTAATCACATTCAGAGATTTCTAATTAATGTTGTTTTAAAGACTTGCTTATTATTTAGTAGATAGTAATGGCAATAGGTTGGGTACATCAAAGGGTCTTAAAGGAGACAAATGGAGCAAAAACTCATTGTACAAAGCATTTTTTTCAGTTGATAACATGAATATATTTTGACTTTTCCAAAATGTTCTCTTGCTGATAATAAATCATTAATTTTATCAATTTTATTTAAGATCAATTTAACTTTATCTTGAAATTTTAAATCGTCCATTTTTCAGGAAATTCCTAGTAAAATGATTCGAGCATTTGATGAGGCAAAAGAATTGAATTCTGACCACTTCAAAAAATACATAGAAAAATTGCGATCAATAAATCCGCCATGTGTCCCTTTCCTTGGTGAGTATTCCTCCTGTCGTTGTTGTTTTGTGAAAACATGTCATATTGAGTAGACTAGCATTCTTTCAATAAATCATCATTCTGCTTTTAAACATGACAGGCTGGCAACAGATTTTAAAACTTCCAGCATAAGGTTACAGCACTTCACTTTAAATAGGCATTTGATTTGTTGTTATTTAGTTCTAACCAAGCAACCTTAAAAAGCACCATCTGAACGTGGCCAATGCCAGTACCCCCTGACTGGCTCCCATGCCTGTGGCATGTTAAAAGCACCATCCGAATGTGGCCAGCACTATCTGAGCACGATCGATGCCAGGCCCACCTGACTGGTCCTTGTGCCGGTGGCATGTATAAAGCACTCACTACACTCTTGGAATGGTTGGCGTTAGGAAGGGCATCAAGCTGTAGAAACATTGATAGATCAGATTTGAGCCTGGTGCAGCTACTGGCTCTCCAAATGTCAGTCAAACCAGCCAACCCATGCCATCATGGAAAACGGATGTTAAATGATGATGACGATGATTATGATGAAGAACACAACAGCTGTATTATCAGCCCTATTAAGGAAGACAGCTTCAAGATTTTGTTGATTCACTTGAGTTTATGTCAACACTGGAAAAATACTAATGCTTGCTTGATGATTAAAAGCTATGAATTTTTTTGTTGTTATTTTCTTCTTATCAGGGATGTATCTCACGAACATTTTATTAACTGAGGAAGGTAATCCTGATTTTCTTCCTAATCGACCTGAGGGTATCATAAACTTCAGTAAAAGGAGAAGAGTGGCAGAAATTACAGGTGAAATTCAGCAGTATCAGAACCAACCTTATTGTTTCAAGGTGGAATCTTCAATTAGGGTAAGTAATTACCGTAAATACTTGAGTGTAATCCACACTTTTTTCCCAAAATTTAATGGTCAAAATCCCTAGTGCGTACTATATATGAGGTTAAAAATGAAAATTATTTTCTAAGCAATGTCCGAATCTCTATTTGCTGTCCGGCAATGTTTATTCAGATACATTTTGTGATATCGGATGCGAAAATACCTTAAGCTAAGCCTGAAAGCATTGAAATCATAAAAGAATCATCCATAACTTGCAATAAGCAACATTTATTAAACGTTATTACTGTTATTTCTTTATTTTCTGTAAACAAAATGCACAAAAAAGCTACACATTTGCATTATGTTATATATACAATACTAATAAAGGACGTTACCGTATACATCTTTACAATAATAACCTCCTTGACTCAAGTTAGAGAAGGGATGTGTATTATACACAAGGTTTAGGTTTTTCAGAGGTACAGCCCCCTAAAAATCCCCTGCATATTATACTCAAGGGCGGACTATACTAGAGGATTTACGATATTCATCATTACACATTTCTGTTATCAATTATAGATACAATGAATTATAGTATTGGAGATGATACACTATCTATTTTAATGTCATTCTTAACTAATTAATGACCAAATTAATACATGCACTTGAAACCATCTCAGATTAAAATGCTGATGTGTATACACATAATAAACATTATACATGCTGGTGCCACGAAAAAAACACCCAGTACACTCTCGAGTGGTTGGCATTAGGGGAGGGCATCCAACTGTAGAAATCTTACCAAGGGAGACATTGTAATTCAATGCAACCCTCTGGCTTGTCAGATCCTGTTGAACCATCCTCTTGATGCCATCATTTGATTATGACAATGCTGGTATTTTAATTAGTGGTTGTATTTTTCATTGGGGTTTTTAACTTTAACTAAAAACAACAGCTGATTAGTTTTGTAACATAATATTCACCAAAGTGTTAGTTCGTATTAACTTTACATTATATTTTGTATGTGTATTATTTCACATTGAGTAACAGCAATGTTGATGGGTTGATTATTTTCAATCATATCGTTGCCAGAGTGGCTAACTGGCTTCCATGCCAGTGACATGTAAAAGGCATCATTCGAGCGTGATTGTTACCATCGTTGCCTTACTGGCACGTGTAAAAACATTCGAGCAAGGTCATTGCCAGTACCGCCTGACTGGCCCCCCATGCCGGTGTCACGTAAAAGCACCCACTACACTCTCGGAGTGGTTGGCGTTAGGAAAGGCATCCAGCTGTAGAAACTCTGCCAGATCAAGATTGGAGCCTGGTGCAGACATCTGGTTTGCCAGCCCTCAGTCAAATCATCCAACTCATGCTAGCAGGGAAAGTGGACGTTAAACAACGATGATGATGATGAAGGTTGCAGATTTTGCAAGGTTTGGGTAAAGTATTCAGTGATGAGAGGAGTGAGGAGAAATACAGTAAGTGGGTAAATTAGGTGTGCTTCAGTGAGGGTAGTATACATATTTTTAGTTTACAAGAGTATTTTTGTTAACAGTAAAAGAATTGTGGTAATGGTAGAAGACCCAGAAGGAAAATATAATGTGTCACTGAGCTGGAAGGTTGTAGTTTAGTGGTCAGCCTGTTAGCTGTCCTTTTGTTTGGTCATGGTCTAAGACGAATTTGTGAGTGTAGCAACTCATCTCTCTGAGATATTTGAGCTATACTCTTGTGCGGGTTTAGGGTTAAGACACATATATGCATTGTATAAGGTCAGTAACTATCCAGAGTTGAGAAACTTTGTCGGTTTGAATATAGACTAAGGTTTTTGTGATGAAGTAAGTTTTGGCTACTTGATAAATTTGTAATCAGTAGGAGAGGTCAAGAGAAATCATGGTGTCTGGCATTTATAAAGTCTGGGAAAGTTTTTTGTCTTTGAAACAGCATGTAGATACTCTAGACAATGTTATGAGGCTACATCAAGGCATATCTTATTTTGCTCATATTTGTCTTTTATATATATATGTTGTAGTGGTCTCCTAATTGGTGGTGGTGGTGGTAAGAAATTGCTTTCAGCTTTTGTAGACAATAGTGTGACCAACAGCAGCAGTACAACACTGAATAAACCACTTGCAGAATTAAGAATTGAGCACTTTGGCTACGGGTGAGGGGGGGGGGGGCACAAAAAATAGCATAAATCAATGGATAGATTGCAGTTTACTCTTATCACAAGAATCTATTAGGAATTTCATTTATTTCCTCATTTGTAATCTATTTGATCTGGATTTTTTTATATGAATTTATTTCTCCAATCTTTAAAATGACTATATTTTAATATAAACCTTTAGGTTTATAACAGGTAAAAATGTATTCAAGGTATGCATTCTCTGAGTTTATGCAAAAGTAACATTAAGATTTTAATCCACTGGGATTTACTATTAAACAAGAGAACTGTGTTGACCTTTTAAGAATAAATCATTATATTGATGTATGGTTGTGTAATGTTCCTTCCAGTCTCTGTATACTTATGGTTGTACTGTATTAACCCTTCAAGCACTAACACTTTAGATTTCATTAAAGCGAGTAGCTACATCAAAGTGGCAGATGAATGTTACTACTAGTTTAATCCCAGGTGGATTCTCTGCCAGCTGGTTTTCAGTGCAAGCTCTGCACCCTTTATATACAGTGTATCACTAGCAGGGGGAGCGAACCCCTACCAGCTAACAGGATCACAGGACTGGCCCATTTTGAGCTATTTGGCTCACATCAGCCACACACACTTGCACAGTAATAAGCTAAGAGATTTCATTATAACAGTTTACAGAGTTAGTAGATTATTGATAGATACTGAATTTTTTACATAGTTTTTATATTTGGTATGACTTATTTAATTTGTTTACATTCATTAATTATAGATTTTCTTATTAATGAACATAGTTAAAGAAGATACCTGGTTATAGTATTTCATTTTTATTAATTGCAATTTGTATCAGTGTGGAAAATGCTGGTGTTTAATTTAGACTTGTAAAACTGTTTGTTAACATCATCAACAACTTCTTTTTGTAACTTAAGTTTTTGGCATGCAACATTAATGATAACTGTAATTTTTTGGTGTTCTAGAGTTAAACTTCATCATTAAACAAGTTTGAGTACATCATTTATGTTAATAGTTTCCATCCTTTTCTTTGTCAGGAGTTCTTTGTAAACCTTAATCCACTTGGTGACCTAAGTGAAAAGGACTTCAATGACTATTTATATAACAAGTCTTTGGATTTGGAGCCTCGTGGAGAAAAACAACCACGGAAATATGTGAGTTTTATTTCATTCCAGTACTATAATATTCAATATTGGTTAGTTTCCCAGTAAAATTATAATTGTTACTCTTTTTTAAAGAAATATTAATTAAATATTTTTTATATTTCAGTGAAAATTATTAGTCATTGTAATTCTTACTTAATCAAAAATCCACATCTCAAAGACTATGTTTGTGTTTTAAATTATTTACACAAAAGCATGGTAGTTGAAGGATTGTTTAGCTGTTATTAACAGAAAAGCTTTGAGCTTCAACCATGGTGAATATTCAGGTGTTAAATATTTTCTCTCTACTCATATCTAAAATGTTCAGTGTTTGTTGCCATTGTAGATGAATGTCAATAACGATTAGAAATGTGGTCAACACTTAAATGAAAAATAACACAACAAGGTTAAAAAATGACATCATCATCATCATTTAATATCCGTTTTCCATGCTAGCATGGGTTGGACGGTTCAACTGGGGTCTGGGAAGCCAGGAGGCTGCACCGGGCTCCAATCTGATCTGGCAGTGTTTCAGACTGGAGCCTGATGCAGCCTCCTGGCTTCCCAGCCCCCAGTTGAACCGTCCAACCCATGCTAGCATGGAAAACGGACGTTAAACGATGATGATGATGATTGAAAACAAAAGTGGATCAAAACCATATAACTAAAATTATTTTTATTTAAGCATATGATTTACAATAGCTTTAGTGCATTCACAACTGCTTTTTTTATTATTATTATTATGTTACCAAAATACAGGCCTTGGAATATTCAACTTTAACTTCAGATATATGTTGAATGACCATCTATGAATACCTAGTAAAATTACATATCCATATGTGCCATCAAGTCCATGGACTTAAATCCAAGAATATTATAATTGTTGGTTGGGTGTCTAAAAGTTTGTTCATGTTCTTTTCTACTCTAAGCACAAGGCCTGAAATTTTGGGGGAAGGGGCCAGTCAATTAGATCGACCCCAGTACACAACTGGTACTTAATTTATCAACTCTTACTAATGGGAATGGTATCCTCTGGATTGGAGAAAGAGCATTGTTAGAAGTACATTTGTCATTAATCCACAGAAGGAAGAGTATGAAAGACAAATAAACCTTGGAATACATTAGAGTTGGATCATAGACAGCTTCATCGACAAATATTCTTTTCTACTCTAGACACAAGGCCTGAAATTTGGGGAGGGGGCAATCGATTATATCGACCCAGTATGCAACTGGTACTTAATTTATCGACCCCGAAAGGATGAAAGGCAAAATCGACCTCGGCCAAATTTGAACTCAGAACGTAAAGACAGACAAAATACCTATTTCTTTACTACCCACAGAGGGGACAAACAAGGACAGACAAACGAATTAAGTCGATTACATCGACCCTAGTGCGTAACTGGTACTTAATTTATCGACCCTGAAAGGATGAAAGGCAAAGTCGACCTCAGCAGAATTTGAACTCAGCATGTAACGCAGACGAAATACGGCTAAGCATTTCACCAGACATGCTAACTTTTCTGCCAGCTCACCGCCTAAAGTTTGTTCATATTAAAATATCAATACATCTATATCAACCAGACTACTGATTGTGTGTGTTTGCTATAAAAATGTATGTGATACACTTTAATTTAAATGTTGTTTTTTTTTTCTTTAACCAGCCAAGAAAAACTGATTTTAATTTGAAATCTCCTGGAATCAAACCGCAGTCTAACCGTCACAACACAACAACCCGCAGTCATACATTCAATTTTGTTCCATTTGGCCACCAGCGAGTCAATGAAGAAGACACTGAATTGATACAACATACTCCCCCAGCAACACCAAACACTCCACTCACCCCTACAACTACAGATGGAAGTTACAGCTTTGCAAATTCACTATCTGTCTCAGGTGTGCATGAAGTTTTTTTTAATTTCTATGTGATCTTATGTTGGTTTCTTTTTAGCTTCATTTCATAATTTGTTTTATTGGTTAAGACTGTTCGTTATTATTCTTTTGTAACAAATATAATTGAAATGGCTAAAGCAGGCAAAGTGGACCTCAGCGGAATTTGAACTCAGAATGTAGTGGCAGACAAAATACCACTAAGCATTTCGCCCGGCGTGCTAACGATTCTGCCAGCTCGCCGCCTTTGTGTAAACATACCTGGCATGAGAAAAATATCACCATGCGTGTGAAGGCACATGGCTTAATGGTTAGAGTGTTGGGCTTACAATCATGAGGTTGTGAGTTCAATTCCCAGACTGGGCTGTGTGTTGTATTCCTGAGCAAGACGTTTTATTTCATGTTGCTCCAGTTCACATAGTTGGCAAAAATGAGTTGCGATGTCACTGGTGCCAAGATGTATCAGCCCCTTTGCCTTTCCCTTGGACAATATCAGGGCATGGAGAGGGGAGACTAGTATGCATGGGTGACCGCTGGTCTTTCAAAAAAAGGAGAACTTTCTAGGTGCAATCTCATGGTCATTCATGACCAAAGACGTTCTTTACCCTACTTGGAAACAAGTGAGGGTTTGCAACAGGAAGAGCATCCAGCAATAGAAAGTTTGCCTTAATAAACTCCTTCTGGTTCATGCAACCATGGAGAAGTGGATATTAAAATGATGATGATGAGTTAAATCATAATTCTTTTTCTTTATGTTGTGATGTCCAGTTCACATGATCATTTTTTCTTTTTCTCAGATTTTATAATAAAATTTGTAAATCTGTATCTAACCTTCTACTAATTGTTTGTCTGTTTTTTTGCAGGAAATCTCAACCCAGTTTTTAATATAATGTCTTTGAACTCTCCTCAAGAAGAACCTATTCCACCTATTCTGCCTCCTCCATTGCCTCCAAGAAAGCGAGGCAAAGACTCTGTGTCTTCTATCTTGGACTATGTGCCTAATAAGTCAAGTTCATCAATGGCCCTTGAACCACCTTCTCTACCTCCCAGGGACAATCGTGATAGCATACCCCCACCTGTTCCACCTCGCAGGGATGTGGGCTATGGGACATTAACACTAGCACAGAGCATGCCTTTGTCTCGGCCACACAGCCACCCCCACTACAACACCACCCCTCCAGAGCGGAATTCCGAGCGGAACTATACCAGTTCAAATGATTTCAATGTTAACGGTGATAATACTATTCCAGAACTGCCTCCTAAGACATACAAACATATACCCAGTTGGCAACAAATCAGCTCAAATTGATACCAGTTCTTTTCCCTCCATTGAGTCAAGAAAGAGCTGGATTGCTAACCAAACCACCTTGGAATGATCCATTAAAACAAAAAAAAAAAAATAACAAAACAAACAAACAAACAAACAAACAAACAAAAAAAGAAACAGAAATATGCTACTTAAAAGAAACAGTTTTAAAATAATACACAGACAGATGAAGAGAGAACAAAATCTTTATGGAAATCTGGAACAAACAATTTGCTGTTTCACAAGCGTACACTTTCAACAGCCCCCATCGTTCCAGTCTTGCTTGCTTCTCCTGGCTGCTGTCACTGGACAAACTACTGCTGCTGCTGCCGTTACACGAACGGCGCAGCCGAAACTGTTGTCTCTGCTAATTAATACAACTGCTGACACGATAGCACGGTCGCATCTGCTGCAGTCACTCCTGTTAAATATAACACTGTCATCTTTTACAATAATTACTCTTACTACTTACTGCTGCCCAGACAGCGGGAGTACCTCACAGCTGTAACAACTACTACTACTACTACTACTACTTTGTTGTTGTTGGTTTTGTTGTTAATCATTATTATTATTATTATTATTATTATTATTATTATTATTATCATCATTACTAATTCTACTACTACTACTACTGCTACTGCCACTAAGACAGCAGTGGTCTCTGTTGCAGCCACTACTACTACTACTGCTATTATTACTATTATGACTACTATCGCTGGTATTGCAGTGAAATGCTTAAACATACATTGATCTTGCACAACATTTTGATGCAAACAGATAAAAATCCAGGGAACAATTTCCAAATAATTTGGCAGTATATAAAGTAGATAAAAAATAATAATAATAATGGTGGTGATAATGATAATGATAGTAAGGAAAGTTTTGCCTTCACACACTTCGCACATACACACATGTATGTACACATTGTGTGTGTGTTTGTGTGTATGTATATATACATGCATACACACATACACATTCATGGTTAAAATAACAACAACAAAAAAGAAAAAACAATTAGCCCCTTCCCACCTCAATCCTCCTTGTAATAGCAGTACAGAACATTTTGAATAGACATGTGATGTGGTTTGGGACAGTAACACTTAGATAAATCTGGGTGATGGTTGCTGGATGGTGGTGTTATTTCTTGATCCTGTGTTTTTAAAAATGTTCATGACAACAAAACAGCTATTCCCAGCATCTAGCCTTTATTTATTATTATCATCATTATTATTTTTATTATTATCATTATTATTATTATTATTACTTCCATTTTTTTAAAATTATTTTTTTTTCCGACTTTTACCACTGGGTTCAATAGTCCCCTGTGTTCAGTGTCTCTGATCCTTATATCCTACTAACTCTCTCTCTCTCTCTCTCACTCTCTCTCTATCTATCTATCTATCTACCTTTCTCTCTCTGACTATAATTGTTTCTAAATTTCTACTAATATGCTAATCCTTGAATACCCTGAAGCAAAATTATTAATCCTGCACTTCCAAATGATTTGTATTTAATTAGGCCAGGACACAGTAAAATACTTAACAAATAATATTAATAAGAATTTCTATCATTTTTCAAATTCTTAAATGACACACACACATACAATTTAACCCTTTAGCATTCACAACACTAATGGTATAAGCAATGTTGGTCTGTTTATAAGACAATGACGACAGTAAGACAAAATACATAATTTCTTGTTTGTTAGTGATGGTGGTTGTACTTGGTTCACACAAATATTTGCTGCCATGAACCTGGCAGCTCACTGCATTTGGCAAATATGAATAATGAAGGGTTAAATTACATATAAATCCTTTTTCATGTATTAGATGCTGAGAATTACATTGAATTTTCAAATTTTCATATTTCCTCAGATTAGTATATTGTCATTGGATTGTAAATTAATAATTTCGCTAGTATATTTGAAGTCTTTTTAGATAATCCCCAATGCAAAACTTAATTCTTTGGTGTGGGGTATCTCATTTCAATCAATAAAACAATCACCTTAAAAGCATCTTTTCATTTAATTTTGTGTAGATATCTAATTAAGGTTAATCAGAGTTGTAATGTCAAGTTTTAAAAAAATCATCTATTAGTTTGTTGTTGCCCCCCCACCTTTCATTGAAACTAATTATTTGAAAAAGTCTAACCAAAGATAACGCTGTCCAATGAAAACTTAGCTATAAACCGTTAGTTACAATTATCAGATATTAACATACACAAAACTGTTATTCACGCAGTCTCATGTGTGCTATCATCTATGTATGTACAAAAGTATGTATTTATGTTTATATATTTCTACATACATTTAAAAAGCACTAAAAAAATTAAAATTTATCTTACAAACTAGAAAAATCATTTGCAGCTGTTAAAACTCACTAAAATATACAGA